>NC_142616.1:17587447-17930780 GCF_059453375.1 Lepisosteus platostomus | reverse complement strand
AAAAAACCAATCCTGGTGGGACTCCGATCAACAGGCTTCTTAAAGAAAACCATAAAAACAAATACTGATGCAACATGGCCTGAACCAGCATACAGTACATCTTCCAACAACAACACTGCTGAAGAAGATCAGGAGACACGATGCCATAAAATGGCAAATATTGTGATGTCAAAAAGTGACTGAAAGTAAGAAAAAAACTAACATTTAGTTGTTACTATTCACAGATTATTCTCAGGAAACTGTACCTGGAACACCCAGTGTGTGTATACTCAGGAAAAAATATGTGATACTGAAGTAATAAATGAAATAGAACAACTCTCACAGGTGAAACTTTCACAGAGGGCTGTCAAGAGCCAGTGAGAGGCAAAAGCCGTGTGAGACTACAAAGAAAAAATACTGTTTCTCTCACACTGCACTGGAGATGAATTTCAGATGTCCCCAGCAAGCAGGCTGCATGCAAAAATCAGAGAAATGTACGTTCCCACTAGAAAAAGAGGACTCGGTAAACTGAAACAGAAACGGCACTTAAGGTCCACCACAGAGACTTTCAATGGACAATTAAACTCATAATCTCTCTGCTGTGGTGGAAACAAACCAACATTCTTGAGGAAGAGCTCAGGACAATGAGAATGGTCACACAGGGTTGAAAATAGGGACGACAAACTAATTTTGGCCACTTTGTGGTCCAGTAAACAACCAAGGAATGTACTATTAGTTTCCGACACTCCATCCAATGGCCCAACAAGCACTAAATTATTTTGCACAAAAGCCTCTATCACAACAGCATTTAAAAAGGCCCTTCGACTGGCAGCAATCGTCTGGGTCTGTCTGATCATGGGGTCAGACCTCAAACAGCCCCCGTAAAACATGAGAGCTGGCACGCTCCCCACAGGGCCGAAGACCTGCTGTCGCTCACTTGAGGATTTAAACACATTCTTACTAATCGGTTGTTTTCCTATAAAAGCACACTGTTTCAGTCCGCGTGTGTTGAAATGGTTCTGGTCAAATTCACCACATACTAGTCAAAGTATCAGTATTGAGACTTGCCATTGAAGGTAAAATGACTTGCTTGTCCTTCCTGGTTGTTAAGGAACAAGTAATAGGTTTATTCCATGCTGAAAAAAAAGAAGAAAGAGAACACAACGTTTCGGCCGTGGAGCCTTCTTCAGGTGTGAGGGCTCACACCTGAAGAAGGCTCCACAGCCGAAACGTTGTGTTCTCTTTCTTCTTTTTTTTCAGCATGGAATAAACCTATTACTTGTTCCTTTGCAGCCTACGCATGCTGACGCAGCTCCCCACCTGAGCTACTACTTCCTGGTTGTTGGCCAGAGGTAGGTCATACAGTGCTTTTTCTCTCAGGGCTGCTTCTCGTGATTTTCTATCCTTAGAGAGGTGCAGTCTCAGTGCCTTTATTTATTCTGTCATAGTTCCCAGACACATTTTTTAAATAAGTCAAGTATTTACAACCAGTGTGTGATGTTTGAAATTTCCAATCACCATCGATGCTGTCATATAGTGACAACATAACTGATTTAGACATTTCTGACCATCTTGTTTTAAAACACTAAAAAGGCGTGAACGCCTATTCGAAAAGCATATAAAACATTTATGTAGAAATCGATTACAGCTGCTGCTCAGTGCATGGTTCCCCAGCCTGGTGCCGGAGACCAACACACCTGCTGGTCTTTGGTCTAACCCAGCTCTCAGTCCCACAATTGAACCCTTAATTGACTTAATAACAGAATTAATCCAAACTGTTTTGATCTTTTCAACATGTTGGAGGTCACCTTTGAACTGCTGAATTTCTTAAGTAAAATAAAATCCCAAACGTTTTAGTAGAAAAAAAAAGACTTGCCATTATTTCAATCAAGCAACTTTTGTTTAGTTTAATTAAGGCTTCAATTAGGTAATTAAGCTCAGCTGGAATGAAAAGCAGCAGGTGTGTGGGCCCCCCCAGCAGCAGAATGGGGAACCCCTGGTTTAGGGTACAGTATTCAGTCACACAAAGCTAATTCCATTGACACATTTTTGGGAAAGAGTTAGTGAACACCCGTCCATAGTTTGTTGTGGGCCATCATAAGAAATATTTCCTAAAAGTGTGCGATGAAAGGACTTTTTTGATCAGTGCAACCTCTGATAAAAAAAGAACGGAGAAATGTTGTGCACAGAGGAAGCCTGAAGTGGCACTATTAGAGGTGATGCAGAGGTGGCATTTGGTGATATGCTGCGTATTTTCAATTAACATAGATGATACTTGTGATTCCCCAATGCTTTCAACTTAATGTGCAATCCTATAGAACTGCAAGTACTGTGCAGAAACAGCTGGCAGGTTACATTGCTAACCTTGAAACGTTTAGGAACAGGGGTCTGCAGCCCTGGACAAGTCTAAGCTATTGTCTTACATGTTTCCCAGGCAACTTTAAATGGCCAATGAGCGTATCTGGAAAGGAGGTTAACTCCTCCTAATTAAGTAATTGATTCCTCCAATCGAGTCATTCAGCTCAGCTAGAATGAAAAACAGAAGACAGTGTAGTTCCCCCATCAGGGCTGCTGAAGCAGCACAGGACTACAATTCATTTGTTAATTTCTTTGTAATGTCAGTACAAAATCATGTCTTTCATTTTTCTTCTTTTTTTGCAGCGTTTGCCAAATATTTTGCGACAGTCACCGTTTAACTGCACAACACATTTCCCTTTTCTAAAATAATCGTGTCACACGTGTCACTTTACTGAAGGTTTTTTGACTAATTCGTTGGAAGTCAGAGGATACTTAAGAACGTAAGAACAGTTGTAAATGAGAGGAGGCCATTCTGGCTGTCTATCCAGATTGGTAATTAGTAGTTATAAATCTAGCAGATTGGATAGATAGGTCAGATAAGATATCAAATTATATAACATAAGCTTATATAAAACGAAAACAATTCCTATGTACTTTGTCTCACATGAATGTTAATATGTAAATTTACTGGAAAATTGTGGTAAAGCTGTAACGCTTCTGTTACAATTGCCTCTCTCTGCCCAAGCAACATTGACTTTATTCCAACCATAAAACATGTGACTAAAAAACGTCAACTATATCTTTACACTGATTCAGTATTTAAGAAGTAAGGCAAGCTAATTTTTAGGCTCATTAGAATCAGATTAGGGCACCATAATGAGATGAAAAACAGCACACACAAAAATCATTTTCTTTTCAATCTGTGCACAGTAACAGATTTGATTTGGTTAAAGGATATAATGTAGGACACAATATGTTTTTTTACTATAGAGAGAAAACATGAAACTTGCTCTCTATATTTCAAGTTTCTTTGCTTTCTTTTTTATATAATTACTACTTGCACCTACAACTAAAATTTAGTTGTGCAGGAAAACAGCGAGACTCACTAGTACAGTATTAGAAAGAATCACAGTGCCAAGCCATTATAAGAGCAACTCTTATTGGAACCAACCATAACTGGAAGGTCTACACATTAATGTGTTTAACAGAGCAGACTACCAGGCTGTTACGAAGGATTGATCAGGACCCTATGCAGACGGCAGAATCCAGAAGGGAGTGAAACAGACACAGGGAAGAGACGACTTGGAACTGGGCTGGTAGACGAACAGGGGGGAGTGCTTGGGGGGGGCGTGGTTCAGGCAAACAAGTCTGAGAGAGTCTGGGGGGGGGGATCCAGGGTGAAGTCCAAGAGTCCAAAACCGGGAAAGAGACGAAAACAAGACACAGTTAAAAACTGGAATGGGGATAAAAATGGGGATAACGGGACCAGGCGCTCTGAGTCCCTGACTTCTCTGGGCCATGCTTAGACATGGGAGAGTAAAACCCTTCACACGAGTGTTATCAGCTGTGTCTGGTGGCGGGTCAGGCATGGGCGTATCAGGAACAGCAGGAGTCAACCTGAAGCACTACGTGATCCCAAACTCCGACTTCTGAAGGGTCAAAAAGCCATGTCGCTATAAGAACTTGGCCGCCACAAGCCCGTTCTCCCCACGGTGACTCTTCTGACACCTCCTGCCCGAAACCCGGAAAGTAAATTAAAATAAAGGTTGTCAGTTACCATCACAGGTACTCGTGTCATTAAGGTAGTTTCAGTTCTGCCTTCGGTGGCAGAATGAGAAGGGGTCATTCACCAGTCTGTTTTCCCAGGGGCCTGGGAAGGAGATTGCAGCAACTATAAGGAAGATTAGGAAAAGCTATAAGGAAGATTAGGGAAAAGCACTACTTGACCACAGCTGTAAATGCTTGTACGTAAAGATCTAGAAAACTAGACCCCTTCAAATAAAGATAAAGCGATTATGTGTGTATCAAAAAGTATCGACATTGACAAAGCACTGAGTGTCATCCTCGAGTATTTCTTCAGACTGAAAAGTGAAACATGATCCAGAGGTTATCAGAGGTAACAACGAACAGGAGGCACATCTTTACCCAAAGAGTTGAGGGAGCGTGGAACACGCGGCCCATCTGTGTTGTTGAAGCCAAGACCCTGGCTTCTTTCAAGAAAAGGTTGGATTAGCTCCGCAGATCGATCAATGTCTAAACAGGCTCGATGGGCCGAAAGCCTTCCTCTCGTTTGTGACCTTTCTCATGTTTTTATGTATATTTTTCCTCTTCAATAATAGCTAATGTAGATGGAGTTTATTTGGAGTTGGTTTGGCAAAAAAGTGAAAATTGTGCACTGGAATAATAATATTGTTTTTACAAGTCATTCTTTCACTGTCAGAATAAATCCTGTTTTTCAGTCTTCCTACAGAACAACTTCTGAAAGTCGTCTTGCTGGTGTGAACCAGCACAAGACAAACGAGGGAGATGAGACTCTTACAACGTGACTGGTTGCTGTAACAGTGTAAGGGTGTTTTTTTTTCTTTGGACTTAAGGATATGGAAGTACTGATGAATTTGCCAAGACACGAAACAACTACAGCGATTCAAGAGTTTTAGCCTATCAGCCCTTATTTTCCCTGTGGACTAACTGGGCAAATTGCCCTACTCCAGAGTAAATCGGTTCGATGGGAAAATTGCCCACAGTGAAAATCAGAGCCATGATGTTTCTCGAAAAACAGTGCAGAGTTGCCAGAAGTGGCCAAGCGATGAGGACACACAGGGAGCATGGTACATGAGCACTCGGGTATTAGATTCTATTTCTAGGTGACCATAAACTATTTGATTAACTAATTGACCAGAAGAGAATAAAGAGCTCCCAGAGATCCCTAGCATTGAAGAATGAGGAGCCTTTTGCTTACAGCGCAGCAGCTATAGTAACGGGCATGCTTCTTTGATTTGGCTGGAAACTCTTGACTTTAGATGAAGGAACAGGAATTGGAATGGCAAGAGGTGCAGTTGAATTAATTTTTTCACTCAGCTTAACCCAACAAATCTAAACCTCAAACAGTGACGACATGC
Source organism: Lepisosteus platostomus (assembly GCF_059453375.1). Lineage (NCBI taxonomy): Eukaryota > Metazoa > Chordata > Actinopteri > Semionotiformes > Lepisosteidae > Lepisosteus > Lepisosteus platostomus. Next base: position 17,925,384 of record NC_142616.1, on the reverse strand, counting down.
TGTTTGAAAGCTCAGTTTAACCAGCGAATAAATATTATTTATTGAATCATTTTAAAACCGATTATTACTGTATACTAACATGCATCAGGCAAGGGCAATGCATGCACTGAAATATAAGATTACATGTGGTGCCGTATACAGAGAAATAATCCATCTACATAAATTTAATAACTAACAGACTCTTCTAATGCATTTCTGGTTTGGATTGCATTAGGGCTGTCAGAAGACCTATACTATATAGAGTGCCCCCGTGTTAAAGCAATGTGCATTACTTTTTCAAAAGAAATATCCATGATTAATGATGACCACTGTATGATTTTTTATGTGTACGTTTGTTAAACAATTTTGGCCGGCAGGATTGTCTGAATGGGAGCTATCCAACACAAAGCAAGTAAAGACATAACTGATCCCCTAGAGAAAACCTATAGTCTTTTATATTAAACTGGAAATGAATTATTGGTTAGCATTTACAGCCAAACTCTGCTCACCATGTGTTGAATAGGTTGAGCAGCCTAAAAAAGTCACTTTTTTCTTTCACCATCAAGACCCTGCATAGAAGTCTCACCAGCCAGCAGTGGTTGAGTGACAGTGCCAACTAGTGTATGACCATCAGCAGAGCAACCCACTACTAATATTGTACTGCTGCTGATACTATACGTCAGAGCTCCCCTGCAACAAATTCCTGAACTCACTTGGCGAATTAGGGGGTCTCTGCTGCTGTGTAGTGGACTAATGACTCAACCTGGGCTCTAGCTGACAATGTCTGGACAATGAAACACAGTATCAGCTCTGAACAAGCATGCTTATGGCTTCAGCCACTGGGAAGCTCATTAGCTGCAATATTTTTAAAACAAATATCACAATGAAAAATTGCACATCAACATAGTACTGTTGAAGCACAGATAATCTTAAAATGTGTTTACACAGATTTCTGACCTTTCGTGGCTTTCTTCGTTGTTTTGTTTTAAATACGTACATGCATTTATGTCGTCTTTGGGATCTGTGTCATCTTGCACACTGCGGGACACACCTTGGCTATTTCTTGTTTGTCTTTGGGGTGAGGCACGTGCTGCTTGTTCTAAATGTCTCTCCTGTAAATCTTGCAAGTTTCCACAACAGAACCCCACAAGAATACAGTATACCCAGATCCAGGATGATGCTCATTTCTGGGCCACCCAGGGTCTTTTTATGACAATCTGTGTTTGAAACACAAAAATAGATGATAACAAAAAAATCATCTGTATCAGCCTGCAACTCACAACTGACAACCCACTGAAGCTCCGGCTCTTTCTTACTTTGCTAACTACTTGCACCTGCCCCCAATGCTGCCCCCAATCCTGCCCCTCCTTATTCAAGCCTGGCGCTCTCGCTACTCCTGACTCTGCATTTAAAGACGGAACCTCGGAGGCCGGCCTACCATCAGGTCGCCCTACGTCTGCGGCTTGAAGGCACAGGCCTCCTATCGGCGTCCTGACCCAGCTGAGTCCGGGGCTCAGAGCGCCTGGCCTCGTCATCCTGTTTTTATTCCCTCTGCCTGTACCGGATCCCCTTTTCACCTTGTCTTGTTTTGTCCCGTTTGGGTCACCCGGATTTGGACTTTTGGACTTTGCCCCGGATTTCCCCCCTGGACTCCTTGGACTAGTTCGCCTTGATCACGCCCCCCAAGCACCAGATCACCATCGTCACGCCCCCTGTCTGTCAACCCCTCCCGATCCTCGTCGTCTCCTCCCCATTGTCCTTTTCCACTTACTTCTGGATTATACCGTCTGCATGGGGTCCAGAACTACGCTTCGTTACAGTGTGAGCCTGGCCAGTATCTGGATAGGAGACCTCTTGGGAAAGCTAAAGCTGCTGCTGGATGTTAGAAGGGCCAGTAGGGGGTGCTCACCCTATGGTCTGTGTGGGTCCTAATGCCCCAGGATAGTGCTGTCACATGTGGCTGAGATGCTCTGGACTGGCTTTCAAGGGACTGAGCAGAACAGCCCTCTGATGCCATAGAGGAAATACTGCTGTATATTACAATTAATGCTTGGAACACTATTGCAATGCATGCAATAGAACACTATATAAACTACAATGCTGGCGCTCAGCATGTGCTCCTTCACTGGGAATGAACAGTCTTGATAAAAGCAACAAGTTACTACTGCTTCTGAGACACTCTTGTTTTGTGTCATTGGGCTCATCCTTTCTTCCTGCCTGATTTTTTAAAATGAGTGGTGCAAATGCAGCCCTGGGTAATTTGAAAGGTGGAGAAAAATTATATTAGCCATTCAAAATAAAACAGATATCATAATATCTCTCAACGATGATAGATATCAATAAAGAAAAATCAGTATCACAGAGGCTTCTTCCACAAGCGACTGCTACTGTTACTACTGTCGTGTTACGTCTACTCCTGCTACTACTGTTACACCTACTCCTGCTGTTACCTCTGCTCCTGCAACTATTACTCCTGCTGCTACTGTTACTACTACTACTGCTGTTACTTCTACTTCTGTTACTACTACTACTACTGCTACTGCTACCTCTGCTCCTGCTGCTACTGTTTCTATTACTACTACTACTGCTGCTGTTACTTCTACTCCTACTGCTACTAATCCTGCTGCTACTGGTACTACTACTCCTGCTGTTACTTCTACTGCTACTTCAGCTGCTGCTTCCGCTGCTACTGGTACTACTACTATGGCACTATTACTACTACTAGTGGTGCTGTTACTAATACTAATACTGCTGCTACTTCCACTGTTACTGCTACTTCTAATTAAAGTTAAGATCAGATCACTTTATTGGCCATAGACAATTTCTTACATTAGGAATTTGTCTTTTTCGCATACCCCAGCTTACTCTCCATGAGACACACAGACAGGGAGAGACGCTGGGGGTCAGAGCACAGGGTCAGCCATTGTACAGCACCCCTGGAGCAGATGGGGTTAAGGGCCTTGCTCAGGGGACCCAACAGAGTAGGATTCCTCTGCCGGCTGCAGGATTTGAACCGGCAACTTTCCAGCCACAGGCACAGATCCTTAGCTATAGAGCCACCGCTCCACCCCGATATTATATTATATTCTGTTAATATAATAATAATAGTATAATTTTTTACCCAAATATATAACATTTCAGAAAATTCCAAACCAGGTTTGTTTTGCAGAGATGACATCAGCCAGCACAACAGAGATGTGTAGCCATGTCATGAAAGGACTGCTCTCGTCCTTTCCTTCCCTCTGTTGACAGAGTCTATTTCTTTATTTAATCTTATAATTACATTCTGGGAGCCTGAAAGAAAGGGTTATAAAATCCTCTCCACACTGGATCTGTGACAGATGTTTATGTGATTATAGGTTCACTGCGATTACCGAAGAGAAAGCCCTGAACAAATAAGTGGGCTCGATTGTCCTGAGATTACAATTTAGAATTCCTCCCATGAAACCTTTAACAATGGGATGGAGGAATGTTAAAAGGGCCACTGAATAAACAAGCATTAAATTTTCTTTCAGAATGAGTGGCTTGGCTTTTAAAAGATGGGGGATTTGCAGCACACTCATGGTTGGTACGTAGGCAGTTTTCCGTGAGAGGAAAAAGATCCCACATACAGCCGCGTAACTTTTATTTAATTCTTAGCGAAAGCTGACTTTTCTTTTTCCCTTCTGGTCGAGAGGGGGGGAGTAGAAAGGGGAAAGGGAGGGATCAAGCTTTGTTGTGCTGTTGCTTAATGAGCTGGAAAATACAATTGCACTTTTCTGACTGTGAAAATTGCTTTGAGGGCATCGTAAATTAGCTGCAGGGAGACAGTAAAGATGATGAGCCTTTGTGCTCTGTGTGTCTTGCCCTGTGTTGGGCACATCCTTCTCCGTCTCCTGTGGAGGGAACAATGCAGAGTAAAGAATTGTGGTATCTGGAAGTCCACTTTTTGGGGATGTTCATACACTTAATTGGTTGAGCTGGATCTCACAACGTGTTTCCACGGTCGGTAACATCTAAAACTGAACGTCAAGATCTTTTTACGCATTGCATTCTGCCTAGAGCTCACCAATTGAAGACATTTGCATTTGTCTTTCCTGTAACACAATTCCTTAGTGGTGTGCCTCAGAGTGCTTCGTTCCCCACTAATCTGCAGTCACGTTAACCACTATCAGTATAATACCACTGCACACTTTTTCACTTCTGTGCGGTCTGACATCCTACGCATTTCCTGCAAGGTCTAAGCCGAATCATCTCTGAGACCTGCTTCTTGGTCTGCTGTCCTGTTTTTGCTCTGCTGGAAAGTGTTGAGTGAGGGACTCCATCAAACTCTTTTCAATGCCATTAGTCACATGTGCCATTTTTCTTGTTAAAATCAGAATGCGTGGATCATTCTCATATTCCCCAACGACGTATTAGGCAGAAGTAGGGATATGTTTCTCAAGCACCATCTCAATTTCAACAGGTTATTGCCTGTCTAAACTGAGTTCGTGCAAGCTGTCTCTTCCTTGCTGTGGATGTGCTGACTCACGTTGTTCTAGTAACACAAAAAAGGTATTTCAAGGTCAGAAATAGGTTGCTTAAGTGTCTGTGATCTTAAAACCTGTTACATGTTCTGTGTCTTTAATGCCTAAGCCAGAACTACAAAAACATGTTGCTGAATAACAGACTTCTGAGGGGGAGTTTGTCAGATACCCCTGTTTTTTAAAGCTTGGATCGCATAAGGAAGGAAATAGAGAGGCATATACTAAAAAGGGTTTAGAGGGTATAATATAGTGAGGAATGTGTCATTTTTTAACAAACATTTTAACTAACTAAGGAAATAAAAAAGAATACCAGTCTAAATTAAATTGGGAAAAAGGAAGTTTTCTTCTGTGTAACCCAGCACACGCGGTCCATGCGATCAAGCTGTGTCTTCTGTTTACTCAGAACTGGGAACAGAGAAAGTGAAAATAATCCCGCAACATTTACAATCGGAATTCTGCATGTACAGAAAACAAAATACCGCGCGATCGGTCTCCAAACCACAACACAAGGCATCTGCTGCCTTCAGGCTGCATATCTCTGCATTATAATGTGCACGTCCTGCTGGGTTTTTAACTTTTGCTCTGTGTAATTGATGACTTCCACACTTCAGCTAAGTTCTTCACCCTTTCGATGGCGATTGTTTGTGTACTTCAGCAGTGCGGACGCTTTGTATCTGGCATTGTTCTTTACAGAAGTGTTAGAATGGGCTGAGAAAAAAAAAACGTCCCCCTGATATTTAGTAAGCTCCGAAGGGCACTTTTCATTCTCATTTTGCAAGCTTGGCACATGCCTTCTGTTACTAAGTGGCGTTGCATTCAAAAGCTCCACATCTCCTATTCTTCGGCCCACTAGGTACCCAGACTTACAGCCCTGGCAGCTGTTGACCCTTCTAAAAGGCTATAGACTCCTCTCTGCAGGTGAGCTCTCCTGCCAAAACAGTTTCCAATCAAAGGCTCTTTCAGAATTTCAATAGGAAGCTGACTTCGTATGTGCCACTGCTCAGAGTGCCTTCACAATGACTGCCTTCTCTAAATATGCAGCTCATACAGAGTGGAGCCATTCTGGCGTTTTTTTTTTTGTCTATGATGGGAGCCAATGGCTGGCGCAAGTCTCCCTGGTTCAGAGGCAGGACATTTCCCTCACAATTATCATACGAGCTGTTGCACATTACTCATAAGGTGTGGTGCTTCCCTCAAAGGCCTCTTCTGTTTTCCCAAAGCTGCTGGCAAGCTGGGATATCTATTCATTTGGTTACTTAAGTATAATTGCTCTCTTTGAAGCCTCAGAGAGGCAAATAATTTTCTGTGCCCTCAGGCAGTAATGGCGACACAGCCAGCGACCCCCCTAGCCTGTAACTGCCAGAGCGCCTCCAAAAGGGCAGCTCCCATACAGAGAAGAAATAATACAGCCCGGGCTGCTCAATTTCACCTCCTTTTCATCCCCTTCTTTTTAACTTTTATTAACAACAGCTTTCACAGCCATATCGGACTTTGGAAACAGCAGTGGGACCGGGGGCTGCTCCTGATGTCACAGCGGCGCTCGCTCTGCCTTGCCAGCAGCAGCAGCAGCAGCGGCCGCGCCAGGGCCGGACAGCCCCGGGAAAGCCGCGGCGGGGTCCCTCCACTCCAGCGGGCAACGCGGGGGAGGCGTGGCGGACGGCGTGGCCAGGTTCTGCCGGAACACCCGGGCGAGGACCGACCGCACTTGACGCCTGACAGCAGACAAGCACACGGCACGGGGAGAACGCGTCCGGATCGCGCAGGGGCGCTACAGTGGGAGAGGAGTTGTGCTACCACAAAGTCGCGGTGATTTTGAATTGCATAGCGATTCTTAGTCGGCTTTAGTCAGCTCCCTGTTTGTCTGTTCTAATGTACTATTAATTCCGTGTAGCACTGCGTGTTTTTGCTGCAGCCCCACCCACTCCACGTTAATTTCAGTTAATTGTAACCGAGTAGGCTTCGTGGATAAAAAGCAGGGGTGATGACCACTGCAGTGCGAGTCGCAGGTCTGATCAGAGTTAGCAGTGACGCAGCTCTTGTTTAGTTTTCAGTCTGAGGTTTTCCGATACCAGCTACAACAATTCTTATAATTTGCTACAGTCCTTCTGGATTACATAATTGTTTGACAATGACTGAAGTAAACCAGTGGTTATATTTGTAAGCCGCGTAGGACTTCACAATGGATTAAATATACCCCTTTAAAAAACAACCTCCTGACAACATAATCACATTTACAAATAACCCACTATCTCATTCTGTAGGTCACATTATTTTTTGTCTCTGGAATAAATTGGTACATCTTGATTTTCAAGACCATACTGACAGAAGGCCCCATTGTTCATCTTCTATTTTAGAACTGGTCACTTCAAGAATGTGAAATGTATTAGCAGGTCTGTGGAAAATATCCTATTGAAATATTAGTTCCTCACCTTTTTGCATAAATGCAGACTTTTTGTTACTCACATCACATTTTCTGTGACTTGGGAAATAAACAGAAAATCAGTCTTTGTTAATAATCTTCAAATCCAAGTTTGAAATTGAAAATGAATTGCATGTGTAAATACGTGATAATGATGGAAAACGATTGAAGCTGGTTTTCTGCATTTAGTGACATATCTGACTTCCTGGGGGTGAAACTGGTGTACTTTCAGTCGTACCTATTCTATCATTACAGCTATATAAGGGAAATTGCTGTATACATAGTCAGCAATAAAAACAGGGCTATGAATATTGCATGTTACTTGTATTATTTGCTTTGAGGTTTTAAAGGGAGAAGTATTTCCTGTAGTCATGCCAGCTGGTAACAATTTTGAGACACATTAAAAGCCAGTTTCTGCCAAATAACTTCCCTTTGGGATATTTTCAGGAGACTATATAAACCAGTAATGTAATTATAAACCAGTTTGCACAGAAAACACTTAATTTTTCCTTATTTATATTAAAAAGTCATTTACAAAACAACAGGCCCTTTTCAGAGTTTAATTTTCTGATACTATTCTTTAAAACCTATACCCCAATAAACTGCATTATGATGCATTGACACAAACCTGCTCCTTAAAATGTCATACAAGGTAATAATGTTTACTATAATCTTTAGTGAAGAGCTAACACATATGAGTTCACACTTCTGGATTTCCAAATTCTGAATTTGTTGTGTTTTTCAAAAACCTCAAGAGGCAAGACTCCAAAAACGTTTTAAAAAAACAAATTGACCACTAGACTGAAGGGTCGACATGTTTTAGTTAAGAGTTCTGCTCTATTGCTGATCCATGAAAATGGACCAGAATTGTTCTTGATGAGGTTAATGAGATGCCTGAAAGCTGACCCTGAGCCAGCAGGTTAATATGAAGGCTCCCTGCAGAATTGCATATCGTCAGTCTGAAGCTCACAGGGCAGTTCTCTCCCGAGACTCTGAAGGCCGGCGAAGGGCTTATCAGATCATACTGTATTATTTGATGTCTGTCTGCTCTGTGTTATGTTGACTTCAGTAGGGAAGACATTTATGTGCCGTTATTTCAGCCGCCTGCAGTATGTCTCTGTCTTGCATGAGCCAGAAAAGGAGGTGAAGCAAAAATAGACCACAGCAAGGTATGAGAAAACAACAGACACATTCAATAAAGTTTTCTGTTTGAATTTTTAAACAGCTCACATGCATCAAAGATCCCGGACCATGCACTTTCAGTTTATTAGAAGTATGTGACCAGGCAATCAGAAGACCACCTTATCTCTGCTCATGGCAAGAGACTCTTGTGTTTTCAGCACTTTCATCCTTTAGTAGAGCCCCCTGTTCCTAAACCAATGAAAACTGATATGGCACAAAGACAATAATTGGGTTTGGAGCAGAGCTGCCTGTTTGTCCTGCTCAAGAAGGCTAAAACGACACACGGACTGAAGGTTTCCAATTATTGTTACTTGAAAAACACAGCAATGTTATGGTAACCTGCCTAAGTGCCAGTTTAACACTCCCCTCCCATTGAGAGGAACCTGAAGAAGGCTCCACGGCCGAAAAGTTGTGTTTTCTTTCTTCTTTTTTTTTCAGCATGGAATAAACCCATTACAGTGTGGAGAAGCCTGTGATTCTGTGGAGCAACACGCAGGTTGATGGCAGATTTAGCGTGTGAGGTATCGACAGTGCTTCCTATACAATGCACTAGTGAAGACCTTGCACTGCTTCTCTGACTTCTCCTTTAATATCCAAAGTGGTCCTCTGCACTTCCCTTTACACACACACAAGCAAAGAAAACAGAGGTCTGTTTTGGGAAGACGATATCTTTGTGCAAAGATAGTTTGAAATTTATTTGAGATACTGTGTATGGTTACGTATCTGTACCCCGGAGAAGAATGGGCTTCGTTGACACAGCCTGTGCTAGGTGCTTCACTGGCAAAATGCATTTCCGAGAAAGTGAATTAATTTCTGGGTAAAGCTGGTTCCATGTTTTAAATTTTTTCCTGTTACCTGGAACAAGGCTCCTCAAACTTCTTTGGAGAAGGACCTGATGTCACATTTCATGGCCTCATGACCAGATTTTCTGGGGGTGCTGGGAACTTCCTTGTAGGGGCTCCCCCATCAACATTCTGTGGAGGATGACAGATTTAGCGTGTGAGGCATCTACAGCACTTCCTCTACAATGCACTAGTGAAGACCTTGCACTGCTTCTCTGAATTCTCCTTTACTATCCCAAATGGTTGACTGCACTTTCCTTACCTCCCAGAATAGCAAAGAAAACAGAGGTCTGGTCTGATTTTGGGGATCTTAGCGCAAAGATAGTTTGAAATGTATTTTAGATACACTGTTACGTATGAGTACCCGGGAGAAGAATAGAATTTGTTGACACAGCAGCTGGTTTTAGGTGCTGGGTGCTATGATTTCTACACGTGGCATAAGAAACACAAGCAAGAAATGTCTGTTTCATTCTTTGGGGTTTTTTTCAGCAACAAAAATCTTTGCAAAAACCTACAAAAAAGCAACATTTCACTTGTGATCTCCTGCATTTCTCTACATGATTGGCCTCTGAAAATACCTTACGTCCTGAAGTGCTCTAGATTTGTTGAACCAGAAAATGGGTGAGAAAAGGACTGCTGTGTGTGAGATACATCCAGGAATGAACAGCAAAACGCCATCCTTTTCTGGCAGTATGTGTGAAAAAATGTATTTTGTTTCTCATTAAAACTTAGATTCGGCTTTTGTGCACAAAACCAACAAAATTCCTCAAGACCAAAAGGTACAAGCACAAAGTCAGGTTTGTGGTTTCAACCTTCGAACTGCAGTAGGGTACAGTCTGTTAACGAGCTCCATCTTTGGCTGGGGTTGTATGTTTTTGAAAATGTCATGTCTCGTAACTCTCTGCATCAACCTTATTTCTTAGATGATTTAGCATAAAAGGAAAACATCCACCAAAGGGCATGGTGCCAAAAGCTCTAACAGTAGCCATCACAAGAAAATGAAAATATGCCATAACTCCCACAGACTCTGCCCAGGATAGAGCCCTCTTGCACGAAAACACTTGCTTAAGTTATATTAGTAATAATAACAATAAACTGCGTCAGCCACCAAAGTTTTGGCTCCTACTAAGAGGCACGAACAGTCCTCCACACTGGGACTGTCCTGTCTGCAGTGTCTACACTATCAGGCTTCAAATCAAAGTCACGACGCTTCGCCTAATCCCAAACACAACGGTTACCTGCCTGGCCTGCTGAGCCCTGTGCTGCCCGTTATTGTCGCACACAGAGTCCCTCTGGGTTTTACGACGCTGTTGCGCTTTTGGGTTTTGGGGGTCACCGCTTTATGGCACTTGGGTGTCTTGGCGGGGTTTTGCCATTCTGTGTCAGTCACGAGTTATGGACGATAAAGAGCAGACGTCTGGGAACTCTGTCTGTCTCCGTCCCTGTTCTTCCGCGGTGTAACACTGCCGAGAGGCAGGGGAGATCCCCTGATTCTCTCTGCATCCGAGGATCTGTCCTTCAGCTGTGCTGCCCCCTGAATCTGGAGCTTTTACTGCTTAAACCCCAGCCAGATCATTTCACACCTTTGCACAAAAAGGAGGACACAGTTCCCTCCTCCTGTCTGCCACATATCTGTCCCCTTTCCTTCTGAAATGAACATCCCTTTTCCCAGTGGATCAACACAAGGCCAGTCGTTCTAAAAAGGCCTGGCTAAAAACTCTGGGAAAATGATTCTGCTCTGGGCCTCTTATTGTTTGCTTTAATAGTTCAAGTAATTATAGCCAATAACAAAAGAAGTAATTACATTAAATCCTAAAACTGCACTCAAAAATAAAAAGCCTAAATAAAGACGCTACAGTGACAAGTTCTCTAATTGCTATGTTATTGAAGGTGGTTTTTGGAGACATGTAATCAGGTCTTTGATGGAGCCAGACAATCCTGAGGGCTTTGCTTCAGAGCAATTTATTGCAAAGATAGTTTGTCTTCCTTTTTTCCCACAATGCAAATTGGTGTCCAGGATTTTAGAAACAAACCAAAATAGTGCAATTTGACAGAAAGCAAATAAATTAGCATATAATTTAGAAAAGCTGTAATCTATAATCTGAATTGTCCAGCAGAAAAACCTCTAAACTCATGACATCCGAGGTCTTCTCAGTATTTTCTGAAACACCTACAAGAGTAAATAGAAAATATTTACAATTCCTGTTGGAATCTGATACAATAATCTGCACTTATGATCCCACAGTGTTTCTGAAAGTCTGTGTTTTAAAAAAGAAAGGAACCAGCACTTCTCAGGAAAATCAGCTCTTTTGAAATAATTTTGCTAAAATGTGTCCGGAGGAAATTGAAATGGTTCCTCATGTATCTATTTCAGGGTATTCCAATTGTTTATGCTTTACAAAACAAAAAGAGCCTGCCTATCATTTTTATCAATTTTAATGAATAAAAGCTTTTGAGAAAAATGTTATTTTCTTGAAACAATCTATTCATAGCAGAAACACATATCTGTAAATGTGGTTCACTAGTAATATGATTCTCAAATCAAAATAAGAAGCAATAGATGGAACCACAAACACATCGACATTTACTGCTCTGGGGTTTGCGTGGGGCTTATAAATGTCTTAAAAGAGAAAAAGGGATGATGAACTCTACGAGACTGTATCCATAAAATGTTTTATTCATGTCTGCACGACTCTGCTATTACCAGTGGCTTGGCACTTAAACATCCATTCATATTTGGAAGACTGATAGAGTATTTTTAAAAAGTCTGTCAAATTCACACTAGTATCTATACTACTACTATAATGTACAGTCCATTTATATAAAAAATATTAAACAGTGGTCATTGTGCTTAAATATTTATTTATTCCATCTTAGATAGATAGATACTTTATTGATCCCGTGAGGGAAATTGCAGTGCAACAGCAGCTTTACACAGACAACACAGCCACAGTGTAATGAATGATACAATAATAATAATAGTACAATACATAAAATACAATCAGTACCATAAGGGGTGCACTAAAAGAGTTCTTGCTAGTTATTATCATGAATATTACCATACAATGTACATGTGCATTCTCAAAGACTAGTCAAGTCCATTATTATTTATTTCACATACATTTACAGAGTCTTGAGTCCTGAGGGGCATCATCACAGCATAACAGCATCTTCTTACACTGTGTAACCTGCTCCAGTTGCACATAAGAACATTAGAGCATAGGAACACAGGAACACAAGAACACAAGAACAACACAAGACCATGAGAACATTCACAAAAATTAGAAACAAGACAAGGCCATTCAACCCATCTAGCCCGTATGGCAGTTTGTAGTTAATTGATGTGAGGATCTCATCAGGCTGTTTCTTGAAAGACGTCTGGGTAGCAGCTTCAGCAGCATGGCTGGGCTGCTTATTTCATGCTCTCTCAAACCTAAGAACGTGTGAAAATGCATGTTGGGCCTATCAGTTAATATCAGTGAATAGGTTTCTTGACCACAGGATATTTTAAATGTGATGTTAGAGGAATCACCTCTATAAGACCCACCACCAGCTATTTCAGCAAATACAGTACCTTCTTTGTTTTTGATGATCAGAAGAGGTTCATTTTGGGTTAAAGCATGACGTTCTCCATCAGTCTTATTTGTTAATAGTATTTATTGAACTATACTTCTCCTGCTACACCTCTTTTTCATTTATTGAATATTTGCTCACCCTAGTGAGTAGTGGTGAAGATGTGATTTAGCAACCATACGGCACAGGGTGGGAATACTTAATTTTGCAACTCTGTGGACAGCAGTGGAGTCAAAGAGACATGTCAGGTACATCCCAGGTTCAGGGAGCACATTTCGAAAGTTCACACACGTAAGGCAGCAGCAGAATATTATGACCACTCCTGGCTCAACAGTTCACTTCCATTAAACACCAGATTTATGAGCTTTGCGCCACGAACAGGCTGCTTGATTTTTTGTAGAGGGAATTTAAAACAGCTGATATGGCAAGTGTAGGTCTAGACATCTGCCTTACATGCAATAATCCTTTATTTTAAATTTGATCTTGTCTGTACCTAGTTATGAAAACGTTCTTTGTAGAGTGTAATGAGCCCTGGCGATACTGGCAAAGGTATGACATTTCTGAACTACTGAGCATCCATCATTCTCATTTCAGAAATATTCCGCAGACACCAGCTGACTCCTAAATAACCCGGCTTCACATGGGAGAATGTGATTAAAAATGTCATCTTTGAATGTTTTTTTTCTGTTTCCTAAGATCATTTTGTTTTTCTGGTGTTCTCCAGAGCTCGGTATTGGTGGGACAGCCTGCTTCAATTAGCATGATAGGATACATGTGGCCAGTATCAGCCCTGGCATCTTCTTCGTGTGGCTTTGGATTTAACGGTAAAGAAACAGCTCAGCATGAAGAGCCTTCCTTCCATGATGGCATCTAACAGGCCGGCTGCACCACACCTCTATGGGGGTCAGGAACTGAGCAGATCCACAGCTAGAGCACCAGCCTAAATGTAGCATGAAATCTGAGGGAAACTGCTCTGACTACAGTGACCATCTAGTGCCGTAGCTCAAAGCACAAAGAACATTTAAAAGTCAATAGCTTTATAGGTGCATTATTCAATCAAAGGATAAAAAGATAACCATTCAATTTCCTAGTTTTATAAAAGTCTTTTCCTCTGGCTCAAGGCCACATATCTGTAACATGCCAAGGCAGCTGTGAGGAGTTTATGCAAACCACAGTAGACTGTGGATTGACAGTAGATGTATCTGTTGCTATAACCTGGCAGAAACTGCGTTAAATAGATGCTGCAGTCATACGTACCCAAATTCAGGGATTTCATAGAAAATGCTCAAATGTCTACACTGTGCCTCATAAAAACCCTGATACCAAGATGAATACCTGGAAAGAGAAAATTGTGAAGAGGTGAACAGGTCTGACAGCGGGTGTGTTGTACCTGCAATGTGAAGAGGTGAACAGGTTTGACAGTGAGTGTATTGTACCTGCAGTGTGAAGAGTTGAACAGGTCTGACAGCAGGTGTGTTGTACCTGCAGTGTGAAGAGGTGAACAGGTCTGACAGTAAATGTGTTGTACCTGCAGTGTGAAGAGGTGAACACGTCTGACAGCGAGTGTGTTGTACCTGCAGTGTGAAGAGGTGAACAGGTCTGACAGTGAGTGTGTTGTACCTGCAGTGTGAGGAGGTGAACAGGTCTGACAGCGGGTGTGTTGTACCTGCAGTGTGAGGAGGTGAACAGGTCTGACAGTGAGTGTGTTGTACCTGCAGTGTGAAGAGGTGAACAGGTCTGACAGTAAATGTGTTGTACCTGCAGTGTGAAGAGGTGAACACGTCTGACAGCGAGTGTGTTGTACCTGCAGTGTGAGGAGGTGAACAGGTCTGACAGCGGGTGTGTTGTACCTGCAGTGTGAGGAGGTGAACAGGTCTGACAGCGGGTGTGTTGTACCTGCAGTGTGAGGAGGTGAGCAGGTCTGACAGTGAGTGTGTTGTACCTGCAGTGTGAAGAGGTGAACAGGTCTGACAGTGAGTGTGTTGTACCTGCAGTGTGAGGAGGTGAACAGGTCTGACAGTGAGTGTGTTGTACCTGCAGTGTGAGGAGGTTAACAGGTCTGACAGTGAGTGTGTTGTACCTGCAGTGTGAAGAGGTGAACAGGTCTGACAGTGAATGTGTTGTACCTGCAGTGTGAAGAGGTGAACAGGACTGACAGTGAGTGTGTTGTACCTGCAGTGTGAGGAGGTGAACAGGTCTGACAGTGAGTGTGTTGTACCTGCAGTGTGAGGAGGTAAACAGGACTGACAGCGGGTGTGTTGTTAAACGTGCAATCAAGAGCTCATTTACGAGCACAAGCCTAGAGGTGTGGCAGTAAGCTGATGATTAAGAACTAAACATGCCAAGGTGAGTCTTCCATGTCTTTAGTTGTTTTTTTATGATTTTCAATTAGCACTGGGTTCACTGTGTATGATTACTACCTTAAATTCTTTTGCCCACATATATGAGATTTTTGTATTTCTTTTTTTAATATATATATATTTTAGAAATAGAAATAACTACTTTAATGTTTTTTTTACTATGACAGGACTACTGCATTCTAATTAAATATTGAGCCTTTTACTACAAGAAACATAAAAATAATTTAGGTTATTCAGAAAAGATGCAATGGTAAAATCAATCAAATTGAATTCACCCAAAAGGCTCATATTTTATAAAATCCAATTTGTAAGTTCAGTATCCACTTTTTCAACATAATACAATCCAAACAAACCATACAAGTTTGTTGGAGAAGTCAATAAAATGTAGAATTAATTGACAAGATCAAAAAAAACAAAACTTGCGATCTACAATTTCAGATTAATCTCAACACCAAATATCGTTGTGTTCCTAACAGCGCAAGACCACAAGAATTTGAAAAACAAGTTTGAGATAAAAAGCAAGTACTGTATGTGCTTTTTTTAGTGGTTTGGACACTGGGCAAAAAGATGAGAATATGTTTTGATGAGCAACAAAACATGTGTTAAACATTTCCTCATTGCCGAGCAATGTCACACAGGAGCTGCAGCAAGAGTACAATTTTGTACCCAGTTATGATCCTGAAATTCCCGACACATCTCTTTCAGGCATTAGGATAGTACAAGGCGTTTAAATTAATATTTAATTCAAAAATGGATGATGGGCATAGTAAGTGAATTGGAGATCAACATGACTAGATTATTGTTCCCAACTGACTAATCAGGATCCTCATTAATATTATTACTGTCATATTGTGTGAGAACAGTTGTCCTTTATCTTCCTTCTGGTTTGTAATAACCATTACATTAGGCTTAGCTTTCATCTTTATTTTAACTCTGAACCTACTTCTATTCAATTTAGCCTCTTGCAGGAGTTCTCTGTGTTATTTCTTATCCAATAAACATACCCCCAAAAACTCAGTCACACTGATCCATGAACGTGGTCCATGAATTTTGTAAATTGAGCCCTCGTTTCTTTCATAAGGATTACATTTATGAAAAACACAAAGTGCATGAAATCTGATAGTTTGTAATTGGGCCCGTTTCATCTGAAACAGTCTGATATCCTGGATGATTCTAGATCATTCAGAGGAACCCCTGAGAGAAAGATTAGTGGAACAGGAGTTTTGTGTGAAGCTTGAGGTCCGTCTTTTAAGATAATTGTATTATTTACAGTATGCCAGCACAGTTGAATCGCAAGCTTCCTGTAGTATCAGAGTGGCTGGAGCAGCATAGACACCTATCACAGTGGATGGAATGGGCATCCCATATTTACTGTTCAGACCTTGTAAGATGAAATGCACTGAAATTCAAATGTAGAACGGAGAGGTGGTTTTGAAGATATCAGCTGGCTAATGTAAAGCTCTAGTTCAGCCACAAAGCCCAAGCGAAACATGCAGGGCCATGGGACCATCCTGGAACAATAGTTCTATTCATTTCACTCGAATGACGACCCCAGCAAATTCCTCCCATTCTCCCCGGCACAGAACTGAACCGCTGGTGATCATAAAACAGACACGAATCAAACAAACAGGAATCGGGCGATGATTCGGGTCTGATACGTCTATCAGTGCAAAATAGCGTTCCTACGGGGCTCCTCTGGTTCCCTCCGTCCTTCGGTCACTTCATCGGTGAACTGGGATTTTGCTAATCAATTTCCCACTGGGCGCAGACAAGTCAACAGGAAAAGCTGGTAACATGACCACAAGGAAAATGTTTAAAGTGGCTCACTGCAGAAATGTGGTGTGCCAGACTAATTGACCCATACATCCCTGGAGCTTTATCCAGAGAAGAAACACCACTGGGGCCCTTAACAGGCTATCCTCATAAACCGATCTATAACCAATGGCCGATTTGAAACATATGTTATGGGATGTTTTACTGCAGCTTTCAAAGGTAGAAATTTGCTCACTGGGATTGGCGACATTCTGCCAAATTGCACATTTCTCCTCCTATTTTATTTCTCACAAATAAAAGACAGCGTCAGATATGTTGTGAAACGTCTGTAAATCCCCTGCCATCAGACAGAACATGTTTTGTTTTTCTCCACATTTCAGCCAAAGCCAAACCGAAAAAGCAAAAAAGTGGGGATTGTTGCTCCGTTTTCAAAAGAGGGGCAATAAATGAAACAAGCTGTAAAAGGATATTTGTGAATGGCCCAGACAATGTGGGGTTTCTGAGAGCTGTGACAGAAGAACTCACCTGAACAGTGGTACCTCTGGGGACTCTGAAGACAGCTGCCCCAGGCCAGTGCTGACAATACTACCAGGAAACTCTCTGTCTACCATGGGCAAATGAAAAAAATCACAATTTTTATTCTTATGTCAAACAATGGAAGTGATCCAAAGATACTTTGGCACTCATCTCTGGTTATACACCAGGTTCCCTTGCGACACTCTTAATATACAGTTGCAATAATATACAAATGCAAGTCACAGTATGGTCATTTCTCATAAAAGTAAAAACTGAAGACTCGCTTCATTCATGTGCTATTTGTTTTCTGGCAGTGTCCAAGAAAAATAGATAAAAATGCTGTCTTTATTGAAGTTTCAAATATCTCCAGTTCATAAAAAAACTTATTCAACAATTTAATTATGTGTTGCAGCATCCCGCACTGCTTGGTCTATCGAGCTATTGAGCTGCCAGGAGTAATTACATAGTATGATTCCACACTTTATCAAAACATTTAGAACTTTATATCACATGATAAAACAAAACATAAACTCACAAATTGAAAGAAACATGACTGAAGATTGTCCAGAACTGTGAAAAATCTGAGTCATTGTGTGCACTGGTTCCTCACTAAATTAAAAAAAAACAGCTTATCTGATCTGGCTCATTTTATCAGCTGCATTTAGGGTGTTACACGACAGTCTGTGCTGAAGATATAACCTAGCTTCTTTTTCTTACCAGTACATGATAGAGAGAAAGAATAGGTGAAGTTTCTCCTGTCTTCAGAGAGTGGAGACAGAATCTAATCTGCTGCACAGCTTGGTAGTTGAATAAAAAAAAGACAGATTTGAAGAAACTTTTACAAAAAGCAACAGTGTGACTGTTGGTTTCATCCTGTGGAACAGAAACAGTCGGGTCCGGCAAAGAACAGTCTCTCGAGTCCAGGCAGTTAAACCTACATTTAAAGAATGTGAACATCAGCACTTGAGCTGCATGGCAAGAGACCACAGACGGCATAATGCAATAAATGGAACAAGCCATGGGGTGAAGCACATTCTTATTACAGCACTTGTAACTCTTCACTTTACTTTCAGCATAAGTTTGTAGGTAAAGTACATTAACCACAGCAATAAGCTCACTCTGGGCTCATCATGTCACTGATGATAAGCAATGACGGTACTGTGCATCTGGAAAAGTCGAAAGCTGTTTGTCCTCTGTATAAGCCTTACACGAAGGGTCACTTTCTGCTCTGGAATCTGTCTCTGGCTCTGATTTGAGCAACTCTGACAAATGGCTTAAAAGAGGGATCTGGAGCCTTTGAGTTTTTTTTTCGGCTGTATAAAAGAGCATTACCGCCCCCCCCCCCCACCCAGAAAAGGCTACTGTAATACCCAGCAGGGTTATCTGACAGCCCTCTCTATAAGAAATTCAACTCTGTGGCTTGACTGTCTTTAACCCAGCTGATAACACTTAGCCTTGCAGTAAAGAAAAGGCCCCTTTAAGTGATCCATTAACATCCTATCCCCAAGAGTGGGCCAGTGTCTACTGAAACAAACCAGGAAACCTTGAAGGAAAACAGGATGGCAGACAAGCCCTGAGATCAAAGCCCGGGTTTAGATCTCCCTCCTCCAGACAGCTTGACTCTTCCCTCTGGAGCGTAGTCCTAATGTTTTCAATTAGGGCTTGCAAAAATGTTTTAAATTATAACATTATCAATTAGTCAGCAATTCCTGCATTTTATTTTAATGGCCTGGACTTACGGCAAAGATTTATTGACTGAAAAGGAGGTGCCAGCTCTCTTTAATTCTGAATAATTGGTTTCCATGTAGTTCTTCATTCATTACGGCCTTCATTTAGTCTGCTCTAGCTCTGGCGGAAGCGTAGCCCTGGTATTTCAGCTTTGAGATCTGTCTTGTTTAGCAGCCAGTCCCTCTTTCTAAGCAGCAAGAAGCCTGACCCTCTTGAAGGGTTACCATAGCAAGTATCTGCACGGCATGCTTTTGCAGCTTCATCCTCTTCTGCCATGTTCCTACGACTGCTGGGAAGAAAGATATTCAGATCTGGACATGGACATTTTTTATGTAATTGAAGCCAAGAGCCGGAAATAAAAACGTTGGCGTTTCTCAGAAATGACAGATGAGAAAAAGGCGTCGGACTGTGAAAGAAAAGTAGCTTTGGTTATGAGTGCTGACGAAGAAGAAGGGGGAAGGACAAAGCTCGTGTGGATGTACAATAATACAGATGCCCTCCTACAGATGAGGCTTTAAACTGAAGGTCTAGAGGGCTGGGTCCTGAAAGATCCCAGGGCACTGCTCGTGAGAGTAGGGGTGTTAACCCTGGAGTGCTGGCTAGGCTCCACTCTGGGCATGAACGGATGCGATCTCTCTGAAGTTCCTCCTTGATTCAATTGGCGAAGTGGCTTCTCTCTCCGCCTCCTGATCTGCTGTGCTTTGGGGCAGCTGCAGCTGGATGGCTGCTGAGTGTCACCAGGAGGGGCTGTGCTTCCTTGGTGGATAAACTGGGTCCCTGCAGATACGTACTTTGGGATTCTTTGGAAATGCAATGCATAATTATTAAAGAATCGAAGTGGCAATACGACGCACCATCAAAAACCCTGAAATATTTCTGAGTGACCGCGATTTCACAAGATGGTTCACCAGGTTGTTACAGTGCCCCCTGGCTTTCTAGACGCAGTATTTCTGGATGTGTTTGGGGGGCCAGGAAGAGATGGGCTGACAGATGTAAGCAGGAAGGGAGGGGAACAGGCCGCAATGGCGGAGCTGGGGCTTCTGAAGTGTGTGGGTGCTTCTCTGCTTCTCCACGCTGCCGTGAAGCACACCGACGTCAACAAGCCCTGTCTGAAAGTTTAGCAAGACTGCTTCACGAGAGTCAGCCCATTAGGAATAACGTGGTATTATCTAGCCTGCTATCTACATGTCATTTGATTTCTTAACTGTCCATAACTTTTAGGCTACAATAATAACCAAGCTTTTTCTGGGAGTGAATATGGACCCATAATGGGTGCTAAAACACAAAAGCTTGACCATCGTGGCACCATGAAAAAGCTGACTCTTAAGACCACTGAATGAAAATAAACTTAGACAATTAAAACTATTTCCTTCTAGAAGAAAATTAATAGAGTTTTCGTCAAGTCACAGAAGCTTTGCAAGGCTGGGTCTGGTCAGTACTGAGATTGAAGACCAGTAGGTGGAGCTGTTCTCTCTGGCCCAGAATTTCTGAACCAGCTGCCCCCCCCCCCCCCCCCAATATGGTGACAGGAGAAACTCTGCTGCAGGAGACACTAAACTCTGGTCCTGACTGCAGTCGTCAAAGATCACTGTTATCTAGAGTAGGGTGTCAACATACTTGTCTTGGCTAATTTACACCCTGGCTTGACCAGGATTTTGGGGATCCATTAGTGTTGAAAAGTGATATAGACTTTTTTTATTCATACTGGCAAGGCCAATTTTTGCCTGCCCTCAACCTCCTTTGGCTTCCACTGTAACCGAGTGGTACACAGCTGTGAATTTAAGAACTGGAGATAAGGAATCAATGTTTGTCCGAAACCGGCGAACACCACAGCTGGAAATGAAGCGGAAACGAGTTTGTGGAGGTCCATATTAGATAGATAGATACTTTATTGATCCCGTGAGGGAAATTGCAGTGCAACAGCAGCTTAACACAGACAACACAGCCACAGTGTAACGAATGATACAATAATAATAATAGTACAATACATACAATACAATCAGTACAGTGAGAAGTGCGCTAAGAAGAGTTACTCACAGTCCAGAACACACAAAGAACAAACCAGAACAGAACAGAACAGTACACAAAAAAGTTGTATTGCATAGGCCCCTGGCAAATATTGCACAAAAACGGTTTTAAACGGGAAAAGAAAAAGAATAGATGTATCAGTTTACTGTTCAGTCCAGAAACAGGTCACTGTCAATGTTGCCTCTGCCCAGATGCAAGGTGGATGCGTTGTACAGTCTTATGGCAGAAGGCAAGAATGACCTCCTGTAGGGCTCCCTGTCGCACTGTGGATGAATCAGTCTATTGCTGAACGTGCTCTTCATTTCTACAAGCATGTCATAGAGGGGATGGGAGACGTTGTCCATAATGGCCTCTAGTTTGGACACCATTCTCCTCTCAGCCACTACCTCCAGGGGCTCCAGGCCAGACCCAATGACAGAGCTTGCTCTCCTGATGAGCTTGTTCAGCCTGTTAGAATCCACTGCTCTAATCCCATTGCAACAGCAACCAGCACTGTGTATGACAGCAAACACAGCACCGGACTCTTTCTCATTTAGATTTAACACACTCACTTTTTTCACAATCCCATAAAGGACTCCAGTGCCAAAATGAGGCATATTTCCTCTTGCGTAGTCATGTGGACATGTGGTCTGCTTTCTCAGCCCCCTAGGTCAGCCTCACTAAACACTCCAAGATTTCATCTTCAGGCACACAATAGTCTTGGCTAAAGTTCAGCCGGAGCTTCTTGGATCAGTAACCCTGTAATTTGTCTCATGTATTAGACACAGCCCAGCCAAACCACCATTTAAGCTGGTGACAATAGGGAGGTCACTAGAGAGCCATTCCTTCCCCTCTTAAAGCAGATAAACAGCAATTAGCCTTCAGATTGTTGCCATGTTGGTTACAGAACAATATAATTTTGTTAGACACAATAAATGCTCATGATAAATGCAATCACAATAGTCCTGTTTATTTTCCAAAAAGTGCAATTTGGCTTGATAACACATCCAATTTTCTGACTTGATTATTGATTTTTTTTCTCTAAATTGCCTCATTTCCGATCAGGATAGGAATGTTAAAGAAGGACTAAATTGTACTTTGAATAGTACAACAGTTCATGTATGGGGAGTGGCCAAATGCCAGGCTCATGTTGCTGGTTTGGAAGTAGATTTTGACTCTGCTTTTTTTGCGATCCTAGTCTTTCATCGATCTGACATAGCTTTGATTTGTTTGTATTTATGTGACAGCAAAAAAAATGTAGATACTGCTCAAGGCAAACATGTTGGAGATATTAGCAATGTGGATATAAAACTTTTGTCTGTCATCTGGGACAACATACATGAATGTTACGTTCCATGATTGAAAACTTCAACTGCACTCCTAAACTCAGTATTACATGGCTGTATCTTAATTCCTCATACAAGGGTTTTTAATCAATTCTTTAATATGATTTAATCAAAATTTGACACATTTGTAACAGGACTTTCTTGTTGGGCACCAGAAGCCACCAAAAGAGATGCAACAGAACAGATGAAAGCAATAAGAAGTTTTAAAATCTATCCTGGTAATGGAAAGACAATTTATAATAATACTACTACTACTAGCCATCATAATCATATTTATATTCATAATAACATAATCATATTTAGTATCACATATTATCTATGTTTGTGTGGCTTGCCTGCAGCATTTGTCTTCCTCCTACAGACCAGCGAAGGCTTTCTTCCTGTGCTGGGAAACCCTGGCAGCAGATCTGGTGGAGGTGGCGCAAGAAATCTTCCACCAGGAGAAAGCTAGGATTTTGATGAGGAATAGCATCATCTCCCTGCTCTTCAAGGGGGGGATGCCACCAACCTGAAAAAACGGGAGGCCAACAACGATGATCTGTGTTGATGTCAAGATCCTTCCAAGCTACTGGCCAGCAGACAAAGGACCGCCCTCCCCCACATCATCAACAGCGACCAGACGTGGGGTGGAAGGGCGATCCAGCAGCTAGACTTCCAGCTCACCAGAGATGACATTGCCAAGGCAGAGGACCGAAACGTGCCCACGATGGAAGTGAGCCTGGACCCTGAGAAAGCCTCAGACAAAGGAGCTATCTGTTCAGAGTGCTGGAACGCTGCGGAGAGAGTTCCAACTGCTGGATAAAGCTCTGTACTCTGAAGTGGGCAGCAGAGTCAACATGAATGGGCATCAGGGTGAGTTCATCCCCCAGGAGTCCAGAGTATCCTGAGTTCCTGAGTTCCTCAGAATCGAAGCCCAACTGCCGAAAGAGCAAACTCAAGTTCTTTGGACCTGGAAGGACAGAAAGATGGCACCAGAAGGTCTCGAGCACTGCGTGGAGCCCCTGAAGATATTAGGGGTTTCTTTCCAGAGCCAGGTCAATGAGACCATTAAGTGGACTAAGAGGATTGCCAAGGTCCCAGGATTGCCAAGGATTGCGCTGGGTCTGGGGAAGACGTGGTCGCTGACCCTCATGGGGAAAGTGTTGAAAAGCAGACATCCTGCCAGCTTTGGACTAGCTGGCTGCGGGTACAACAGCCAAAGTGCACTTGACCACTAGGAACCTGCATTGCCCTCGGGACACGTGCATCGTGGGGGAGACGCAGGAGCACGTGTTCGGGAGCTGTCCCTTCACAAAGCTGTGGAGAAGAATGGACTACACTATGCATCTTCTAGGAGCGAGAGCGTTGTTCAATTACCAGTGCATCCTGCTGGGGTTGGCACTGTCCGGAGTGGACAAAGGGACACAGTACTTGCTTTGGTGTAGCTAATAAAACAAGGACTGTGGAACAGGAGGAACACTCTCACTCAGTACACCACAGAGTGGGGAGCGCAGGAGCCGGAGGAGAGGATCCTTGTGAACCTCAGAGGGAGGATGAAGCATGGCATTGCCAAATGGGGATTGTCCATAGCAAAGGAGCACTGAGAAGAACTGTGGTCCCTGAACCCTAAAGAGGTAAAATCTGTTCCTTTGAGCTCCCGAGGAGGACTGGATGGCCGCAGTTTCAGAGCCAGGAAAGGGAGAAAGGCATGGACAACAGCAAGTGGTGGGGCTTGGAGGGACTCTTTTATTGTGCAAATCCAGCCCCAGCAACCACGAGCATGGATTGAAAAAGGACAATCACCTTTTTAAGAACTTTTTGAGGCAATGAAAGCAGAGATTGTTTGGTTTGTTAGAGTGTGTACTCATTGTGAGATGTCTATTGTGAAAAAAAGTTTATTCTGTTAAAGAAATTCCTTTTATCACACTTAGAACAATCCATTGGTATCCAAGTTTTATATGGTATAAGTTTGAATAATAAGGCAGCATGATGCCGAGTGATTTGTCACGCTAATTATTGCTGCAATCAGTGGTATTTTCTTAATTACCAGGAATATGTTAATCCCCAAATTAGTCAATGCAAGCCATTTATCTGAATCGGTACACCTGTCAAATTAATTGAGGATCTGTCACAGCTATGAATGTAGCAATTATTTTAAAGTACAGTCAAACAAAGAAGAATCTCCACCCTGTTTGACAGTCTTCAATTTGCCAACTGGTCTGTACTGCCAAACACTAAGAAAAGGAATGACGTATGAACAGGACTGCTGGAGATAAAAAAGGCAGGCTCACGCAGAGCACAACACACTCTTCAAAAGTGACAGCACAACTTATTTTACTACAGTAACATCAGTGGTGTTGCAGAGTTCAAAAGCACATTGCAACACTGCTCAGATAGCTAAGGTTTTCAACATAGCTGAAGTACAGATCCAGTCCTTGTTAAAACCAGACAGTAAATCCATTTCGCTGTGAAAAGACAAACTTGTGACAAAAAAATCATATAAACTGCAGGATTCCTTGTGACTTACTAATTGTTTTTCAGCTAATGTTTTGAATGTTCTATTATGGTAAATGTGGAACTACATTTTCCTTCAGTGGTACAGAGTGCACTGTACAGACCCACCCAAACTCACTGCCACCCCAGAGACAGCTTATGAAGACATTGTTAGAAACCAAGATACACTCCTAGTTCATCTCCTAGTCAGAAAAATAGTGAATTTTAATATTTTTATGTCTCATTTCTCTCAGGGCAGAGAATGGTAAAAATATATTTTTGTCATTTTGATCAGAAAAAAATGCCTTATTATAATTCAGATTAGGTTTTTATTTGAAATAATCTTGCAAACATGGAAAATTATCAAATGTAAAAACATATATATATAGTATGTACAATATTGGGTCACTTTAACTGATGGAAATCTTTGAGATTTTAATTACTTTCCAAACATGTAAGGCCACGTGCTTCAGCCATCTGCTATGTCCTGCAATTATACAGTGTCTGTGCATCTCTCGTTACGAAGGCGGTGCAGTAATGAGTGATGGTGTGACTGTCTCCGTCTCTGAGCTTATTCTAGGAACTGGTGAATATAACACTTATCTGAAATGAAGAACATCTGCTTTGTGACTACAACTTAAGGATTTTTTAAAAAATATAGAGCATTTTAAATGAATGACAATAAGATGTACTGAGAAATAAAACTTTTTCTCAGTATCTTTGATATACTTCATTAACTACAGAGTCACTGTTACAGTACATCTCCTGTTTCAAAATGTTAATTATAAATGTGGCCCTGCACTTCTAACTACAAGGTTATCTAAAGGTTTCACTTGATTTGATGTTGTTGCCAATATTCTGAAATTAAAATAAAAAACAATTGTCATTTTAGAGCATTAAATATGGAAACATGATTTAATCTACAGCAATAACCTTTGTTAAACGTAATGCCTTTGGCACTTGAACTTGTCAGTGTCACGAAGCGTTCTTTCAGGACCCAATGCAGACAGCACAATCCGGGGAGGAGTGAGGAAAACACAGGGAAAAAAGCATGCAAAGGGGCTGGAAGGAAAACAGGGGGCGTGTCCATGGTGTTCTGGTGTTCAGGGGAGGTGTGGCCGAGGCAAACAGTCCGAGGGTGTTCGAGGCAAATCCATGGGTGTAACAAAAGTCCAAGACCGAGTAATCCTTCCTGACAGACAAACAGAGTTAAAAGCCGGAGCAGGATCCAGTGGAGGGTCAGGGGAATAAAAGGGGGTAAAGGGACCAGACACTCCCTAATCCCGGACTCAGAAGGTCAGGGCGCCGTGATGAAGCCTGTGCCGTCGAGTCGCTCCCAGACTCACGGATAGGTGGGCTTCCAGGCATCCATCTTCCAAAGCTGAGTGCAGATTGGCAGGAACGCCTGGATTTATAGGACGGGGGCAGGAACCTGAGGCAGGTGGAGGGGAGCAAGAATAAAACTAGGCAGGGCTGGAGCGTCCTTAAGAGGAGGGGTTTAAGAGCGTGACAGTCAGCCACAAGGCCAAGCAATTAAATAACCCTTCCCTTTTTCCCATCCTGTCTCCCTTCTTCCCTTTTTCTCTAAATCCCTGACCAGGCAGCGGACCTCAAGCTCCCCGCTTTCCCCCAGCAGAACCTGCTGCTTGACCCTCTCCAGTCCGGCCTTCACTTGACACAGCTGACAGAAACTGCTCTTCTGTCCGTTACTGATTCTCTTCACTCAGCCCCTGCTGTCCTCTGTTTAAATCCTTCACGATCTTTCTGCTGCCTCTGACACCGTGGGTCACCCTATTCTCTCATTTCTCTCTGACCTAGGACCTGCTGCTCACCCCTGGTTCTCCTCAGAGCTCACACATCCCAGGATCCCAGGACATCTGGTGAGACTGTCTCTCTGTTCCTCACTCTTTCTCCACTGGAGTCCCTCAAGGTTCTGTCCTGGATCCCCTCATGTTTTCTCACTACACCAGTTCGCTGGTCTTCTCATCTACTCCAACAGCATTTAGTATCATGTTTATGCTGATAGTGCTCGGATCTTACACACTTATTCTCCCACTAATGCTCATTGTCTTGGAGTAGTGTGCTGTCTGTTCTCCTGAAGCTCATGGTCTTGGAGTAGTGGGCTCTTTTTTCTCAAATTTCTCTGAACAGAAATATATGTATCACATGGATGTCAGAAAGCTACTTACTAGGAAATGCGATAAAAGAATCAAGAAAGATAACTGCCAGAGATATTGGTTGTAAAAACCAAGAAAAGAAAGAAAAAGTGCCTTAGTGCCTCCTATGCAATTTTACTCTTTAAAATACAGGTTAATAATATATAATATACACATATACTATAGTATATTAGTATATAATAACAACAACAATAATAATATGTGACATATTAGTAAATGCAACATTGTATTGAATGATCTAATACTATGATATTATTTAGGTTCTACGGGCACTTTATACAAATCATTTTAGTCTCAGCGGCACATATGAAGCCTGGTTTGTCTTATCCATGACAAACCAAGAAAAGAATATAACTCCTGATTTAAATAGTTTGTGGAAGGTCAACTTGAACTTGAGCTAACACACATTTATTTCAACACAAACTACTTGTTTTAAGGAACATTGAGTAATTGAAAATAGGTTCCAAGTCTTATTTTGGCGAGTCTGTGTCAAAGGCAGAAAATGCGCACCAGCCTGAGGGATGAAGCTCGTCTGTCAATCAAAAAGCACGAGCAAGGGTTTGTTGACGAGGGCCGGCCAGCGCAGTTCTCCTCTGAGTTGGTTTTTGAAAGAGGCAAACAGTGACACTTCCAGCTAAGAGGCTGGGTAAGCAAACGAGTGATGAAAAAAACTAAAAGAAAATGTTAAAACCAGGTAGCTTGCATACGGGTTTAGTGCTGCAAATTTGTCGAGGAAAATCACTCCCTAAAGCTCATGACAATACGAATCGAAACAGGAATCGCAGAGGATTTTAATTAAAAGAACGGACAATACTGTAGAATGTCTGGGGTTGTGACAGTGCTCAGTATTTTGCTTCATAGTGACAATAAAGTTCATATCCAGGAAGCTATTTTAAGTTTGGAACGTTAAATATCATGAGCAAATCGTTGATCTGAGAGCCTTAATCACAACAGGGACACAACTGTTCAAATCACAGGCTTTCTCAGCAGCCCCCTTATCCTAGAACCTCACCTCAGGACTTAGTTCATAGAACACATTTTTGTTCAATTTCATCCTGGCTAAATAAAAAAGTTGTATTTTTGTGTTCCACTAACCCTTCCCATGTCTGGTCAGTGGGCAATCCGGTAGATTTCCACAAAAAGAACAGTGAACCAAGCATTAGGTGACGCAACTGGAAACAAGGAGAAAATGCAACTAAAACAAATAACAGGAGGCACTTCACTTCTCACAAAGGGTGGTGGGAGTATGGAGCAAGTTATTCAGCCACGTGGTTGAAACAGATACTTTGGCTTCATTCAAGAAACAACTAGATGAGATGCTGGGATCACTTGCTTACTAATAACCAAACCTGCCAGATGGGCCAAAATTCCACTCAGTTTTATAATTTTTAAGTGTTTATGATATTTTGGTACATGTTAAACATTAATGAATATTTTTTTTTAATTTCAAAGTGTTAAAATAGCATGGGGTATTAGGTATTAGCATATAGGTAGGAAATTTGTGAAAAAGTAGGAAAAAGGCAGTGCTAAACAGATACACGTGGTACATGTGATAAACAAATTCAAAAGTTTTTTAGTTATAGAAATGTAATATAATAATGTGAAATGTATATAAATCTCATAAACAGAATTGATTAAAATGCACAGCTTGCCTGTGATGGCATTATTGTATTGCTACATTATTACCAATAAAACCTGAAATGTGTTAAAAGATGACTGTATTTATTTTCAAATTATTGTTACACATAAAATACTGTCACAGACTTGCGCCACCACACACTCACAGTAGATGGCAACAAATAATACAGTACAGAGCTGGGTGGTTCACCAGGGCCACTTTCTCATGCTTCCCAGTCAAAAACACTCCTCTGATTTATCACTGGGAAGGTCAGGTTTTATCCTAACTGTCAGCCCTGATGTCAGCATCAAAAAGATGCGAGTCAATAGCCTGACATCATTTCCTTCCCTCTGCAGAAGTAAGTTTTCCTATACATGAGGGCATTGCTTCAGAAACAGATGTAAAAGTGAAACACCCCAGGGGCTGGCACACTAATAATCTAATTTAGCAAAAGAATTTAAAGAAGTGTTCTCTGAAACTAACATTTGCACAGTGGAAAATGCATTTAAATGAAAAAATACAGATCACATTAAATAGCTATTAAAGTTTAAGTACTGTCATATGGTTACTTAATATATTTGGTGAGTGAGGGAATTTAATAAGAACCATAGCTTCTAAACTGGGGCTTTCATCAAATTCTACGCATGGACAGGATACATATATTTTATAACTGTTATGTTTATAAACATTTTTAAATCGATTCTTTCTGTATAATATTCTCGGAATTTCCCATTTCAGAACGGCCACTTGCAGTGAACTGACATAGAATTGTTGCTAAATTATTTGTACTGTCTAGCAAATGATTTTCATGGGCAAACAAAGCAGATGTGCTGCTGATATTTTTTAAGGAATGTGCACTCAGGGGACAATTCAGAGGATCGTGACAGGTCTTTAGGATTTTATTTTTATGCTTACCTCAACCATGCTGGACACGGGAAAGTGCAGAATTTCACCTTTTAGGGTCTTTATTCTCTGACTGTGTGCTTATTTGAAACATTTCACTGGTGTCGCTGTGTCATTGTGATCACAATAAAGGGGACATTTCCAACCAAGGAGCTGTCAAAGACACTCCGCTGGCATCTGTTAAAACATTTAAAGAAACAAGTAAAGACACTGATGCTAATTTCACCAGACTGTGAATCTAGGTGCTCGAGGTGGAGCATTAGACGTAAAAGCTCCAGTTTTTATAATGCCTAAGTTCAAATAAATGAAGATATTTACAGAGAGAATTTTATTGTCCAAAAAGATGTTCATTTGTACATAGTTTATGCTAAGTAAAAGATGTTAAAAACATACATTGGCAGGAACCCTAATCCTAAACCTAACCCCAGCTACATTGGAAGAAAGCTCCTCCACTACTTAAGAGTAGACACACAGTTCTCCCTGGTGTTATGTGCATGTGTACAAGAATATTTGCATTTTCTTCTTGCAGGTAATTGAATTTTTCCTATGAAGAAGTCTGGGAAGAATCTTCGATCCGCAAATCGTCCTCATGCAGGTGTTAATAAAAATCTTTTTATCCAATATGAATCGAGCTGCTAGTTCTTCAAGTTCCTTTCTTTCAGCTATTTAAAAGTTCCACACCCAGCAGAAAAAACAGCCCAGTGCTGTATGCCTGTTGTTTCGTCTCTCCACTTCGCCTCTCACAGAAATATAACATCCAATGCAGGGAACCACAAGCTTTTTCTTTAAGTACAGGAGTGTATGGACATGCATCTAGAGACGTATCCTTCCACAGAGACTACAGCTCAGGGCTTCCCTTAATAAACCATGGTCAGCTAAGAGGAAGGAAAAGTGCCAGAGTGTGTCCGCAAATTAATTTCCCAGAGTAACAGGCAGGACTGTTGACAAAACCTTCTAATAAACATGGTCTCATGTTTCCACAAAGATATTTCTTTCCTTTTAGTGTCTCCTGTTGCAACACAATTGGCCCTTAAGGCTTTTTAGAGGCTCAGACTAAACTATTGGTTTCTCTGAGACGTGTCCGCCTCTGTTCAAATAGAATATTTACTAGTTCCCAAAACAACTCGGCACAGCGGAGACTGTGGCTTCAAAACATTACGAACACATTGTGACATTGTAGGATCATCCAAAACACAAAGACGTATACTGTACTGTATTTCCACTTTTTCACTCAGCAAGGGGGCTGTCTCTTGACAGTCTAATACACAAGATTTGGATATTTTAAAAACTAAAACACAATAATCAAATAAGCTGAAGCTGCACATCTTAGCTTTGCAGCTTTTTCTCAGTTGTTGTTTGATTGGAATCTTTCACATGAATAAACACCTGAATGTTTCAGTGTGCTGAAGGCCTGTTCTCTGTTTCAAAGCTGAAATGTACTAAAATGAAGAAAGCTGACAGCAATAAAAGATGTGTATTAAAGGCAAAAGATTTTACCTCTTTATATATTGTATACAATATATAATGTAATATATCTAATATAAGAAAATGCTTCTGAACCAAAAACTCCTCAACATTTACAATAGGAGAAGGGATCTACATTCTGTTTGTCTGTATGATCAAACACGTCTTTTTTCAGAACACTTTTACAGTCAATGTACTGATCGGTGTATAAACTTTGTAGAAGTAACAGATTACATGGTATTACATTTACAGTAATCAGCTTAAGTTCAAGACCTAAAGCTAACTTAGCTTGCTTAATTTGTAGAAATGCGTGGAGCAAAACAGTTGACTAAAGTTAAAGGCTTTTCCTTAGTGAATTGTGTGAAACCCACACAATTCTAGCCATTATCTAAACTATGTCTGTAGCCTTGGCTACTCCCACAGTTAAGATACAAAGTTTACTCTCACATAAAACACAGAAACTTTAGTTGAAGGGGAGATGTCTTGTTTCAGGACGGTATTATCTTGAGTTAATCTCCACTGTTTAGGGAGCTTTTTTAAAAGGCACTCCCAGAGATTAGTAATAATCCAAGATTACACGCATGAATTTAACTAAACCACAAGAGTTATGTTTTATCTTCCCAAACAAAACATGTCATAAAGCCTGTAATGGACCCTGAAGGTTTCTATTGAGCTGTGAACACCTTACATCTCAATTGCAGAGAACCTCCTTCTATTTAAGCTATTGAGCATAATATAGACTTCTACAGTACAGATAAGACACATACTGAACTAATTTCTTTACACCAGCAAACATACCTTCAGGATATGTACGTGCTCTTGGTTGAGCAAATCAAGTGAATCAAGTTAACTAAGAACTGAGAAATCACTGCAGCAGCAGAAATGACAACAGTCTGTTTTTTGGTCAGTATTATCCAAAAAATATTGTCTATATAAAACACTTTTACATGCAGGCAAATTACATCTTGTCTGTTACAATCTTATCTTTAAGGGTCTTCATTCTGTGCAGCTTCATAAATATGTCCAGGTTCTCGTGAAGACCTATGAATGTTGTACAGCCATAGTTGTGAAAACTTATGTCCAGGTAAAAACTGTATTATGTGCACAAAGGACAGGGGATCTGCCAAGACCACAGACCCATACCAGGTAAAGGACTTGAAGTTGTGTAAGAACAATACAGCACAGTCACACCAGAAAACAGCTGCAGAGCTCAGATCTCCCAGAGGGCGGATGCTCATCTGTGAGGGGAAAGTGTGTTTGGAAAAATGACTCTCGTCTTGGCAAAGATGTGGGCAGACAGCGGCTTTTGCACAGATGAAGTGTTTCCAACAATACTCAGATGCTTGGTGTCACCACAGAATTACTGCTGTGCTGAAAGAAAAGTGATTTATACTTCTACACAGCATTTATTGGAGATGTTAATGTGACAATCATTACTGTCGAGTAGTGACCTCACATTGAGAGAGCCTAGGATGAAAACTCACTTGACCCGTGTCGTACAATAAAGAAAAGCTGAAGAAATTGAGTTTTTTAAAACACCATGGGTGTTTCTCTGCCACCAGAACTCTAGTTTTGACCTTTTTCGACTTGAGTAGCTTAAGCTGTTAAGTGAAGAAGCAGATTAGTCTGGACAACAACAGAGCCAAGGAAAGTTTCAGGATAAGTACCGGCTTTAGTACTTCCAGAGAACAATTAAATACTAAATAAAACTAAAAATAAATGACATGGGAATACACAGGGTTTCTGTTTTTTGGTAATCTATGCCTTTGGCATGAAGAAAGTATAAAAGTATAAAAGTGTAACTCAGATGTCACTCATTGTAGACAAAATCAAAACGTTTCTCTGGTGTCTGCCCCTTTGCCACAGTGCCCTCGACATTTCAGAGCGCCCCCTACAGTACAGAGTGATCTCCCCCCATGTGGCAGTGGCCCCTGTAGTGCTCTCCGTGCCAGAGCATCACTTACAGCGATCGGTTAGCTTGTGTCATTCTCTAGTACGCTGCACCTGCACTTTCTAAGTTTCACACTGTCCTGCCTCTCAGCCCCAGACACAAAAGCTTGGAACTAGAAAAAACGAAATGCTCCGTTGCAGTTGTCTTATGTTACTGACGAATTACTGTCTAGATGGATATTTCACTGCAGCCATTTGAGGGAAGTACTTTGCTCAGGGCTGTCTCTCTCTCAGGGTTCGAACCCACAACCGTCTAGGCTTTGAAAACAGAATGCCATCTTCTACTCCATACTGCTGCTCTCATTTTATGATATCTAATAAAAACATACCAATGCCTTGAGCCTGGAGGAACCATCTGAAAGTATTTGTAAGGTCTTGTTGGCAAAACCTTCCATTTCGGTTAATCCTTGTGTAAAATCATATGCAAACCAGACTCGACCCTGTGCTGATTGAAGCATGAAACAAATTTCTGACATGGCTTCATCTTATGGGTTTTTAAATATATATATATATTTACTAGCCTTTCACAAATATGCTTTTAACCACACTTTTCCTAAACATCACATGTGTTATAAAAAAGGATGAAGTAAAGGCTATGGTTAGGTTTGATTTAAATTGATCTTTTTGCTTCAATGTAATTTCGGTTTTGTTCCTTAAACATACCTGGAATATAGGTTATAATGCAAGGCATCTGTTCTTCAGTGGATTTTGAGTTATGTAGATACTATCCCCAAATCTCTCCATCAGGGAGTCTCCATATTATAAGACTGCAGGCAAGACGTTTGTGTTAGTTTTTTAAGTTGCTCTGTCTGTCTCAGCAGTGTGTCACCGTTTTGTATTATTCACCTGTGCCAGACTGTACTGGACCCTTGAAGATAGAAAAGAAACCTCCCACTGCAAATTTAAAGTTTCAAAGGTGCAATGATTTAAAGCAAATAACGGGATCTCTGCTTTCTGTTTTGTGAATGCGTGACATTTAAACCCTGTAGCAGATTATTTGAGATCTCTTAAGAAACACCTGGATGGGATCCTCAGATACACAAACCGCAAGCTATCGAACAAGGGGGCTGAATCGTTTGCAACCTCATGCTCTTTTGTAAAGGAGCTGAGCCAAACCTGGCCTGGCCTTTCTGTAAAATACCTTGCAGCACCGTACAGACTGGGATACTTCATGATAAAACTGTCTTAGAACAAAAGGTTGGCCACACAACCTAATGAAACGTCAAAAGTCCAAAGTGTACAATACCTTTACGTTTCTCTTCTTTTCATACAACCTATAACTGTCTTGGATTAAAACGCTTCTTAACTGGATTTGCACAACACTTTGATGTGCAATAAACCATGAAACCAAACAAATGATAAGGCTTACCTATTCTGTAAACCTGGTACAATTTGATAGAAAAATGGAACAAATGAACAAAAGTATTGCTAAATCTGTACTTGTGTGTCTAACTGGTTAATGATTCCTGGTAATGGTGTGTAACAATAACTGTTCTTGATTTCCTCCAGCGAAGCTGGTATTAATGGGGCCTGCACTCTTACACCACTGGAGAGAGAAATGAACCTGATTATGTCAGTTTTCTGACGATGTCAATGGCTGCCGACAGCATGTGTTAACATTCCCCTTCTCTGGCCAGCGTCTTTTCCCACAAAACTCCTCAGACAACATATACTGTACTGCCTCGTCCTGTCGCCACCGCCCCCCTCCCCGCCCTCCCCCCGAGCAGTTTAGCTGTCTGCTCGCCCCCTTTAGAAAGCCATTCAAAGCCTCTTGTTTCAATTGTCGATTGGCTTGTTCCATAAGGGTGGAGGATATAACAAGCACTATACTCCACTCACCTGATGGCTGTCATCAAGTGTCTGCCGGGTCCTGGCTGTCTTCTTCGTAATTACCCATCTTCACTCTCACAGTGAGGTCCTCACAAATTACGCTCAATTGTCATTGGATGATTGGCCTGTCATCGCGCAGTGTGCGTTTCAGCACAGCCATTGTCCACAGTGCCCAGCAGTGGCTCCGCACAAAACCAGTCATTACCCCTGGTGCCAGGTGACTCTGTGACCCAGACAGGTTTCTGCCGTGTCAGCAATGCAAAATGACAGTGCTGCTGCAGTGATCCCTGGCACACAATAGGCCAACCAGAGAAACGGGGCTTTCTGGAGAT
Source organism: Lepisosteus platostomus (assembly GCF_059453375.1). Classification (NCBI taxonomy): domain Eukaryota; kingdom Metazoa; phylum Chordata; class Actinopteri; order Semionotiformes; family Lepisosteidae; genus Lepisosteus; species Lepisosteus platostomus. Next base: position 17,890,408 of record NC_142616.1, on the reverse strand, counting down.
GAGGCAGATGAGACTGTCTGAGAGAATAAGTTGTCGTGCTGGATGAGGGCCCAGCGAGGCTCAAGCGTAGAGACAATAATTACAGTGCTCTGTGGCAGGTCTTGAAGTCAGAATCACCCTGCTTTCACACAAAGTCAGGAAAAGCTTTTTTTTTCCAGGATGCGTTTGCAAAGATTTATGATGTTATTTTCAAAAAACGTAGATTAGACTAAAACCTCCAGAGCAGGCAGCTCATGTCCTGGTCTTTTAAAAAAATGCAGTTCTGTGGAGGGTCTGAGACTTGAGATTGTTTTCGGCAATGCTTGCTGGGATAGGCGCTAGTTCTCCCTGCAATACTGAATTAGAAGAAAGAGGTAGAAAATGGCTGCTTTATATCTTTTATTTTAATGAACATTTGATTAGATATTTAAAATACCCGTTGCAAGACATTGCAAGGAATCATTTCTGTTTTTATGAATTGAAAAATAACTCAATGTAGACACACTGCATATACAGTATGTGTAATAGTCACAATTACCAAAGGATTGTAAAGCAATTTCCTCTTCTAGTGGTACAAATCTGCAACGAATTAATTTAAAATCCAAATAAATTGAATGCTTGTTGTTTTCTTTTCTTCTAAATATAGTTAAATGTCACATATTTAGGTTTAAACTCTAAGGGAGGTCTCTGCTGAGTAAGAAAGCCAGTAATTTATGCATTTAAATTAAAATGAGGAAAGCCTAATTTTTGTTTGAGGGTTGTAATGTAAATCTCTAATTAACTAAATGGCAGTTCCTGTTCCATCCTCCAAGAAAAACTGTGTAAGAGTGGATTAAAGTGTAAAATATCTCAGACTCCATGAACTCTCTCATTAATTTAATTTAATTCTCATTAATTCAAATAGAGGAGAGACTAACCTTAAAACTATACAAAACAATTGCAACAAATGACAAGACAGGAAAAATGCACCCATTGATCTTTAGACAGCTGTATAAATTTCAAACCAAGACAGAACTGTTATTGCTGAACTCTTTCAAGTTTTAATTGACCTGTGCATTTTGCTTTAAATTATTTAAAAATCTTCATTTTTATCTTTAAGGAAATCTCTTTCTCCTGTCATTTTAAACTTGTTTTTTTTAACTTCGAGGTGTTACAAAACTTTCTTTTTACTGCTTGTGGATAAAATCCTCAGGACATACTTAAGTATAAAAAGTATCGGGTAATTTAATAGCACAGTGCAGAGCTTAGCCAAAGCTGCTATCAATATGGTGGTGAAAGTTTTATCTGAAAACTACTGTTGAAACGTTTGCAGAGAGTCCCTTTCCCTTCAAATGTTCTTTTCTCCAGACACATAATTGGCTGCTTTTGATTATGAATTAAAATAAGAATGTGAGAAAAAAAAAACAGATATCAATTTTTCTGTTTTATTTTATGAATATTCTCACTTTGATTTTTTTCCCCTTGGGCAGAGATAAGCATGTCACACCTTCAGTCTGAACCCCATCAAAAAGCTCATCAGAGGAAAGACAGGATGTGCTATTACTTTTCAATAACAAACAGAGCTCTCCGTTCCAAAATATGTGGTAACTCTCAGGCACGCTTCCGAGAAAGAAACACAGCTAATTACTGTTTTGAAAGATAAAAGCTGCGGAGTTTGAAACTAAAAATAAATAAAAATCAGAACAAAAAACACGACGATTGTTTGTTCTTGTTGGGGAGTCTTCGTTAATAGAAATTGTTCTGAAAAAAAAAACGGACTCATTTGAGGTAGCTGGGAAATGAATGAGCATTCCAGACATCTTTTTCAGAGAGGTTACAAAAAGCAAGACCAACAATGCTGACAGAACAGGCACTCCCTCACTGAATGCAAGCTTCTTAAAAGAATCGCTATCGATAGCCGTCCTTCGGATGAGACGTAAAACCGAGGTCCTGACTCTCTGTGGTCATTAAAAATCCCAGGGCGTTTCTCGAAAAGAGTAGGGGTGTAACCCCGGCGTCCTGGCCAAATTTCCCATTGGCCTTTACCAATCATGGCCTCCTAATAATCCCCATCTATGAATTGGCTTCATTACTCTCTGCTCTCCTCCCCACTAATAGCTGATGTGTGGTGAGCGTTCTGGCACACTATGGCTGCCGTCGCATCATCCAGGTGGATGCTGCACATTGGTGGTGGTGGAGGGGAGACCCCATTACCTGTAAAGCGCTTTGAGTGGAGTGTCCAGAAAAGCGCTATATAAGTGTAAGCAATTATTATTATTATTATTATTATTATTATCACAGTGATAAGCACCTTGAACTCCTGTATTCGATTTAAAAAAAGAAATGGTCAGATTTAAGAAGCCAACAACTCTCCTGAAATACATGAAGAAATAACTCAACCCTTTATACAAGGTTGATTTATTTCAGTTTTACCAGGGGCAAAAAAAAATTAATAAATTCACAAGGAGCTGCTCTCAGAAACACAGTTCTTTGGTAAACAAAAAAATGTGGAGGGTAACGTAAAATAACAGCAACTATTTTACTTAATCATGGATGGCAATAGAAGTCCAGTACAAAATATTTTTTCTTAAAGTACAGGTAGAGGCAGAAAGCAGGTCATATTTGCCTGCGGTTCCAGTCCTACATCTTTGCCTTACAAACTGATGGGGATTCACTGAGCCAGCCAGCTGCTGTGATACTGTTCTACTGTTCTACAGCTGTGTCTGCTTGTTATCTGGTTATCTATTAAGCTACATTACCCCCAAAAAACCTACCAAAAAAACAGTACATTACAATCGTAGTTATATTCAATCACAAAGTGGCTGAGCTCTGCCAAATTCCTTACAGGAGTTGGTGCACCTTCCTGGGAAAAGTCAATTCATTTGAAATGTAATCTAAGTGCATGTTTCTTTAGGCAAACTGCCAATGTAGAAGCAACTGAATCCTATTTCATTGCAAGAAAAAAAAGCTGTTGAGTTAAGGATGATTGAGAATGATTTTTTTCTTACAAAAAGTAATATTGAATGTTCGTGTGCAGCAATTATTTAAATCCTAAGATGTTTGTCTATTTAATTATATTCTTCTCTGGCAACTGAACTCATTTAGTTGCCAAAAAAAAGAAAATCTAAAATGAGAAATAAAAATGTGCAGTAAAATATGAGGATATTGGAACATGAAAGGTCATTTGACACAAAAGCAGTTCACCAACCAACCTCAGCGAGACCAGGGAGACCAGGGAGACTTGTTTGTGTTATTCAGGTTTGCTGTGACAATCAAAAACATTTCTGCCCATTGCAATAATTACAATAAAAAGGTTACATACATACAATATGGAATTAAAGAATAAACAGAATTGTGATGAAGGGTTTTAGCTTGGCTGGTCTTTTATGAAGATACATATACATATTGTTCATGGTCTTGAAAATGATAGCATTTTCTTCTCTTTTTAAAAAATACATCTTTTATCCAACCATCCCCAAACTGTGTCAGTTAAGACAAATATTTGTATCTGTCATCATTATCTGCTTTCAATTACAACACGACAGGAGTCCGCGTTTTGGGGATCACATTTTGAGGACTAACTCTGTTAGAGACCTGTTTTCTTTTACTAGACCAGCTCACAGATCCAGCCGTTGAAAGCTTGCTACAATTTTTCAGGCCCATGGAGTTCAAGGCAACGACGCTCCGGGGGAAGCAGACATTTAAGACAAGGTGAGAGGGCGGAAAGCAATCTCGAAATAGATCGTAGTACAGATTTTGTTTTTTAAAGAAATGGGTGGATCTGAAGAAAATCTTTTGATGTTCTGTTTTATTTTATTTTTCTGTGGTAATTATTAAATGCTTAGGTGTTTTGATCAAGAGTTCTTAATTAAACCCGCAGCTGTTTGTCGAACGCAATCTAAACAGAGTAACGTATCCAAAGCCCTCGAAATCAAAGCCCGCGTCTACCGCTCACAAGCCTTCTCGCCAGGCTGCCGGGACCCTTCGCTTCAGCCACCAAAGAAAATCTCGTATTAAAAAACAAACACATTGTAAAGTGTAATTGCATGGCCTATGGTTTCTGGCCCAAACACTGCACTCCTTTCCTCAGCATAATCAAAACCGCTGCCAAAAACTAATTTGTAATCACTAGCATGTGCTAAACAAATGTGGAATCCTTTTACTGTGGTATTGGGTGTAAATGGGGATTGTACTGGCGCTCAGGACTTCCTCGCCTGTGCAGTCGCGCTTCCTCAGCGCTGTGTGGCGGCCGCTCCGCACGCTGGTCCCTTTCAAAGGCGCTGGGGAGCAGACCCCGGCCTAATTGGGTAATTATATATGAAAATGAATACATTTACACAACAGCCTCGTTAAATATCATTTAAAGCAGATAGAGAAGAAATGCATCTACGTGTCAGAAACAGATGGGCGCCATTTGTGGCACACTGTGCGAGGCTAAGGCGCAAGCGTCGGCACTGTTCCCGTTGATCGTTCAGTGTCGACAGTGTACTTTGTTGTGAGTTGACAGTACAGTCAGTTGAAAACCGGCAATAGTGCGATCTTAATTACCGGAGTAATAAAAAGATCCCGGCTTGTTTATAAATATTTGACAGCAGAGTTGAACTTAAGGGTACTTCTTATTTTTTGCTCGGTATGTAAAATTAGTGTGAGTTCTGCGTCACCCCCGCTTGAATGGGAGAACCGCTTCAATTTCCATTGCTGTCGTGATAACGGTGTATCTTGCGATGTCAACTTCTGACACAAGAGGAACATGGTTCAAGTTATTGAGACCTTATAATACAGTCAACCTAGAATCCAGCCCTCGACGCCCTGCCTTTTCACGCTGGCGGATCGCTGTGTCGGGAGGCCACAGTATACGGTTTATACGCAGAACGGGAAGACCAAGTAGAATATCGGTAAAAACACCAGGACTGTTACAGAGGTCGACAGAAACCCTTTGACTGTCCTGTAAAAAATGAAAAATTAATTTACAGAATGTAGAACAGGAGTTTATCGGAGGAACATGGCTCCGGGTTTGAAAGATATACCTGTATATATGCTATATATACCACCTGAATTAAAAACGAACCCAGCAGGGACGTGAATACATTTACTGTAAGACGCTGTGGTCACTGTATTCAAAACATGCAGGTGCGTAATTCCTTATTGCTTTCTGTGGGGGGATTTTAACGTTTTGAGATTTCACTGGGCCTGTGCGTTAAAGAAGACTGACAGAAGGGTTCCTGAAAATGCCCCCTGTACAAGCGCTCTCAAGCAGCTCTGAGAGTCATTTTGTCTGAATCTGTAGAGAGCGGGGAACCACCCAGGCGAATGTGGGGTCTCGTGTTGAAACGATGTCATCCTTTCTCAAGAAAACCGAACATATTATATTTGTGTTACGACGGACACAAACTGCACTTATATGGCCAGAAAGGTTACACAGCTGAACCCAGTTACTTTAATAGCTTTGCTATTTAAACCGTTGAGTGTGCGCTTATATAGCGCTCATTTGCCTGGGCCCCTATCATCTGCTGAACATCCTTACTTTCTAAAATGCAACAATGTAAGGTGTAATATTGAAAGACGTATTTCTATATAAAATAGTGTGTTTATACTGATACCTAAATGGCTTGCACAAATGGGTTACTTTTTGTTACATTCGCTCTGAAATCACTCAGCCAATTACATAATTAATTTTAATAACATATCTATTATTTAATATATGAATTCGGTTTGTGTTACAACAGCAGCGCTTTTGTTCAGTTACTTCTATGCAGGCCATTCGCACTGTGTTCGTCATGCAATTCAATCTAAATTTTGAACACGAACTGACAAAATATGTAAATCTCCACCGTTTTACAAAACGAAAGGATCATATTTAGTTCATTTTCGTGCTGTTGCACTCATATGGTTTTGTGAGTCAGATGTGTTGCTTTAGTTTACAAAGTCTTGAGAATACTCTCTGTGAGTGTGAACACACTCATTGTCACATTCACGTTAGCCGGCACCGGGACGTTTACTGGGATGTGATCAAGCAATAAGAGAGATCACACGTGGGCTTGGCTGTTGTGAATTAATCGTTTATGTGAAATGCAAAAACTAAAAATACACCCGCGCCACCTCAGTAACTGAACTGCATGTCGTTGCTGTGGTTACAGTTTCGTGAGCCGTTGTATAGATCAGTCCGTAGACACGGAACACGGCACTGAGCTAGGAGTCCGTATGGGGCAGAAAAGAGGAAGGCATAGCAAGCACTCAAAGCAGAATCAACCTCTTAGGCCGGAGAAGTCTCCCTCAGGGAAAATACCACAGCATCTGCTGACGTGTTATTAAGCACACGGCTTTTTTGCTGGTTTGGAAAAGTAAGTGTTAAGCCAGGGTTTAAAAAAAAAACAATTAATCCTGCGTGTATGCAAGCTTTCATCATCAGAGTGGCAGAAGAAAATCTAATTGTTGGGCAGTGTGTACAATAAATTTCCGTCTTTAGCTTCCATAATTACAACAATCTGGAATTAATATTCTCGGATGCCAGCTGAGCTAGAAAGAGGATCTGGTTATCTGTCATTCCAACCAAGTATCATGTATTCCTTGTCTTGTAACATTTCTGAAATGTTTGCTGTGAGAACATTGAAATCCCTTGATAAAGCCTAAAATTTATTACTGGCCTTTCAGCCAAATTAATCTGTATAAATATATCTATTTCAGTATGGAACGCAGTCAAATATTCATTTCGGCGGTTTTCCCCCATATAACTTAAATTGCTGCAAGCTGCTGCACTTGGAAAATGTTCCCTCGTAATACCATTCTTCTCAGCATAAATCACAACTTAATGTTGCATTTAAATAGTTACAGACAGACAATTTATTCCTGGCCTACTTGTTACCAAAAGCCCCGCCAATCTGAGTGCTTCATGCTTTGTTGCCAACAGTCGTTATTTGCTGACAGTTCTTGCTTGTTTCTTCTTTATTGCGCCTTGTTGAAGTTTCAAGATTCCCTTCTCTTGAATTTCACAATGCCCAGGCGCTGTGTTAGCCAGGAGTGAAAATATGCAACATCAAGGATCAATTTGAGTAGCAGGATTCAGGCCGCCAGCTGAAGCCATTGAGAGGTTAATACCTTGCGTCTAGATAAAACCCCCTAAAAGACAGTCCGTTCACAGATCGCACCGATCTGCCTGGAGTGGTGCACACAAGGACCCCCAATACCTGCCGTCCGTCATTATGTGTGAGTGAGACATTTATTTTTACATGTGTTAGAGCTTTGGTCACATTGTCAGCCATGTCAAAATGCTTTAATTCCCCCAGAGTTCATCATCACAAATCATTTTATTGTCCAACATTACAGAGTCCCTCCACTGTGAGCAACAGGCTTCTAAGTTCTCTCTCTCAGTTCTGCGTTTAAGTCTGCACTCACCACAGTACAGTTAGGCATGGCAGCAGTGAGAGCCACGCAGCCACTGTTTCTCCACGGCTCAGAGGACAGCAGGCTCCAACCTGGAATACTGACGGTCTGAGGTATGTCTGAAGAAATGGCCGGTCAGCACCGAGATATACCATACTGACGGTGTTCATGGGTAGCACTGCTCCTGGATTAATCATGACCAGCATATCTACAGTATATGTTTTACATGGTTTGTTTTGTTGTGTGTACAGGTATTCATAGCCATTACGAAAACAGTGCATCAGGACTTACCTGTCTGTCAGATCATCAGGGCTCCATGACTCAGTATTGGGATTCTGAGATGAAAACAATGCAAGTTGTGATTAAGCAGGGACCTGGTGGAATTCCTAAAAACAGAACAGGGATTAATCGAATCTGTGATCCTTCCAGTTTGAGAGTTTACAGACACAGTCTTATCCAAACCGAGCTGTGTTTAATTTTCTCCTGTCTGAGTCTAAATTAAACCCCGCAGAACCTAAATCAAACCAGCGTGTGCTGGCCGGGATGCCAGTTGTAATAGAAACCAACTATCTTGTTTACAATTCATTTGTCTCATTAGCTTATTAACCCCAATTTAATAACAGGATGTCATTAAATGATCTGGCCTATGACTAATGACAATATTTATGCCCTAAAGTAGGTCACACAAAGCAACTATTTGACTCTCATCAATACCATGACTGGCATTATAGCAGATTAGCCTTATTTCCTCTGGGTGGGTAAATTGTTTACAAGTAGAAATAATTACATTACGAAACTCTGTCCCACATAACTAAGTGACTAATCAGATTGAATTCATGTTTTTTGGTACGGTCATGCTGTTCTGCTGTTCTTCAGAGTAAGATCTCCCTTAGATGAGCTGACCGCTTTGAGACAGTTGACAAAGGTTGCAGACAAAAATACTCTTGTGCTGAGGATAAAAAAGCAGTTTAAAAAATGCTGTACCTTGAGCTTTTTCTTTGAATCTGGCTTTTAGTTGCTAAACCTTCTGTATTGGACAATGTTATTTTACTGGGTAGCAGCCACCATTAGCATGTAACACTCACTATGGAAACAGATAGCCGATAACTGATACCAAGTGACTTCTCCTTGTCACAACAAGAAAGCTTTCTATCTGTTTTGCTGATGAAACTGTGATGAAACTTTCACTGTGTAACTCATTGCTCAGAACGGTCGTAAATGCTCTTGACTCTTGATTTGCTACCCTCCTCACAGCAAGGATTACGGCTAAAAGCACACACGAGATGTGAAGTCTTTAATGCAATAAAAAGAGGAGGGATCCTTTTTTTCTGACTTTCCAGAAAGGTGCCTGATGCAGATTCCCTGAAGGGTGTCCGTCTGGGTATGTTTTTAGAAAAGGTTTATCAGCCTTTCAAAATTAATGGAAAACATGGTTATATGAATGATTTCTTGAGTGAAACCCATGACAGAGATCTCAGTTTTGCTTAAGAATATTCATATAAAACAGATAAGAAGCTGTTACTAACCCCTCCCTTGAGAGAACATGTTAACCGCCCTCTTCGAGGCCACTGCGGGCTGGGGCGAGCTGAGAGATGGCTCCGGACAGGGCGAGGGCTGAAACGCAGGCCCTGGCGTGGAAGCTGCCACCACCCTGCCTCAGAGAGGTTTAAGGTTTGATTAAAACCAAATCTTGAGTCCGGTTTATGATCCTTGCAGTTGTTTATTACTGTATTTATTCGGCACAGGGCTCTTAACCAATCACCGAATGGGAAAATGCCAGAGTCTTGAGGGGAGCGCATCGAGTGGCGGCTGGTGAGAACTTGCCCAGACATGAACTTCGGATTACCCAGGAATACGAGAACCACCAGAATTTATCTTGAATTTATCTAGGAACGTCACAAAAATGGGCTCGGTTTATTTAATTGTTTTTATAATAAAAACAGACACAAATCGCTTTCCTTTTACCCCTCCAAGTCATTAAATAAAACCTCCAAGTAAGAAGCAGCTGCCTCACACAATGTTTCAATATCGTGTTGACCTTTGTGACCCACCCAGGCTTAAAGTAGCCTTTTCTAATGATTCCTAGGTGACTTAACCCATCCTAGAGGACACCAGGACACACAAAGAAACACTGCTAGAATTACCATTGGGAAATCTCCCGAAGCGAGACTCTGAATGGGGCTCTATTTTAAGGAACATTCACGATAATGAATTACAATGAGTCGTCTTTCAGGTCAACGATGAGATTTGTTGGGTGATTTCAGTTTTGCCCTGTCCTGGGCCCGTGTTTACTGCATACAGACACAAGATGGTTCTGGTGTCAGGTGGGCTGCCGTTGGGCTGAATCTGCCAAGATTCAGCCCAACGACAAGGGAACGTTCAAGGGAAACGGGTCCGTGTCTGTGTCAGTGCGTTGTTGCAGGCTAGGGTCCATGTGGAACAGGAAAACATCTTTCTATAACCAGCCCCCTGAGGCTCTGGAGCTCCTGCTGAAGCTTCATTAGTGAGGAGGCCGGTCTCATCCCATAAATTTCAAAGGTTGTTTTCCTTCAGATCCATAAATCTGTCCATTCCGATGAAAGCACTGGGCCAAGCTCTCTTTTCAAAAAAGGAACCCATGACTTCTCATTTACTAATGTCGATATATAAAAAAAGATGGCTATGATTCACTGTGCCCAAATCAAAAACCCAACTGTTAATATGTAAATGTTTCAAATCACTCTAATAAAGCGGTAAGAAATTAGAACAGATGGACTTGAGCCGTTGAGACAACCACAGACAGATGAAAAGAGTTATGTAATTGAAGTCATCGGTTTTCTAAAGCGATATATCAAAAAGAAGAAGTATTCAGTAAAACGGGCATTAACCAGATAAATCAACAAGACTCTTTTCATCCAAGGCTATCTTGGATATTTTTTTATATCTATTTTTCGAAAATGTGTGCATGATTATAAAAAGGTCTCTAATTGTGCGCCTTTCAGCCTTTTATATTTTAGATTCAGCCTTTTATATTTTTCTTGACTTGATTAGAACTGCAACAAAACAGACTTGAAGTAAACTGAAGGGTATCAATTTTCCCAATTCAGATCACTCTGACGGCGTACTGTTACTCAGCATTACAGGGTTTAGCTATAGCTGTCTCTTCCTTCTCATGCACTATGAAATACACCATAAATGTGTGCGTGGGGTGGAAACTAATCAACAGATCCTGTTCAGCATATATAATTAAGCCTTCACATTAAGCTTCCTATTAATCCTATAACCTAACAATCTAACAACTTGAAACCAGGATCTGCAAAAGACAGGAACCAAAAGGCTTGTGAAGGCAAGGAAGGAAGGAATATCTGCATCAATAGAATCGCAAACATAAAAGAACTGAACATGAAGATGCACGGCATAATATACTGTATGCTGAGCACTTTTTGTTCTGTGACTACCTGTATTCATGAAATAAGAAGCTGAAACACTAGTGCATTAACTCACAGGTAGGACTGTCCACAGATCTCCTATCAGATAATAAAAACAAATGAGTCTGCCTGTTTTATAACAGTTCTGTATAAATCATTAATTTAGTAATCCTGCAAAAAAAAAAGAAAACAATGACGCAGCACCAAGGACTCACTCAAACATGCTATTGCAATCTAATAGCGCAAAAGGAAGATTTTGGATGGCTTTGGAGAAGCAAGACTGTGAAGTGCTTTAATCACATGCCTCTTTGTGAGCTAAACTGTCCATTACAGCTGTTTTTCCTTAACGCACGGTAAAGAATTAAGGCATCAGGGATTTCCATGTGTCCTAAAATGAATCCCTTACTGCATGTCTGGAAAAGTGCCTCTAGGTGGCAGCTTGGTGTAGAGATTACATTCAGATTCATGCTGTCTGACAGCAGCAGCCCCATATGGATTTCATATTGGTGATCCCAGATATTTCTAGACCATGTGGAGCCATCCTTTTTCAGGAGAAGGAAGTGAGTGGTGTGTATGTCTGCCACTGTTTCCCATTTGTACCAGCAGGCCTTTGGAACAGCTCCACCGGCATTGACATACTCAGACAATGTGTCAGAACTCCGGCCAGGGCTATTTGTTAAGAAATAATGTTTGTTAAAAATGTGTTTGTAACTGTTCCTACTGCATATAGAATAAATAGCAGTGGTCTCCAAGATCAGCAGGATTTTTTTTTCCGCTTAGGTTTTCATCCTCTTGCTCAGTTTTCTATCATTAATAACTGGACTTTTATATCGCAGAAGAAAAATCTGAAAGAGTTATGCTCTCTGCCAGCCAATATATGCACTCTGGAGAACAAAGGATATTTTGCATCAACTCTCATACATCTGAAAATGTTTATTTTACTTGTTAATGTGTATAATATTTCACAGGTCATTCTTTCTTTGAAATTTAAGTTTTTTCCATGTTAGTATTAAGAAAAAATAGTAGAAATTGTTACACATGGTGAAACCATTTACTCGTTAGTTTTCCTTACGTGAATGCTGTTTTGCTGTTGAGAATTGTTTTGTCTGTTTACGTAAATTAAAACTCATTGAAAACAGGAAGCCACTTGGTATCAGTTATGGTGGGTGTCTGTGACCAGGCAGGTATGTGGTGGTTTTCTGGTGCAGAACTGGGAGTGCAAAAGTCTGGCTCACTGGGAGTGCAACTCTCATCACAATAGATAAGATAATTATGCATTTAGCAGAAGCTAAGTCCGAAGAACTTACAGAGACTAGGGAAGGACAAAGAACTTCAGTCTGATGTCTCACCAAAGGATAGAGTACAAGGAGGTCTGGGGCTGAATAGGAAAATGTTTTGTAACTTTGACCTTTGACCTTAATCACTAGACACCATACTGCACCAATATTGTGCTACGGCAAAAACAAATATTCATGAAATAAAAGAAACACCTTCTACAGCCTAATTTGATCTGTCCAATCCTCTCCTACAAAGGGCTCCAAATGAGTGGAGGCGATTTGGCTCATTTCCTAATTAAAGGCTAATTGAACCGAGCAGCCAATTTTCCTGAATGAAGCAATGGGACCAACCCCAACAACATGGCTGGGTATTTCTGCCACACATCTACACTTCTTGGGTGAAGATGTGCCTCCTGTTCTCCTGTAGTTTCCACTCGTGTCCTCTGGTTCGTGTTTCGTTGTTGAAACTTGGGGGGTTCACTGGGTTGGCTGTGTCAGAGGCCTTAGGAATTTTGAATACTTGAATCTTTTAGTCTTTGCTTTTCAAGACCCTTCCAATCAGAGCACACCCCGAAGTCCTGGAATGTGCTGGGAATTTATGTGTTTTTGACACGTCATTTCTGCGGACCCTCTTCAGCTCCGACTCCGGATCGGAGGAGAGCCCACACACAGTGGGGTTCAGGGGGGTTTGTGGCAGGTGACTGACACTCCTCTATCTGGCAGCTGAATTCGGCACCAAACAGCAAGAAAACAAAAGTAAAAAATAATACAGGAACTACGCAGGAAAGCAAAATTACCCTTTTCTTTGGTTTCACAGTGATCATTTTCAGGAAGGAGAAACGTACACTTCATTTAACTTCTGCGCCGCTTAAGCTGGTTTTGAATGTTCAGTTTTGTTCGTGATTCTCTTTGAAACATGTTCCATGTTTTAAGCCAGTCGCTGCTGCGTCAGGCCAACTGCTAACCTCGATCTTGAACGTTCCTTCTGGCCTCTTCTGGGATCGCTGTGATTTGTCTTTACTGCCAGTCAATTAGGCTTTTGTAATGTGAACCAGAATGCATGGACACTGAAGTTGCGATTTCCTAATTATTCTGTCCGTCGTCCCAGGGATGAAGCTAAGCTCTGGTTTTTATATTGCGGTTGCAGTATAATTTCACTTTGGTTTCTTTCCTTTAGGAGAACAGCCCTGCTGAATCTGCTCAAAGTCAACAAATCATTTGATTTGGACTTTTTCCCCCCAGATCATTCCAGTTTATTACCATAAGTAAGTGGTCTTTAGGAAGAGTAACATACATACTGCATTCTTCAAATTGATAGACATAAAGACCAATTTTGTATTTACTTCTATTACATTACAGTTTATAATTGTACTACCTTACAGTATTAGTACTATAGTTAATTAAAATGAACTCCGTCTGCTTATTTTTTTTTCAAACTCTAGTTCCTGCCCTTGATAAAAATAGTCAATCGTGATATCTTTTAACATTCCAGTAGGGCGCTGAGTCAGCATGCTCAGGCTGCAAAGGAACAGGTAAAGGTTCATTCCATGCAAAGTAAGGGAAAAAACACAACGTTTCGGTTGTGGAGCCTTCTTCAAGTGTGGTAGCTTATGGTTGAATTTGGTAATCTGCTAGTGTGGTTCAGTTAATCTCATGACTGTGTGTCCACAGAACTGGGTGACTCCAAGGCCACATTGAGTGCTGTGCTGACAGACTGAACGCAGAATGGGACAAATGTTAGCTAAGACAACCCTCAAGATACATTCAGAACTGTAGCCTTTCCCTCTGTCCCTGACACTGAATAACACAGTAAGTCCTCTGGCTTAACCAGCTGATTTGTGAAACCCAGCCAGCGTATCAACTTCAACATCAAGGCTAGGTAGCTCGTTCCATACTCCTACCACCCTTTGTGTACAGGGATGCCCATTGTTGTGAGTTCTAAATGTTCTTCCCTGTAGTTTCCATTTGAGTCCACCAGTTATAAGGACATAAGTGAAACACTGACCAGTCTATATCTACCACATGTTTAATCACTCTCAGGAAGATGATTTCAAGTCATACAAAAGTCATAAAAAATAGGAACTACATACATTGCATACATTTTCTTCACTGAGGATTTTGTAAAAAGTACAGTGGTCTAATGAAGGAACATGCAGGAAATCTGCCACATTTTACAGCACTTTCCTTGTCATTGATCATGAAGTAGTTATTATTGTGTCATGGATTGTGAATCTATTTGGATTTCATTGGCTGAATAATGATTACACTGAAATTGATCTGTCATACACATTGCTGGACTGTTTGCATAAACTGGTTACTTAATCATTGTGTTTAGTCTCCACGTGTTAGTTGAATATTTTAAATTGGCCTTGTACATGCCAATCAGAAAACGTGTTTTAGAAATAAAATAAAAATGTGCTGTAGAGCATTAATCAAGAACCAGCTATCCATACTTTCCTCGGGTGTCAACCTAGAAGAGCAGGGAAATGTGATTTTGAAATGCATTTAAACTCCTCAACTACACAGCATACAGGCCCTAGAGAAATCAACCACATGTGTCCACACAGAAAACTGCAATACTCAGACATTGAAATAAAATAAACTTATTTTTGCTTAATTTGTGGAATTTGGCATAAGCATTTTACTGGTGTCTCTTCTACATAAATGCTGCACTGCTGTAAGATTCCAACATGGAAAAAGAAAAAGTTTCCTTATATATTTCTCTCATTTCCAGATAGAAATTACAGGGGCAAAATATTAAAACACAGGCACGTGAAAGAACAATAAAAAAGCTTGTGAAAAATGATTCCATTTCACAACTGTGAAAGTGTGCAATTCTTCTTCAGCAATTTCCCTTAATGAAAAAATAAATACATGCCACTTTTGGTTTTGGATCTGAGTTTTTAAATTTAAACTGTTCAATATTATGCACAATATCGCTCCATGGCATTATTAGTTCCATACTGTGTAAACAAGCCCTGGAAGGCAACTCAGACCAGAATTTCACACAGTCATCATCTTTCACTGAATGATATTCATATTCTGTAGCCCGTAGGAACATTCCTCAGGAGGCTTAAAAGAAATGCACGCAGTTGGAACTAGGAGAACAACCAAAAAAAACAAACTGAACTCTTTAAGGTTGTGTAAATGAACAGAAATCCAATTTGTGTTGCTCTTACAATGAGACCAAGCCTGCATTTTCACTACATTTCAACTCCATTTCCAGGTAGTTCATGTTATTTCTTTTGGAACGGTTTCGTGTCCTGATAAAAGATTCCACCTGAATGGTCAAAAATGAAGCATTTTCCTATAATTCCCTTCTCCTATCCAAATTCAGCAGGATGGTAATTAACCCCACTTCAGATCTTTCAGGGTTGTGTTTTTAACTGGACATGCCAGATGTCTTCGGTTTCATGTAAATTTAATGGCTACTAGAAACATTTTTTGAAATTGGGTTTGTATAAATACAGGAGGATTTTAGGAGCAAATAAAAAATAAACTTAAAATAGATTTTTGCACAGTTCCAGTGGTAAATGAATGAACCGTACTTTCAGTGAAAACAGTTATTCTTGTAGATGAAGTTTAATGCGGAAAAGTGAAAAAAAAAATGAAGGGTCTTAATTCAAATATTCAGAATCAAAGACATTGACAAAGTCTACCCAGTGTAATTCTTCAAATTGGGAAACATGAACCAGAGGACACTGGTGGAAACTACAAGGAAGGAAAATGTAAAACTGATAACAGGAGGCTAGTAAATACTGTACCAAGCCATGTTGTAGAATCTGATACTCTGGTATCTTTCAATAAACAGCTGGATTCGATCATTGGAACAATTAGCAAATTGCAGTCACACAGGATAGACTGACTATGTTACCTCTTTTGTAATTGAAATCCTTATGTTTTTGTGTCCTCATCCGGAGAGATGTTTCATGATCTGTCTGGATCTGTCTGTCATGTTGTCTCTAGTGTTTACGGTTTAACTTGGTGATCTTGAGATAAGCAGTATTAACACTTATAATAAAAATAATAATAATAACTTCCTTCTATTTATATATCATGTTTCTGGACACTCCACTCAAAGGGCTTCACAGATAATGGGGACTCCACTCCACCGATGCGGTGATCCACTCCACATGATGCAACCACTCCACTCCACATGATGCAACAGCAGCCAAAGTGCACCAGCATGCTCACCACACACCAGCTATCAGTGGAGAGGAGAAGTGAAATTTTTAGGAGGCCATGGTGAACTTTAGCCAGGACACAAGGGTAATACTCTACTCTTTTTGAGATACACCCTGACAAACAGAGAGTCAGGACATCAGTTTTACATCTCATACAAAGAACAGCAGCTTTTTTACAGTATAGTGTCCCCATCACTATACGGGAGCATTAGGACCCACACAGACTGCAGAGGGAGCACCCCCTACAGGCCCCACTAACACCAGTTCCAGTAGAAACCTTAGCTTTCCCAGGAGGTCTCCCATCCAGATACTGACCAGGCTCACACCTGCTGAGCTCCAGTGGGCTGCCACTTGTGAGTAGCAGGGTGATAGAGCTGCTGTTCGATAATACATCTCCCATGCACCTTTCAAACAGACACCCAGCAGAGCCAGTTCTACCAGTGGGGACAATGAAAACATGAAGCTCCACAGTTCTTCCCTGCTGGCTGTAGCCTGATGAAGATGCCAAGAGTTTCCCCAGGGAAAAGAGGGAGAGGGGACAAGGAAAAGGACAGCTTGGGTGAGATTTAAAAGGCATCTTTGGTTGGTGAGTATCTTTATAAGTTCTTTCTAGAAATATAATTTCAGCTGATGAATACTGTGGTTGCTTCTGCTGTGCTCATGAAACAGAAATATTGCACTTCAGACGCACTGAACATGAACGACCTTTTGCTAGGAAATAAAAGCTAGAAAGTAAAAATAAACAGATCTGCTCACTAACTGCAACTATGAGACATGAGCAGGAATACCATAATAACATAAATGGAAACAGTTTTTGATGTGCCTTATTTATGTTGGTTTTGCGTCCACCTACAAACAGTTGGACCAAAACACAGTGGCAGTCTGAGATCTTTTCATATCAAAGCAAACCAGTTTTGAAGTCCAGTCTTTGGAACTTCCAAAAAAAGGCCAAGGAATGTTGTTGTAAGAGGCGTTCAAAGGAAACTGACAACATTAACATTGTTTGGCTAATTACTTCGTTTATTTTCCATACTACTATATAACCTTTCAGCCCACAACAAAGTATACAATGAACACAAGGTGTGCAATGAAAATTCCTCAATTGTTTTCATCCACTTCCATGCTGTGGGCTATTTTCTTCCAAAATCTGTCATTCTGCAACCGGTGCAAAAATAAAAAAAATACTACAAGAAACATGAAATAAAAAACCTTAATTGGCAGCGCGAGAGTAATTAGCATGCGTTGTGAGAGCCAGCTCCCCAAGCTGAGCCCAGCGATACATACAGAGATGATAATTACATGCAGACCCACCTGCTGCAGCTGTTCCTGTGAAAATAAGAGTTGAGCAGGTAGGTGAGATGACAATGAACTTGCCATCCTATGCTGCACATGAATATCTCTAGGCTTGAAGTGAAAGCAGATACCCAGTCAGGGTTTTTGGGGGGGCCTTGCAGTTGATGCTATAAGCACTAGCAAACTGTACCTGTAGGTACCTGTAGTTAAATGAACAGTTTACTACACTACACTGAATACGTTATTGAACGACCGTGTTACAAACAGTAAATGCCAGTGCAGTTCCCTTATCGCCAGCTGTATATGTAACAGCTGTTTTTCCTCCAGTCCGTAATTACAGACAAAGGTTCCGCTCCTGACAGAGAAGGTGTAATCCAGAAAGACATACTTTCAGAACCCCACTGCTTCGCTATTACCTGTTCAGTAATGAGTAACTTTGAAACCATGAAAACTAATTAATCGTAACTACGAACGTTTTTGAACCGGCAGGGGTCAACCATTTTGAGACACACATCTGTAACCTCTCGTTTGTCTGAAAAGGGTGTTTTTGGAATAACAATGATAGTACAAACGTAATGAGAAAAATTAACAACACGGCTTTATTTATTTTTTTCTCAAATCAGATCAAGGCAGATAACACATAGGTTGGCACTTCACACATAGGTGGTGTTTGCTGTATCGTGAACACAAAATGACACATTCTCTATGAAAAAAAAAACTGCAAAGAGCTGTCAAAATCAAAGTATACAACTAAAACGATCAGGAAATGCTTTGCAAGTCAAGTGGTTAACCAGAGAGTCACAACAATTATACAGCATTTAAAATATTCACAAGGCTTGGGAAAGGGCACCATGACCTGCAGCAATTCGTTACAACACTCAAGAGTGTTAGATTTAATTAAGCCTTTGTGAGGCAAACACTGTAGCAAAATCAGTCATTTAACCAATGTTAAGAATGATTTAATAAAACAGAAGTACAGGGCAATAATCTGTTCCAAGCATGGAGTTTAATAAGATTAACACTGCAGTTTCGTACGCCCTTCCTATGGTTAAACAGGCACAGGAATCATATTAAAGTGCGTTTAAATTGATTTCTCGGGGCACCATCCAATGAGTCCTTTTATTTTAGAATGCAACGTCGCATTTGTTTTCCGTCCCAAAATCCGGTTTTTGTACACTGCATCCGATTGTGGGAATTATTATCGTTTGAAACACTCATCTGTGAGCTGCGCGGTGCACCTGTGTGATCCGTCCGTTTGGCAATCGGTTTGAATTTTATTTGATCGGATTAGTGTGCACCCAGAACGACATTAACCTCTGATTTGCTGCGAGGAGACGCGTGAAGCACCGCGGTTTTGTGCTTCTGTGTTGCACATGGACAGAGGAAGGTCATCTTATGAAGAGCTGAACACTGTTGTTGTAAGACAAAGTAGACACGAACACAATTCCAAAAATAAAAGATATGACAAGCTGTTTCGTGGACCTGCGCATGAATGGTAAGTATTGCGATCTACATCGAATTTACTATTGCGCTTAAATGAGGTATGTACAGGATTACAGGAAATAAATCTCGCACCACAGAGAGAGAGAGAGAGAGAGCTGTGACGGGCCAGTTGAGTGACCAAGGTTCCAGTGGGAACAGTAGTCTCCACACGCAGGAAGCGGGTAGCACGGCTTCTTTTTCTATAAGGGAGACGTGTATTTGCGTAGTCCTAAATGTAATCGAAATGGCAGAAATATTCGTTTCATTATTTAAATCTAAACTGCATTCTGTCCATTAGGGCTCTTTGCCATGATTTCTATATATTGTGCTTACGACATCAGCCAACATGAACAATTAGGGCACAGAAACGCCAGGGCTGTATGTGGTTACTAACGTATAAGGGGACGTGAGAGAAGGAATTATAATGTTATAATAATATTTCAATAATATATAATGTTTATAATGTTTCTTTATTAGCCCTATACAATTTCTTGCATTAGGAATTCGTCTTTTCACATACCCCAGCTTTTCTCCAAGAAGTCTGGCTTCTTACTGGCTTTGTCCCAGGTGGCACCCTCACCTCCCCTTTAATTACCCCCCACCCCTGGGGGGTCTATAAAACAGGGCACCTCTGTGCAGGGGTTCTAGGAGGAGTAGGAGTCTTGTAGGGGAGACCTCAATCACGCCCATGTCTATTGAAGTGCTTGTGTACTGCTGAGCTCGTTATTCTCTCTCTGATTCATAGTGCAAAGACCTTCAGACTCTCAGATTAAGTATTTAGCAAAATTGTTTGACAACACATCTGTAGGGAGGGGCTTTGGGAAGACTGATCACACTTCAGCGCTATGAGCAGGTATCTGAAATATCCATTGTTGAAATGCATGTACTGATCCCAGCTTTTCAAAGCTCCATTGGTACACTACATACTGTAGATCTTGAATTGCAGTCATTTTTAAAAGGGGTCATAAAAGCAGGTACAGTTACTGCAGTGTTAGTTGCTCACAAACCTGAAAAAAAAAAAACGAGTATGGTGTTTCGCTAAAGAATGAGAAGAAAAATCACACTGGAATGAAACCAGCATATACCCTGTACGAAACATTGGCATAAATCATTTTAGGAAATGTGAATGGAAAAGAAAAAATTCAACATGTAAAAAATAATACTCAAATCAAAGACACGTCATGTTTCTTGCAGCTCCATGTTTCTTACGTGCCCTGTTTTGAATTCAAGGCAAGTCAATGTGTCTTGCACATAAAGGATGGGAACATCATGGCAGAACAACATATTTTACATGCACTTGTCATAAAGCATTATTGCTTCACAACAGCAGCTTGCAGATGAGTATTTCCGAATGCTGGAGTCTTTTCTGTGCCAAAGACCCCAGGAACCCCTGCAGTTTATTAAAGTGGGAGGATCACGTGACTGCACTGCTGGAGAAATGAAGTCCATCCAAGCATTAAATAAAAATAGTTTTAAATGTGTAACTTTGGTTCTACACGTGGGAAACAAAAATAATGCTTGCTGTAGTTGGGACGTTATCATTCCAAACTTTGCTGCCAAAGGTGCTAAATACCCCAATTAGCAAACCATTCAGGAAATTAAAAAAAAATGCTTTAAGAGCATGATTGTTTTCCAAGACCCTTGTGCAACTGAAAACTGAGGTTGTTGAAATACTTTCCCCATCAATCCTATGCCGAGCCACAGAATGCAGTGTCCTGTGACCAGCAGAGTCTTACAGAAATCGATGAAAGACCAAACATCAAAAACACTGTGCATATGTTTCCAGGTAAATTTTAGTTTTAACTTTTCAGTTTTTTAAATGTTCTGGATTTCCTGTAATTATCCATTTCGCAGAGATGGCATCCAAAGTCTCCAATCTTAAACATCTAGAGAAAATTATACTTATGATGCTCCTTTGTTTTATAATTGGGAATTTCAACAGAAAAGTGACTCCAACTATACTGGCCCCTTGACAGTACTACTGTAGACACACATGATGACATCCTGTACTGCAATTCAATGATGGACCAGTGAATTAAACAACATGCAAAAGAGTAATGTGAGCCTTACAAAAAATAGCAATAGTATTAGTAATGGCAAGTTAAAAGTTGTATTTGAGGTGGATAAAATATAAAACCTGTCAAAGTCATTTCTCTTTAATTAGTTCCAGTGTCCCATCCTGTTTCATATGTTTAACAATACTTCACACATTCTTTGCAGTGAATTTCTGCAACGGGTCTGCTTGTGGAAGTGTGGGTGATAAATGTGAACATTTTTTCTTGGACGAAAGTACCCCAGTTCACACTGTGCCTATAGTGTCAGTCTGGGTCTTATCCAGAGCTCGGTAATGACAGAAGATTGGTGTTTTGTTTTTACATGGCGAATTTAGAACAATTTTCAGGGCTTCAAATTATGGACGCTTTGCATTTTAATTCATGTTGCCAGTACTCACAAATGCTTACATTTTCAGAATGAATTTTGATCTATTAAGTTTTAACCATGCATACTTATTCTTTAATGATCTTTTACTATACTTTTAGCTTCGATAATTCACAAATGTGTCAGACACAGAAACCTGCCCATGTGGTTTCAGCTTAGATGACATGTATCCAGGTGAGAGAAAGGACTTTAACTCATTAAGAAAATGCAAAAATAGGTTCCACAAGTTTATTAAAAAATGAAATAGTTTAGTAAGGCCTTTAGTGTTTAGATAGTTTACCTCTCAAAATATGGATTAATTACAGTTTAAACCTGGAGTTGGACAAAACAGATTAAATTTACTTATTAGGTTCTGCAGTGCATTCAAATTCGGAGTTTTGTTTTAATATATTTGTCTATGCCATCCCAAATAAGCTGCAGAATTGGGAATGTGACATGTACATTGTATTCATTTAAAAATCCCATGGTAAGTTGTACCACAGTTTACTTTATTTGTGAGATTTGCATTGTCGATGAGAAAATAAATCCTTGAAATCAATGTACTGTAATTCCTAAGGTTGGGCAGTTCAAGTGTTTTAGAGTGAAGTTTCCACTTGTGTTCATGGACACTGTATAAAATTCAGGACTGATAACACTATCCTGTGAAATCTTCCCGAGGATATCTGGTATTAAAGAGGGTGATTTCAATAGGCTGTGTACATTTCATAAATCCTTGAGACGGATGAGAAGCAGAAATGTCCCGCCCCAGGCCACAAATTACATCCCCTATCAGTAAAATGCACTGAATAACACATTATTTCAGGATATTCTGGGAAAACAGTATGTGAATCAGGCACGTTCCTAAACTATTTTTAAGTATTATACCTTGATAGTTACAATACGCGTGTTACTGTACGTGTGATACATTTGCTTCTGATTATCTCAGTGGAGTCCTACTGCTGGACATGGCTGGACTCTTCCTTAGCCTTCTCTGCTTCTTTCAAGGCGTTGATTACCGGTAGCCACGGAGACGGCAGCTCGGGTATCGTCTTCTTGGCCTGGGTAAGGTGGCTGATGGCAGTGTAGAGGCCCCCTCTTGCGCCTGGCTCCTGCTCTGAGTAGTACATCTCCAGGGCTGCGGGGGTGCAGTGCTTGTGCTGTGGAACAGAGCAGAACCCAGACATTGACAACGATGGCAGAGAAGACTGCTGCCCCTGCCTGCAGTGCACGCACAAGAACACGGGCAGACTTACAAATGCAGGAGGTGGGCTGTTAAGACAGTGTCGTGCTTTTGATTACTAGTTGCTGATTGATCCCCCCCCCCACCCAAAAAAATCTTGTTCTACCCCTTTTTGAAGAATTCCAGAATCTGTTTCAAAAACGTGGCTGAACCGTTTGCTCCAGACACCTCTCGCTGTTCTTAATTTGTTCTTTTCAAGAGCTGAACATTAACATTTCTATAAAGAGTGCCAGAACTGCTAAGGACAAAAGGCTAGGTTATGTGATGGATTGAAGAAAGCCTAAAAATTAAATAATAATAATAATAATTAATAATTGCTTACACTTATATAGTGCTTTTCTGGACACTCCACTCAAAGCACTTTACAGGTAATGGGGACTCCCCTCCACCACCACCAATGTGCAGCATCCACCTGGATGATGCGACGGCAGCCATAGTGCGCCAGAACGCTCACCACACATCAGCTATCAGTGGTCAGGAGAGCAGAGTAATGTAGCCAATTCATAGAGGGGGATTATTAGGAGGCCATGATTAGTAAGGGCCAATTGGAAATTTGGCCAGGACACCGGGGTTACACCCCTACTCTTTTCGAGAAGCACCCTGGGATTTTTTATGACCACAGAGAGTCAGGACCTCGGTTTTACGTCTCATCCGAAGGACGGCGCCTGTTTACAGTATAGTGTCCCCGTCACTATACTGGGGCATTAGGACCCACATGGACCGCAGGGTGAGCGGCCCCCGCTGGCCCCACTAACACCTCTTCCAGCAGCAACTTTCATACTGAAACTCATTTTTAAAATAATCCCTTTATAACACCAGCTTTGGGGATTTCAGGATTTAAGGTTTTACATTAGCAATTTATTTAAAATAACTAAATAGTGAAACAATAATAATGATGACTTATTTAATAGGTTTGTAATCTCTCAGTACTGCATTCCCATATCTCATTTTGAAGAAAGAAGTTCTTTATATATAACTTCTCAGTATATATCACTCCCAATAAAGTTATTTTTCAACGCACATCCGCAATAGATCTGTTATTTGAGTTAATCTGCATAAAAGAATGAATTAAATTCCTAGAAGTGTTCAAAGAAGATGGAGACGTTTTTCATTTTTAATGTCACCAACTGTCCAGGGAAAGATTCAAGGAAGAGCCAGAATGTGCCTGAGGAACTGAAATATTCCCAGACGGAAAATCGAGACATCTGACCTACAGATCCGTTTATTGAAAGAAAGAATTTCACATTTTGTTTTTGCACAACAAATGATAATCATTTCATTATAATGTGCTATAATATTTCTTTTAATTTAAAAAAATGTCATGTTGGAATGCTAAAAGCCACCACTAAATACTTTAATTGCAACTAAGTCATAGCATGCCTAATTATCGCCATCCTGAATTTCTACGCCACATGTTTTTGGTGGGGAAAAAACTCTCTCTTGAAAAATCCAGCATCCTGCAGCTGCTTTAGAGACAAGGTGGCTGTTCTTCACACTGTTGTACTGTATCATCATAGTGAAAAAGGAGACGAGATCAAAAGACTCAAGTCGTTCAAGTAGGGAGCTGCAAAGGAACAAGTAAAGGTTTATTCCATCCTGAAAGAGAAGAAAAGAAACGCAACGTTTCGGCTGTGGAGCCTTCTTTGGGTGTGAAGAAGAAGCCTCCACAGCGGAATTGTTGTGTTTCTTTTCTTCTCTTTCAGGATGGAATAAACTTTACTTGTTCCTAGACCAAAAGATTGCAGGAACTTAAAGAACACAGCCAAAAACCTGGGAAATCTACTGAAAACCACGAAATTGTAAAGAAATGCAACACAAAAAACAGAAGATTGGGCCATTCAACTCTTCCGTGGTCTTGTGGTTGCTAAGAGGAAGATTTCAGTAACCCATTTCCTGAATGTCCACAGAGAATAAGGTGTAGCAGCATGACTGGGAACCTTGTTCCAGACACCCACTACCCTTTGTCTAATAAAGTGCCTTTGCCCTTGCATATGAAGTAATCTGACAATTTTTTTCGGATTGTCATTATCTGTATCAAGACTGATTGATAATTAATAATTATGGTCTTCTCTATTCTGTGTGTGCCATTACCCTCCGAGTTGGGATTGTTCTGTTTTCTTTCCTGAGACCCTCTAGAGCAGCGATGTCCGGAACTGTAAACATCACCCTCAGTGAGGTGCAACCAGTATATTATTTAAACTCAGCTGTCCACCTTTCAAATTAATTTTTGTAATTTTCACTATATATATATCCCTGCTCATTCAACTTATTTGCATTGTCTATTTAATAGCTAACTGGCTTCTAGTGCTACCCATTTTAGAGAACATTTTTTCCTCCTGCATGTATTTCTTTGCCCTTATCTGCATTATATTTCTTGTGTTAGGTGTTGGCACAGTCTTTTACTGTATCCTAGTCTTTACTTTTCCAACAGTATTGTGTTTGCCATCCCTCCTATTTTTGTGATGTCTGCAGACCTTACAAGTTTACCGGCTACTCCAGAAACATGATTTACATTCACATAAACTAAGATGAACGGTGTGCCTAATGCAGACATCTGTGATCTCCAATGTGAGGTTTCTCAGTGTTTACCGTGTTAATCAGTGGGGAATAGGAGTGTTAGCTTCTTCCTAACACAAGCAACTGAGACCGTGTCAGCACCAACTCTCAGTCTGTTGCGATCTCAGTCTAACCTCGTCATGCAAATAACGTTTTTAGTGGCCTTGCACTAGACGTATGTTACAATTTTTGCCTGAACTCTCCAATTGCCTCTGGGATCATAGCTTGACATTGATCCCTTTCTGGAAGAGCAAATTCTTGCTCCTCTGAACTCTGACCCTTTCCCTCAGGGTGTTCTGTCTCAGGATTCTCTATCCTGTCAGCTCATCGCCATCTTGGTCTTTTTATCCTTTAGCTCTTCCCACATCGGGAATACAAACGCATAATAGTGCACGTAGGAGCATTCATTCCAGCCTTCTCTGTGGCGCCTAGCTTTCCCTTTTTCACAAAACACTAGTTCTCACATTACTCTCTCTCTGACACTCTCATCATAAGGTCATCTGATGCCTGTAACTTCCTGCTGTACAGTATCATTTGCTTGATTTTCTAAAAACTGCCTCTCAGCTCACAGAGTCCCACTGAGATTTTAGCTGAGAAGAACTGCTGTCTATATAGCCTTACTCTGTCACAGCTGATCCTGTCTGGTCAGGGACATCTTCTCCACACTGGACATCAGTGCCGCTGACATGGCAGCAACTTGTTTGATATGTTATTACATTACTATTATTACATCTTACTACATTATTCCTTCTCTCGTCTCCCTCTCTCTCAAGGCTATTGTAAGGGGCGTGGCTAATTCCACAGGAGCCAATCCTGGTTGCCCCTTTCAGTCACATGGAATTCCACAGACTCCACCCACTCAGCCCAGGTATATCTGGTTCCACACCTGTGTCCAGTGACAGCCCCCTCTCTCCATCACACAACCCAAAATAAGCATCATCTTCCTTGCGAAGCTATGTGCAAAATCTAAAAATGTTCTTAAAACTGAAATCATAAGATGACAATGTTCTTGTTTAAGCTGACAAACAAGGCACGAGATCACAGTGCTGAAACATGCATTATGCCCATTTGAGTGGTAACATGAAGTTGTTGTTAATGAAAACCACAGGTGCTCCCAGAACATTTCGCTCCGGTATCATTCATCAACTAAGGACACCAGAAGATGTTATGATTATTTCAATGCATTGGAGATTTAACAAAAGTTGAAAAGGAAACAACTTTTGAAGGAGATGACATGTCTCTTGCAGAAGAAGGTGAAACTGGCAGAACCAAGATTGGGAGCAATGGGTAACGTATAAAAAAGGCAGAAATTCAGTTCAGTTAACACACTTGTTCTCTCACTGGCAGCACAAACCACTCTTCGGTTTTATTATTTCTGACTCATTTTATAATACAACCACAAAACACAAAAAGGAGACTTTCAATACAATATAAATCAAAAGATGTCTGCCATAATTATCTGTTAGAATAAAGCAAATATCTCAGAAATCATGTTGTGGTTTCCTGTGGTGCCCTGTGAATCAGTTCTCAACCAGGCAGGCTTCATGCTCATGGTTTAACAAAGTGGCATCTGAATAATATCATCACATTAATTATTACTACAAAATGTCAGCATCACCCCCAACTCGATATCCATCTCTTTCAAGAAAATGGTAAAGAATTATTTATGTTCCAGAATACGACCACAGTTATTAAAGTCAGCCAGCATGTAATCTATCTGCTTGTTTGTGCTTTGTAACCCCAATTTCTTTCCATACAATCACGCTCAAACTGAAACACGATTCTAGCAAAATAGTAATATACAGTGTCTTGCAAAAGTATTCAGACCCTTGCACAATTTTCACATTTTGTTACTTGAAAGCTACAGTCATGACACTTTGAAGAGGCAAATAGATTATATGAAATAAAAATGAAAAAGTTGTGATTGTATACAGTAAGTATTGAACCCTTTTGTTCTGGCAAACCTAAATTTAGGTTCACAAACATCCTGAGTTACTGAGTGGCCTCTGTCTGTGTGTACTGATACTAATTCACATGATTTCAGAATGAATACATCTACCTATTTCTTTGAGATCCCCCAGTTAAGCAGTGAGTTTCAAACAAAGATTTAACCATGAAGACCATGGCAGGAAGGCAAGGAAACTGACTGGGACTACCACTGTGAGATCAACAGGGACTTTGAAAGAGTTACAGAGTTCAATACTTGAAAAGATGTGTCCAGGGATCAACTATATCCTGGTCATTCCACAAATGGGACTTGTGTGAAACTGAAAAAAAAAACATATTTTATCCTGCACAGGGTTTACAACAAATCACCTGAGAGATCCTGCAAACATGTGGCAAACATGGTGTGGCCAGGCAACAAAATTGGAAGTGTTTGGTCTAAATGCAGAGTTACTTTGCATATAGCCAGCATAGTGCATCACTCAGTCAACACCATCCCTGCAGTCGAGCCTGGTGGTGGAGTATGATGTTAGAGTTCTGCTTCTCATCAGCAGGAACTGGGAAGCTTGTCAAGGCTGATGGAAACACAGATGGAGCTAAATGCTGGCAAATCTTGGAGGAAACCCTTCTTCAAATTGGGACAAAAACAAACCTTTCAGCAGGACAGTGAGTCGAAACACAAGGAGGGGCACCGAGTAAGAAAGTGGCCCAGTCAAAGTCCTCCTGTTGAGAATCTGTGGAATGACTTGGAAACTGCTGTCCTTATAAGTGATCCTCAAGCTACTTAAGTGAGCTTGAACAAATCTGCTAAGAATAACAGGCAAAAAAATTCACCACGTAGGTGGGCAAAGTTCATAGAGACTAACCCAGAAAAACCTGTTGCCAAGGGTGCCTCTACCAAATATTGAAATCACAGGTCTGAATACATTTGCGATCAACACATTTTAGTTTTTATTTCATTACTGTAACTTATCTTGCACTTAGATGTCTCAGTCTGAGCATTCAGTTTTAGTGTGTGGATATCATTTTGTCATTTCACAAAATGGGACACCATAGGAAGCGTCTGAATACTTTCACAAGATAGTGTATATACTTTCAAAAAATAGTCTTTAAAACCTAGACTTCATGTGTTTAAAAAAAAAACATTCTGGTATTACTCTAACAACTGGATGCCATGCACGCCAGAATAAAAGATGCAATAAGGAAGTTTTAAAAGCTTTTGTAAAAATAGAGAAGAGAACAAGCTTAGCATAGTATCTATAATAATGATATAAAAAAGGTGAACAATGATAATATTAAAATAATACCATGAATATATTTTAGTTAATCAGTATTGCATAGAAATATACAGTTATAAAATGTTGCAAAATCTTAGCTCACTGTACAAAATGAAAAATGACCGCGCACGGGCAATCATTCGAGAGCTTCGCTGTTCAGGTGGTCTTACCTTGAAAACGAAGCCCTCTGGGCAGCTGAGCTGGTCGTACCACAGGGCCTTGTACATTACCAACAGCAGCAGGCATGCCAGGAATGCCATAGTGATGAGGATCAGACCAGTTAGCTAAAGCAAACACATAGAAACTGTGAGTCTTGCAAGTCTGTAGAGAACACAAAACACATTTACATTTTGAATTCTAGGCATTACCTTGACCTTCTCTGACACTTCATCATACAGGTTTATATTCAATTTCTTAATGCCAGGCACGTATAGCTTTCTCTTCTTCTTCTGCTGCAGCTGGTACTCTGTTGTGGTTTTCACAATTACCTGGGAAGAGACCGTGTACATGCATTAACGACTGGGAATAAAAACATCGAGAGAGTCAAGTCCTCTATTGTGTGTGGAAGCTTTTGATCCTTCACCATGTTAATGTGTCTGTAAAGACTGTTGCGCTGATAGCTGATTTTTTTTTTTAAACAGTCACTGAAACTGTTCCAGTATGGCTTAAACTGTTAGCTGTGACTATTGCGGACTATTAAGAACAGATCTTTTTAGAAGTACGATTGACTCTTGAATGGAACTGCAAGTTGTGGTATTCTGGTGCTGCAGTCTTCCCAAGGATATCAAAAAGGACATCAGATTGGTAGTAGTAGTTGCAGTAATAGTTGCAGGAGGTTATAGCGTCTTACACTAGAAGTGAAAACGGAGTCTACTATATCTTTAAGGTGACTGGCCTTAGTACAGTACACGTTAAATTGCTTTATTTTTATCAAGGCACACACACATGATAGCTAATTATACAGTGTGCAGAAGAGAACAGGATTAATAAAAACACCTAATAAGTGACAAGTGTCCAGCAAGCTCGTCTGTCCCTCTTTGTAATGAGAGCTGTGTTACCTTGTCGGGAAACGGTTGCTGGAGCTGGCTCACGTCCAGGGGTGTTATCAGAGGGATGTTATCAAACCCATCTTCCAGGGCCTGCTCCTTCTCTGGTTTCTCAGCCAGATTGCTCCCTAACTTCACCATCTCTGACTGGCAGCTCTGGGGGTAAAGACACAATAACTGGCTGGGGAGTGTTGAGCTTCTCTGGTTGTTCTGAACAGCGCCTGACGACAGGGGAAGCCTGCAGTTTTCGTTGGTGGCCTGTGACTTTCTAATAAACCACTTTCAGCCACAAATCAGAAACACACAGAGCTGAGGGAAGGCACCCTTCTAGCATCACAATGAAAGGAAAGGCAGACAGTGCATAGAATAAGACCCCTAACGGCCGTTTCTTGACAAAACCTTTCTGCAAAACTAGATAGCGAAAGTATTTCTCCAAAGTTTTAGCAATGTGTATGCATTTTGTTCAATAATATTAAAGGGAGATTTATTTTACAAGTGTAGTATACAGCTATACAGCAGGATCAAGCAACAGCTATGACATTGCAATAGAGCTCTCACTTCTAAATTTCAGACACAGCACCTTATTTCTCTGGTACTATCTATTCAGGGTTCTCATATTTATTTTGTTAAACGGACAAACCATAAAATATCCGGTTTTAAAAAATGGCCTTCACTGAATTGATTAAATAAGTCTCTTATCTGGGGCGGTGTGCTGCGCAGTTGTACAGTACATTGCTGCCTCACAGCACGAGGGCCTTGGGTTCAATTCCTGGGGTGCTATCTGCATGCAGTTCGAATGTTTCTCCCGTGTTTGGGTTTCACTGGGCGGTCTGGTTTCCTCCCACTGGTTGGCTAACTGGATTCTGGGAAAATTGACCCTACTGTAGGTGTGAGAGCATGCGTGCCTGTGTTTGTGTCTGTCTGCCCTGCGGTGGACTGGTGTCCCATCCGGGGGGTATCCCACCTTACCCATTGCTTGCTGGGATAGGCTCTGGCTTCCACAACCCAGAACTGGCTTAAGCAGTTAGAAAATGGATGGAGGTTAGGCTAAAAATGTGGAATGTGGACTAAAATGGGAGAAGAGATTGGAAAATGGGTGGCTGTAGTTTCTTATCTCCCATACAATGGCTTCTGAAATACACACATTTATATGAAGAAATGCATTGCCAATACATTGAAGTTCTTTACTATATCATGGTTGGTTACGGTTATGATGTAACATGCAAAATATTACATTCTGTTTCTTGAAAGACTTTGAGATTATTGTTATTACTTGATTTTCAAATGAAATCTCTGACGTCTCTTCCAGATAAAACCATCCTCCTAAAGGGCAGGGCAAATTGTTGACCACATATCCCCTGAGATTCTAGATTCCAGATTCTGAGAATCTAGTAGCAAGGATTTTCCCAAATAACATGCACATAGAATACCTCTAAAAATACAGGAAGTCAATGGAAAATAAGCTACACTTCCATTACAATTTTAGGAATTGTGCTTTTGTTCTGACTGCCTGTTATTAATATTTGAAGGTTATTGTAACAAGCTTGTTATTCTGTAGTGGTAATGACACAGTGCACGTTACCCTAAACAGATGGCAGTGCTATCATAAGCCCCACTACAGTAATGTTTGCATTTTAGTGTTTCATTTGTTTAACAATGTGAATGTCAAAAAACCAAATCAAAATAAATGTATTTTACTGCGCAAAATAAATGATTAAATAAGGCTGGAGGAGCCGGGGGTGAAAGAAACGTCTTGCAGAACCAAGAGCTGCATGTTTGTACAGCAAAGAGAAGAGGCGGCTGTTTCTGGGAGGCTGGGAGCTGGAATCACACATGTTCCCGTGTTGTCTTGGCAACTGTCTGAGAGCAGGGGCACATTGTAGGATATGAAGATCTTGTTTTTAGTGTATCACCAAGGATTCTGTAATCTTCCTGGTCAACACTTGCTCTTTCACATCTAAGCAAAGATAGAAACTGTCAGGGGATTGTGATTATACTTGGCAAGCAACACATTTACACAGTCTCTCCTCTGCATTAATCAAGACTACAGCTCGGCACCTAGAAACACTACATACAAGAGCTCCGCAACAACACGGGCAATTCATTATGTCTGTTATAATGGCTGATGTACAGAACCTTACTCCCTATCAATGCAGAAAAAAGCTTCCCATAAATAAAGTAAAATGAAGAGACAAAATTAAGCAACAGTGCACCTAGAGGAATGTGGTCTATGTGTGCAGAACATGTTCTGTCCCCATTAAATGCTTAGAACTCAACTGCACAATCTCTTAACTTAATTAAAATAGAAAAGTGGAAAATTCAAAACACTGCTGTTGTGTTTCAAGGGCTTAACAGTTTCTCTGCTGACTACATTGAACTCTTGTCTCTTTACACACCAGCACATCACGTGTGCTCTTCAGACTCTGACTTCTTTCAGTGCTCAATACAAACCCTGAACCCTGGGAAAGCCTGGACAAGTCTGGAAAAGCCTGGGAGACACTGGGAGTCCCTGCTGCTTATTCTGTTGCTCCAAGAACAGAGTCATGGGATGATCCCCAAGCCCATATCAGACCTTGAAAATCAGATAGCGCTTTCAAATCATGTCTCAAACCTCACATTTACACTCAAGCCTTTAGTTTGGTTGAATCAATTGTATTAAAACGTGACAAGTTTTGTTTATTCTGTTTTATTTTTAACCACCTTAGGATAATGTGTCTTTAGGTTTATTTAGTAAAGCACTGGCAAATACCAGAAGTGCCAGCTTCTTTCTTACAAGATGTACTGTAATTGTGATTTTTTGAAATCTTGGCAGTGTGACTTTTTCAAATGCTTGAAATGTAATTATACTCTCTTTGATCCCAGTAATGGAACTATTGAGCAAAGGGGAATTTTATCGCCAAGATATTAATTAGATTTTATGAAACAATTAGACTAATGTTTTTTTCTTTATCCCAGAGAACATTTGACGGGTTTTAGGGCCTTAAAATATCTAGAAAAGCTGGGATTACATGTGTAAGAAGTAGTTCATGAACACAAGAGGGAACTGTGCTCTGGAGATGATGTCAAATGAACGGAGAAAAATACGTATCCTCTGCAATCCCAAAAACACAGTGGGAGCCCAATGAGAAACCGTCATCTGTACTCTGCCACCTGGGTCAGCTTTACGTGCACATGAACTGGCAAGTGTCCGGTTATTACCAAGGAAAAGACTGTTTTTATGTTGAGTTTCAATTAAAGGTTGGAATGCCAGTGGTTTGGTACATTGGTCTACTCGGCCAGCTCGGATGTGACAGTGTTTGAAGACCTGGCCCTGCAGCTGTGTCTAACACCCTGCAGGCAGAGCAAGGGCCTGTGGACCGGCTGCTCTCTGCGGGACAGGGGGCACAGCAGAGGAGGGGTACACTTCTCCCCGACGTCACTGCGAGCTGGCACGTGTCCGGCACGTCTAGGGGAGCGGCTGTTAGACAGAAACCGAGAGAAAGCCCTTAGCAATTCACACCTGCGCCACCCCCCACCAGCTCTCTGGCGCACCCCGGTCAATCAGTCAGGTGACTCAGGATGTACAACAGGACGGGCTTTTGGCAGAGAGACACCTGGGGGCTGGAACAGGAAGTTACAGTCTGTTCCAGAGGAGGGATGAGGACAACCGGCGGCAGACGTGGTGATTTTTCTGGTAACACCAGGGCACCACCCTCCCTGGGGGGACTGGATGAGCAAGAGGGAATGCATTTGTGCTGAAATCCCTCTCAACTTTGAATAGTTCAAACCTGCACTTCAGCTGGGGTAAGCCCTCCATGTCCAGTATTTAAATAACATCACACAGCAGTCAAATATTTTTGATAGAAAATGCCTGCTCAATGGCACAACAGCAGTGACCCACATGGGATTTCAAATCCCAGCAATCCCCCTGCTCCACACTAGTGCCTCAGGATCTTGGGAATGAAGTTGCAATCGTTTTGGTCTCCCACATGTGAAGAGGGTTTTTATTGGAGGCCTTAAACGGAAACAGCCATTCTTTGACAACAAGATAGCAATAGCAAAGACATTGAAGGGAGGTATCGTTTGAGAAAGATGCTAAAAAACAGAATAGACTTTAAACTGTCACAGAAATTGATTTATTATTATTTTTGATTGGCAGAATTTGCAAATAGAACAGATCCAGATGGTGGTGAGTTTGAATCCAAGCTGTGCCTCCCACCATCCATGGCCAGCTGTCTGAGGAGCAGCTCCTGATTGGCTGAGCTCGGCAGGTGGCACCCTGCATAGACTCCTGTTGCTGTGTGACCAGCTGTGAGGTCATGCCCCCTCTGTCAGTGTGAAGTTATGTTTATTTCCTATTGTGACAGATAGGACTGTTCCTGAGTCTTTACTTCCCCCAAACCTCAGCTTGAGCTCAGCTGAATATGAAGTGGTGTATAAAAAGGAATTTGGATTGTTAATGTAAATAATTTTTCTGACAGTTTTACTGGATAGCTTCCAATAAGATTTCATAATATATCCTAAAGCATGACTACCGTTCGTAATTTTTTACTTTTGCATTTTATTGAAGTTTGCTCGCTGACCCAGAAACACTCTTTGCATTAATGTTAAAGGACAGATGAGAAATTATAATCTATATAATGGTGCAGTTATGGCCAAGCAACAGTAACCTGCAGTTGTTAATGACAACTCTTTAAGACCTCTGCATGTGAATTCATTTAAAGGGTACCAGAAAAGTGTAATAATAAAATTGCACATATGACATGTAGTTAAAACTTCCTACACAGTTCTGAACAATTGGTGTGAATTACAGAGAGATGGAGAGAACTTGCTCTGACAATTTAATTAGTGTAAGTGCTAATGCCAGCCATACCCTTGATCCAAGTGCTCATTAATGCTTCATGAGCTTAAAAATAATCAACATTATGAATCAAGTCATTATAATACATTTCCCATTTATCTCCCTCTTTTGTGTATTTCATGGGCACAGTTTTATTTTCTGGGGCCTCTTGCAAGCATCATCTTGATGCTGACTTACATGGCTTCCAAGAGGACTGTATCTGCACACCTCCAGAGCACTGCCAGGCCCTGTGTTGCATTAAGGCATTGAGATCTGCTTCCTCAGGCTGACTGTACCAGCACACCTCCAGAGCATTGCCAGGCCCCATGTACCCCTGGGGCATTGAGATCTCTTTCCTCGGGCTGACTGTCCCTGCACACCTCCAGAGCATTGCCAGGCCCCATGTTCCCCTGGGGCATTGAGATCTGCTTCCTCAGGCTGACTGTCCCTGCACACCTCCAGAGCATTGCCAGGCCCCATGTACCCCTGGGGCATTGAGATCTCCTTCCTCGGGCTGACTGTCCCTGCACACCTCCAGAGTCCCAGGTCCGACAGTTCTCTGTGCTGCTCCCCAGAGGTGGAACGATCTACCTGTCACAGTCAGAACTACAGACTAACTCGTCATCTTCCAGAATAAACAAAATCTGAAATCTCATCTCTTCAGGACATACTGGACCCCAGAGGCCGGTGACTGACCCTTCCATGCTGACTATGCTCATTCCTTACTATTACTTATTGTCAAGCAGCACTGAGGCTCTTCTTCATTGTGCAATATTCTCACACTTAATTAATGTTGTGCTTGCTGTTCTCTGTGGTTTTATTGTTGTTTTTTGCTGCTGTCATCTGCACATTGACTGAATGTGATTGTAAGTTGCTTTGGATAAAAGAGACTTACAAATTAATAAATGTAAATGCAACTACTAAACCACTTCCACTACTAAACGAGAAGAGCAGAAAACCAGAAGGGAAACATGCCTTTTATACAGTATCTACCTTTATTCATTCACTTATACCTGGTGAGGATGTCATTCCTTATGTAATCCTGGTTTCCACCCCCTCACATTCCCTGCATCCCATTAATTAAGCAAATAAGTGTCCTTTTACCTTCTACTGCATGTGAGGGATGACTGCGTTCTGCACTGTGACCAAACGTGCCTTCAATCCTGCACCAAGGATTCTTTCTTCAAGCTAGGACACTAAAAATGTAGTTTGCTGCCAAAGAAAAACAAGCTCTCGTCTTCCCAGCTAATACACCGCCCATGCCAGTCGGTTCCTTCACAAGCTTCACAGCGCAGTGCAATCTGTTGTTTAATCCTCAGATATCAACAGGCTGGTGTGTTCTGTGTTCTTCCAAGAATGGCTTGAAATTGCAAATGAATACACTGAGGACCTGCCTCAGAGAACTTCTTCCTCTCATCTGCTCTTCTGTGGTATTTTGGCATTCCTTTCTTGTCTTTGGAGACGTCTCTGCAGCCCTTTAAAAGCTTTTGCTTTTTGCTGGGACATTAGATGACTAACAGCTTTGAAATTCCTCCACGAGAAAGAAGAATGGTAACAAAACCAAAGTGACGTTTCTGTGAGTTTTGTGCTCTCCGCATTTCTGCTCATTTTGTGACTGAGAATAACATTACTGGATGAATTTTTGGCCAACCTCACATTACTATATAGCAGAGGCGAGATTCAGATTAGTTGCTTTATTGACTTACTGTAGGCTGCCTGGCTGAGCAAATGGCCACAGAGCTGCTGCAAGGGTGATGATGAGGGGCGCGAGTGAAGATTCGTGAGTGGGTGCTCTGGAGGCAAGACATTTATACGCGGAAGAGCAGAAGAGGGCAAGTTGAGGGTGTGAGCTTTTCCTGGTCATCAGTTGAAAATGTCATAAACATCTGAGACCAAGGGTGACATCTGGTATTAGTATTTATGCTAATCGGTGCAGGAGTAAGCATTGCTGCCTCACAGCACTGGGTCCCAGGGTCCAATTCCAGACCCGCGGTGCTGCCTGCATGGAGATTGTTCTCATTGTGTTTGTATATGTTCCCACTGGGATCCAATCTGGTTTCCTCCCAGAGTCCTAAGACATACTAGTAGGTCAACTGGCTTCTGGGAAAATTGGCTCTGGTGTGAGTGTGTGGGGATCTGTATCTTTATTTATCTGGAAATGGCAAGTTGCTTCAGTAATAAGAGAAAGCGATCCTTGTCTTTAAGGTATGTGCCAGGGCAAGTCATGAGCTGAGTGAGTAAGAAAGGTCCCACATCTCTCATAAAACTCCCAGATGTAAGACATAGTCTCAACATCGCTTTGATACATATGGAGGAAAAAAAAAGGAATTCCCTTTTAATGGACTGCATACCCCTAACGGGGAATAAAAAGCAAACTTACGGCAGACGTAAATCTTTTCAGGAAATAAAACTCACTTACACTTTTAATCACTAATGTTATTTACATTTTTATTGGCTATGAAGTCATCTGGCAGGTTTGCAAATTCTGTCTGAACCAGCATGTGCATGGACATGGTAAATGAGGAGATAGAAACTGGACGAAGAGAAGTTTCTGCCCTTTAGGGATGCGTGAGGATGGGTGTTGCATGTCTGGGCACATCCATGCTTTCCTGTGGAGGGCTGGGAACTGTGGCTCTGGCTGATTCAGATCACCACATTGCCACAGGGCTCCCTATTGGTCAAGCCTCTGGTGTGGTCAGGTGGGCGTGACTCAATATCCTGTCATTAGGGCTGCGGAGTAATTAGGGGATCTGTCATGGCACTGAGATCAGAGGGCTCTCGCCTGTCTTCAGTCTCCCTTTCTCAGCGGCAGCTTTGCAGAACTGAGATGAGGCTGCAATTAGTCACTCCTAAACTGCAATTAACAGAGCAGAGTGACTAGGGGACAGCTGTGTACCACAGTTCCACAGGCTACAGTGGAAGGAAATATGTGAGGAGAACTAGGAGAACACCAGAAGGTGTCTGCAGAGCTGTACTAGACAATACCTGCAATACCCGATCGTGTGACTGTGTGTCAGTGGGGTCTTGTGTCTGCATCCCTTCAAAATTCTAGCTGTAAAGCCCCAGTAAACCAGAATGTGGAAGAATGAGCAAAATATGAGCAGAATAACAACTCGACTGCATATTGTTTCTAGAAACAGGGCTGAAAAAAATTACTTGCATGAACAGCAGCACAGATATTGTTGCACAGCTTTTTTAAGAACCTAAGCACATAAGAATGATTACAAATTGAGAGCAGGCCATTTGGCACATCTAACTGTTTGGTTGCCAGAAACTAATTAATCCAACCATTTATTGAAAGAAGCCAGGGTATCAGCTTCAACTGCAAGGCTGAGTATCTTGTTTCAGACTCCCACAACCCTTCGTGTAAAGAAGTGTCTCGTGTTCTTGGTTTTAAATGCAGTTCCAGGTAGTTTCCACTTGTGTCCCCTGGAGGATGTTTATTGACAGACACACAGACACAGATACGCACACACTCACACCTGGACCTGTTTTCCCAAAAATACAAACAAACTCCATGCAGATAGCACCCCAGGTCCAGAATTGAACCCAGGACCCCAAGACATTGCAAGACAGCAATGCTAACCACTGCAGCTATAGCAGAATAGTGATAACTTATATAAATTAAGAAGGACAGTGGTCCTACTATAGATTGCTGTGGTAATACATCACCATAATTTGAACAACAACAATGTATCTGTTGTCTATTTTCTGTCAACTAACCAGCTCTCACTCCAGTTACAGGCATTAACCTTCAACATAAGAACATAAAAATGTTTATTATAGGAGGAGGACATTCCACCTATCAGTAGTTCATTAATTACTCCAATGATCTCTTACAGCTGCCATACAGATGTTAGTTAAGCAAGACCTGCCTATTTGTTATCCTCAAAGACCATCCCTTAGGATTCTACAGTGCTAAGATGATTCTCTAGCATAGTTCTAAGTATATTTTCCATAAATGTACACATAATAAAGCAAGTCTTACACTCTGCTGACATTTCCTCAACAAAAACTGCAAACAGAAAATTGTGTTACTCCTGGATATTTTTCAGGTTATTGGCATTTGCAAGCAGTACTGTGCTTTCAAAAACCTTTAGATTATTCCAGACAGTCTACAATTGTGTAAAAAGGACTCAACATACAGTAAGCTGTAACCACAACAAAATGAAACATGATGATACATGTTACAGGATTCACTCTGTGGTATAAAATAATGTTGTTGTTGTGTGCCTTGCATAACGTTTTCAATATAATTCAAGCATAAATACAAATTCAAACGTATTTATCATTCTTGTCCTGAACATTCCCATACCCTAACTTCAATCTAATAGGATTTTAGGATTTTTCACATTACAGTTGACCAAAACACGGAACACAGTCTGAAATCAATACCCCCCCATCGTAGTAAATTCAGCGGGTTATGTTCCCCGATATTTAATGTGACGCCTCGTCTAAAAGGGTGACATTGTGCTATTGATTAGTATTAGAAAGACGTGCGGTTCCGGTCGCCACGGGCACTAGACGGATCATTTATCTAACTCCTTGCTGCAGTCCCGGGTGCAAAGCGCCGCGGTTAACTGCATATTCTTCAAATCTAGGCAAATGAAAACCCACTTCTAAAGCCATTGAATCAGAGGGACAAAAACACCACCACGAATATCTCTGCGCACAGTGAACCCCCTCTTCGCACTCGGTGCCACATTATACAAAAAAAGCCCTCTGTCTGTGATCCTACCGCTCTTTGTCTTTCAAAGATCCGCATGGGCGGAGGCTGACACTGAATGGACTTTTCTTCGTTTTTCCTCTTCTGAAAAGGTCACTATGTAAAGCATCCTGATTAAAACAGGCTCTATACCATAAACGATACGCGTCGAATTCACGCCGAAACGCCAATATTAACCGTTTTGCAAAAATCGATATTGTGCTCGGACCAAATCACAGTACTTGAGAGAGTAAAACAGAGAATTGTAGCCACGCATTAATCCTGAAGCACGTCAAGTTGACGACCGTTCTGTTTGTAAAAATGCAGAAGGGTGAAATCTTGGACTATAAGGTTTAGCTTGTTTCTCCGAAGAAGCGGGTTTGCCGGTGTTATCCTTTGTCCTAGTAAACCTCTTTAAACCCCTAGCTGTCTTTGGCTTTTTTCGGTCTATGACACAGTTTACTTTAGCCCAGAAATATAATCTAAAAGTCAAAGAACCAGGAAATCACGCACAATTTGCAGCATATGTTCATTTAAGCATGTAATGACTTACCGTTGTTGCTGGTGCTGAAGACGGTAGAGATGCGCCCTCGGTGCTTCTACAGTGCGTGAGAGCAGGAGGATGCTGGAGGAGACTGGTTGCCGTGGTGATGCGGTCTTCAGTGCTCTGGTGCTCAGGAAGCTGAGGCTGGCGTCTGGAAGACGCTCTCCGCGCACGCTGGCTGCTGGAGTTACTGCACAGCTCAGACTTTTAATTTAAAACGGCACTCATGTGAGCTCAAAAAGTGCGAATGTGTTATTCTCACACTTTTCTCAACAGCGAACACGTTACCGTTTCAGTTTTCCATGTTATGCTAATTTCACAAAATGTTCTCTAAATATTTTATCCGTCTTCACAGGACAGAGGACCAGAAGAGATTTTCGTAAGGAAAAATTCCCCAGACCTACGGTTTCAGTCACGACGGAAAGATAGCAAGGTGAGACTGGCTGCAATTACTGAGCCCCATCTCACACACTCTTTATGTGTGTGTTAGGAGAACCAACGTCATAATTTTTTGTTAGTTACTGTCAGCAGAACAAAGGGTGTAAATTAATCTACCAAATCCACCCAGAGAAAGATCCCTGACAATAATTTCTAGTTTGCACTTTCAATCCAACATCTTGAGTTCAGGAGCCCTGCTCTTTCCCTTACCTAGTATTGATACACTTGTTTCAGGAGTTAGTTAAAAAAATTACCAGAAGTGAAGGTAAATTCTGAAGATCACTCAACGGCCGAATCGTTGAGATTTTTCTTTCCACTTTTCATTGTGGAATCAAACTTTACGTTGTCCTTTATAGCCAACACACACTGCACAGCTCCCCACTCCGATATCATAAAACACTCATTCGTTTATTGTCTGTTATTATTAATTTATTGGCCTGGTGCTTTGTTCCAAGGCAGCTGACATTTGTACTCCTTTAGACGGCTTGGCATTTTACTGCTGCCATCGGAGCAAAGTACTGCTTGCAAAACAGCACAACTCTCTCAGCAGAATTCACAGGCCTCCGGTCACTGTGCCAGGGCCCTAACGACTACACCACACAGTCAGCAAGCTGGATTCATGCAAGTGACATTATTAGGGATGGCTGCCAATAATTCATAGTAATTCTTTGCATTTATATAGCATTTATCATGCCAAAGCATCCCAGAGAGCTGCACATACAGGAGGGGTCTCACTCCCCAGTGACACACAGCAGCCGTTCTGCACCACCAGCTGGACACAGACGGCACACCAGGTGGGAAAGTGAGAAATTTCTTCAGCTTTCACAGCCCCAGAGTGGAATTTACACTGGACACCAAGATTAACACCTCTATACTTACAAGCAGTGCCACGAGATCATTATTGATCAAGCACCTTGGTTTAAAGTCTCATCGAACGGGTGGAGCCTCCTACAGGACAGGGTTTGCCATCACCATACTGGGGCTTTGGTTGGGAAATTCTGGTTCAGGGGGAAGTGCGCCACCTACTGGTCCACCAACCACTTTACAGCAGCAGTGTCCTGACCAGGTCCAGTACTGACCCACCCCACTACGGACCAGGTCCAGCTTTGCTGAGCTTCTGAGATCAGGCAACAAGACAAGTACCCTGTCTGTCAGTTTGTACGTTTAATTATATTTCACTTTAATCAAATTGTTTTTGATCAAATCCTTTAGTGCTCCTTATACTTTTCTCTGTCTCTTTCCTCATTAAATGGGAAACTCCTAACGCATCAAAATATTTGCTGCTTCTGTATTCTCAGAAGCCAGTGCCATGGCATTGCTCAGTAAGAAATGTGAAAACGGCAGGTTGCATTAGTATAAAAACCAATGTACAGTATATGTGCATTATGAGAAATTCATTTCTTGTTCCTCTTACGTGTAAGCTGCGTCAGCCTGCACTGTTTTAGAAAGTAAACAATTAACAAGAAGGTACAAAGTGCCAGACCTGTCTTTATTATACGACCTTTACTCTGTTTTATAGCACTGTGGTTTTATTCTGTGGCCAGATTGTTCAGATTGCCTTCTTCTGTGTTAACTAACAGGTACATCCAAGACGAAACCATGTTCAGGTAAGAATATTTTAAAGTCGATTTCTGTTTTAGACTGTGGAAGTGAAAGACAAGGGAAGGAAACATGACTCTTTTACTTCCAGCTAATCTTCTGTCATTAAAATTTACCCAGATTAGTTTGAGAGTTAAACTTATGGTTTTTACACAGACCCAGAAACCATCTACCAACATTTTTAAAAACGTTTTCATATCCTCTGTAGCTGACCACTCCATTTAGAGATACTTACTCATTAAAGCCTTTGAAAAAACATGAAAATTACAAAGCAAACCAACATCTTTACATCATTCTATTTAATGGGATGTAACAATGCATTAACATCTGTCTTGTTATGTGTTCAAGAGAAACAAAAAAGACAGCTTGAATTATACGTAGGTGGCTTCATTAGATTTTTTTGTTTTTTATAAATCTTATATTTATTATATATGCAATAAACTTTATATCTGATGAAAATGACATTTTTAAATAGATATGAATATAGAATTTATTGTTGGATTTTTTTCAGAAATAATTTAAGACCCATAATGTCTGTCAAAACTGCCTATTTAGAAACTCAGCTATGATAATCAGCAAATGTAGCATATCGAACAAAAATGAAATAAGTTTTCATAATAATTGTTAAACTGTCTACATGGAAATTAGAACTTATAACTGTATAATTTATTGTATCAGACATTGAAGTTAACAATTTTGCCACACTAATAGGAAATTGAACTGATTTAGTGCAATTGTGTTGTTTAGTACCATTGTACTAATTGGACAGATTTGAAACTTGACTGTTTTAGTGATGTTTGTAGTTAATTACCAGTAACGTATCATACAAAAATAATTTACTGCTTGTTTATTTTAATGTATGGTGAAATGTATGACTAGAAAATATGTTCATTTTTTGGTAAAAACGGTAGAAACATTAAGGTTATCTTAAAACACAGGATTTATTCAAGACTGGAATAACAGAGCATTGTACTATAACACTATTATGATTGAGAAGTGTTGCTCTATGCTGTAACAAAACACTGAGATCAAGGAATGATTACAGAAACAGGCTGGGTGGCCAGTTTTTTGCATGGAGTTGGGTTACACTAGCCAAAGTGAGTTGATTAAGAATACGTTTAGCCAATTAAAAAGATGTAGCTTTCATGAAATCAAAAGATACAATCATGTGTTTCTTGAGCAATGAAGATCACCCAGTTGCTACTGTTTACGCATGACTGACATGACTGAGTCATGATTGGCTGACAGAGGCAAATTAGTAGTTTAATTAGTAATCAGGCAAGAGCCAAATTAGAAGTTTAATTTATAAAGTCCACTGTGCACTACAAAAGGTTACTTAGACACAAAAGTTCCTCATAATCCCTATTTTGCTTTTGTCCTTATTTTCTTTCAGGTTTTTCCTTTTGTCCACCATCTCTGTCTTCCTCAGTACCAGCACTGCTAGGCCACATTTGACCTGGGTAGGTATGATCTTGGTATTGTATTCATAATAATAATTCCTTACACTTATAAAACGCTTTTTTGGACACTCCCCTCAAAGCACTTTACAGGTAATAGGGACTCCCCTCCACCACAGCATCTACCTGGATGATATGACGGCAGCCATAGTACACCAGTACACTCATCTGCTCTCAGTGGTGAAGAGAACAGAGTGATGAAGCCAGTTCAGAGATGGGGATTATTAGGAGGCCATGATTGGTAAAGGCCCAGGGGGGAATTTGGCCAGGATGATTTTTTAAAGTAAACAACTCCCTTAATTCAGGTGGAAAATTAAATTGTCTTTATAATTTGAAGTAGGTTCCCTCATACACAGCTATATACAGTAAATGCAAGAAATTAATCATGTATTAATCGAGCAGTATAGTGCAGTATACTTCTATAATTTCTAGACGTTGAAAGACAATGTGGATCACTGGCACCTAATCACTAGGTTAATAAAAATTATGACTGTCAATTTGAGAAAGCAGACAAAATTGCGATATTTTTAAATGCTGTCTAAGCAACAGTGATTTTTGCTTTACAGAAATGTATAAACACAGCGGTTTGAGAAACCTGTGTTTAGCTGCTGAGTGCCCACTCTTGAAAGAGCATACAACTACATGCTCTCTGTACTCAGGAAAGGATCCAGTATTAATTTCCAACCAATTGTATTTTTTTACTCCACATGTGAGTCATTCAGTTGTGAAGCATAATTGATTTGTGAAGTCATGTTGCAATGTCACATGAAGGTAACAGTTTTTTTAACACTGTCGTATCTTTGCAGGAAGAAGTGGACCCTGGTCAATATCAAGATGTTGTGCTGTAAGTTTTTTATTTACCCTGTGTTAATTCCTTACTGAGATGGTTAGAACACATGGTAGTTACTGTGATAAAACCTAAAGCCTTCCTGTTGAAAAGCAGCATCTTTGCTCTTCGCTGGTCACTCTGCTTCTTCAAGCCCAAGGAAAGCCAAAGACTTGGAGAGCTGTCTTATGCCGGCGTCACACTACAGGACTTTCCTAGGGTTTTCAGTCGTAGCCTTCCTTTACATAATCGTGAGAAAATCACAGCGAGTTGTAGAGAGTCACAGCGCGACTGTCAGTACCGTCAGTTGTGTAGTGTGACACCCCCAGCGACTCAGTCATACCGCTCTTAATAGCCCCTACGACTCCCTGCGACTCGCTACGACAAAATGAAACTGGCGAGTCGCAAGTCGTAGGGGTGGGCTCTAGCGTCTGCGACAGTCAACAGCCAATGAGCGCTCATCCGGAAGTACAATACAGACAACGCCCACAAACAGTGAAGAACAATGGTGGCTGCAAGGAAGGAAGAAAAGCGTGCGTTTTGGGCGGTGCAAATGGAGGAGATGCTCGTCAAACTTTGGAGCCAGCACAGAAGTCTGTTTGATGTTTCGTGTTTGTTGTTTGTTTACTTCTGTGTGGTGCTCCTCTTCTTATTCCGGTGTGCTCCACGTTGATTGGCTGCCAAAATGAGGCGACCTCGCGGTACTTTCGCGGCGCAATACGAGATTTGGAACCGTGATGAAAAGTTGTGAGGGAATCGTGTTATTTGTCACCTCCTGCGATTCCTAGTCATTTAATTTGAAACCCTCTAAGACAGAAAAGGCAGCAAGATTCAGCAACTGCAGTCGTGAAATTTGACATGCTCTCCAACTAGAAGTCGGGTCGAGCCATGTAGTGTGACAGAACCTGGTCATTAATAACAGTGATAACATCCCACGTCAGGACAATGATATTAAAATGATGTTCTTGCCAGCCAGCCACCTCAATGGTGGTTTTCTTAAAACAGAACATATTTAAGGAGACCATATTGAGATAACCTGTTTTATTCTCATACATCTAGAGATCTAGATGGGAAGCTGTCTGTGGACATCAGGCAGATCGAAGCTCCGGAAGGGTTAGCGATAACTGATGAGGATG
Source organism: Lepisosteus platostomus (assembly GCF_059453375.1). NCBI lineage: Eukaryota > Metazoa > Chordata > Actinopteri > Semionotiformes > Lepisosteidae > Lepisosteus > Lepisosteus platostomus. The sequence goes on along the minus strand of NC_142616.1, from coordinate 17,845,422 downwards.
TCCACCCTGGAATGGCAATCTGGAAGGCTGTGAGACACATGACGGAGCACGCCCATCTCAAAGCCGAAGAGGACAGGGACGATCTGGACCACCCCTTCTCTGCCGAACACCTGGCGCAGGCCCTCGGGCCCCGGCAGTCCCCCGAGCTGGGCATCAGGAACGCCGCTGCTGCCGAGAGACGCCAGGAGGCAGACGAGCTTTACCACGCCTTTCCCAGAGCCCAAGACTCCGCACAGGCCCGTCAGGATGCAGAGTTCCACCTCCCCCGAGACTTTGCGGGCCTGTACGCCTCGCAGAACCAGGAACCTGAAGACGATGTGGATCACATACACCACCCCCCCCAGCCCGGCCCGCGACACAACCCACTGGTCCAGACAGAACCGGTGAGCTACGAGGTGAAGCACCAACCAGAAGAAGACCGGGACCCCATCTACCACGGCGTCTAAAAACCAGGGCTGGTTCACTCTTCCATCTGCTTCATTTCTGAATAACTGATGCTAAATCACAGGCCTAACCAAAGCTACTCGGTTGACTTGTCTTTAAATGCGCAGAAGAAGGATTAGTTTGTAAGAGCTGTTTTCTAATGGGGAGAACCTCGCTCTCGTCACAGGCGACTGTCTTCTGTCACACTGAAAGCTTGGCCGAGTAAGATCCCAACTGAAATCCTCTTTAAACATGGAACACTTCTGCATAAATTGGCTAAAATAAAAGCTATTGTCAACCGTTTTGATGTGTTTGTCATATTTTTCAAAAGATGCCAGAGCGTTAATAAAAAAATACAGCTAGAACCAGTCTGTACTTGCTTTGGTTTGAACGTACTCAGCTTTGTGGCATAAGCGTGTAAGAATGGATGAGTCGTTTTAGATTGTTCTTGGTGTTGCCCAGGGCTTTTCTGATCCCACCAGAGCTGCCCTGTTGTGAGCTCCCTGCACCCCAGTTCTCTATTTTAAATACTTCTCAACTATTCTACACATGTATTTCCCCATTGCACCTGGGGACCTCAGGCTCAAATGCAACCCCTCTACAGGTTCCATGTGTCAGTACCCCCCATGTGCCATCAACCTGAACCCCCCTCACTGCTCCAGACTTCCAGCCATGCAGCAGTGTCTCAGCATGGAACAGTAAAAATGCACAATACATCTCTGAAACTCTTGCCCCCCAGAAAGCTAAACATTTATTACAAATGCATTAGACAACTTTTGTTGAACAATGTTACAATATGTATATACTGTATAAACTGGTGCATCCCTTGAATATGTTAAAAGACTGATTTTATTTAATGTGCAGGTAACTGTTTGCCTTGTTTCGGGTTCCGACCAAATGAACTTTTCTTAAAAAACCTCTCCCTGCTTGCAGACTGACAAGAACCTCACTTTTTTAAGATGTCCCGGGACCCTGAGCTTGAGATCAAAGGCAGTTTTCCAGTCAGCAGGAGTCTTCCGCTCCTATGACACCTTTCTTGATGATCAGGTTAGCGTACAAGGAGGTCTCTCTGAGAACAGATGCAAGACAAGGTGCTGTGTAAGTAAAGATCAAGTTTCACTGCATGGAAATCAAGACCTATACAGTATATCCAGTTTTTATTATTTCAATGACATTCCCTGAATACCGTTTTTCATTATCTCTCAATGGTAAATTTAAAAATCTATGTCCAGTAAAGCAATGGTTTATTCTTTTCAGGCTAGGGAATTCTGATAAGGCAAGGTCAGGCGATTCTGACTGGACCTACCAGCTGAACTGGGTATTGACCAGCAGCAGAGCCTAAGTTTGACATTCACATGTGGAAGTAATGCTTGTTCTCACCATTTGCAGCCAGTCAATGAACAAACATTTGGGCTAACTGAATGGGAAGATTTTAATTTGGGATTTATGCAAAAGACCATATTTCCGTCCTTCGGATGAGACATTAAACCAAAGTCCTGACTCTCTGTGGTCATTAAAAATCCCAGGGCGTTTCTCAAAAAGAGTAGGGGTGTAACCCCGGCGTCCTGGACAAATTTCCCATTGGCCCTTACCAATCATGGCCTCCTAATAATCCCCATCTATGAATTGGCTTCATTACTCTGCTCTCCTCCCCACCGATAGCTGATGTGTGGGGAGCGTTCTGGCGCACTATGGCTGCCGTCGCATCATCCAGGTGGATGCTGCACACTGGTGGTGGTGGAGGGGAGTCCTCATTACCTGTAAAGCGCTTTGAGTGGAGTGTCCAGAAAAGTGCTATATAAGTGTAAGCAATTATTATTATTATTATTATTATTATTATTATTGGACGTTCATATACAGAACCATTCAGTAAAAGTGACTACCTGCTCTGGCCTGATTGTAAAGGGTTAACTTCACTTGATGTTTAGACACATACATTGCTTAACATGGAATTCAGTGAATTACTGAAAGGAAACTCAAATAAAATCTTTTGTTCCATTTGTTTACTGCACAGGCCCAGTATGATGCGCTTTAATACACCTAAGAAGAGTAATTATTATTTTCTTCTTTTAAAACCTATAAAAAATAAATAAATCTTACCCTGTGGCGACAACAGCAAATGCTTTCTTAGCCCGTTCATAAAATGCAAACCTTTCCAGCTTTTCTAAAGGTTTCTGGAGGAATGAAAGAAATCAGATCCCTCAGACACACTTACCAAAAGCCTCCTGTTATCTACAATACCATCTTCTACTCCAAATGAAGGACTGCAAATTACAGGAACCTTGCTGATATACCACCTCCTAACAGTTCTTATGACTTCTGTGTCTTCTGCAAAGACAGCTGCTTCTGAGAAAAAACCTGGCCATTCAGCATCAGTTATCCTCCACAGTATGATTGAACCGGAGCATGCATTTACATCAACATATTAAGCAAGAAGCACATGATGCATTTTATTTAAGCTGTAAAAGGCTGATAAAAGCTGAAGTCCCTTAGACTCATCTGATTGCACTATAATAGTAACTCACTGACATCCGATCCAGCTTGATGCAGAAGCTCCTGATACACGTCCCACACGTGCACCTTCACCCCTTTCTGCTTGTCACTGTCCACCACGTCCATCACGGCCGCCTGTCACAGCAGACACAGACACTGGCCATTAGAGACAGGGCGCCATCGCTGACTCGAGCAGTGCACAGAGGACTCGTGGCACCATTTTAGTCTTGCGGCTGGAACGGACACCTCTAGCTCGTGCGAGTGCGGAGGTGCTAGTGTGAGCTGGCAGATGACATTTCAATCTTTAGACCCCCCTTGCAGGGATGATCAATTTAAACACGACTTTGACATATGGAAGTCATAAGCTGGATGATCAGCAATCACGCACTGTACTTTCATACTGGGGGACCACTGCCTTGGTCTTTGAATGAAGGGAGCAAACAGAGGTGGCCAGATTGTGTTTTCTAAACACAGCCTACCCAAGGTCCGCGGCACATGGGATTGACTGAAACTCACTGACCCACCAGCAAACTTGAACTCCAACTTTATTTGTCATTACACTTACACGGGTGCGTAGTATAGTGAAAAGTGTTTCTCAGTAGTCTCTCAGGTGCAGTATATAAAAAGAACAGCAGACAAGAGAATTGACAGAAAGACAATAACAATAACAGTGTAAAAAACAGTATGGTGCCAGTGCAAAATTGTCAAAAACTGTGCAAATACGCAAAACAGAGAAAGTATACAAACAGGACAAAAACAGTGCGAAACTAATACGGCGAACCGTGCAAAAATAATACGGCGATTGATAAATAGTGCAACTAGTTCAGTTTTAAGTACAATTTCGGCTTACATTCAGCTGTCGTGTATGTAGTGGTGTAGGAGTTAATGTATGTGGAGTATGGAGTGTGTATGGAGCAGTAATGACTCTGACAGGCTGTGTTGCTGGAAGACAACTGACAGCCATTTGTCTCTCTAGCTAAATTGGCAGAAGGAGCTGCAGATAGATTTGGGCCCTTCAAATTCAGGAGATCAAGTGGGCCACATAAAAGACATGCTGATGTGGCAGTTTAGAAATCATTCTTAAAACGCACCGTTTTAAATGACCACCTTTATAAGATCATTAACATTGTATACAAAAGCCAAAGATGAGGCAATGGTGTCATTATTCAGTTCATCTCTTGTTTTATTTAGTACCAGGAAAGAACAAATGACACTAAAGGAGCTGTAATGACAGACCTGTGTACGAACCTACCGGACAAGGGACGTAAGTGTCGAGTGGAAACAGCTTCAATATGGCTCCCAGGAGCTCTGGAATGCGCAGGCCTAGGAAGAAATTTATCAGGAGAGCAACTGACAAAGCAAACTGATATGTGCAAATTCATGGCACCTTTTTTAAAAAACGCCCCCTTTTTCCCCCATTCACACACCCCTCAGGATAGTTTCACTGTCTGACACAGACATCCCACAGGCTGGGCCTGCCAAGACCTTCTTTCACACAACCAAGCTCAGAAACTACCAGCTGGGGAAAGAAAAGGACAAGAGGGGCTCCCTTACCATCAGCCCTGATTTCAGCCGGCCCACACCGGCACGAGGAGGAAGTAGGAAAGTTCGCATCTGCAAGAACTGAAAGAAGAAAATAAATCCCAGTCCTGCAGCTCCCTGCTGAAAAGATGTCACCGCAAGGTATGTACTGTACGCTTCACGGCAGGGCCTGATCCGAATTGAGATGAAGATACCAGAAGAGGGAAAGAAAAGGGGAATGCCATATTTTTCTTGCTTTTCAAATCAGTTTTTGAGCCAGAAATTGTTCCTGCAATTCACTGGAGTAAACAAGGGAGACACTGAAAGATTGTTTTAATGTCTTCTACACCTTCGTTTTTAAGAAGCACCCATTTAGGCAGGGCTGGAATAAATGTTGTTGACCGACTTTACTAAACTATCAACAGAGTAAGGTGGACAGAACGATGTTTTGTTTGCAACCTTCCTTTTGCTCTTTTCTACATTAAAAGTCTGATTGCTGGATCTCTTTTTCTAACAATGCAGCTGGAAGGTTGTTGGTACAGGTCTCTGCTGTTTGCTGTATGTTACCTACGGTGCTCTTAGTGGCCACACATTAAACTTCCTCTACCTAGTTGACAAAACTAACAACAAGAAACTTCAGTTGACTTCAGCAGGTGCAAACATTTTACTGTGATTTGTGTGTCTTTATAGCAACAGAAACGATACAGTTGTATTCATAATCCATTATAACTACAGTTGAGCGTTTGTCCTTCAGTGATAACTGGGGACATTATACTTCAATAATATCAAAGGGGGTCCCAGGGGCTACCAAGCATTGAGTCAGATCGTTGCAAGAGAAGGAAGTTTGGCTTTTAAAAGAAAAGTGCTGGCACTAAGAAACTATCGAGCGAAATGACTGGGCGGTGAAAGCCTTTAAATAGCGAACATGGCACATCTAAGACGTATGCGCATCTACCGGGGTCCAAAGTTAGCTGGCAAGTCAAAGCGCTCACTTTCCTGCTCGTCTCCAGATTTCCTTCTCTCTACAGCTTTTATTTCTGATGAAGGGCACGTAAGCTGAAGTCATCTCCCACCCATGCTACCGTATAGTATTTTAAGTAAGTTAAGACCGGTGGGGTAAAGTATAGTAAAAAGTTGCCGTAGCCGTGTTATAAGCCTGTATATTGTTGTCATTGAGAGGCCCGTACGTGCGCACTGTCCGAGCGAAATCACTCGTTTACCTAGCTCATCGCCGTGACCCATTTTCGCCAACGCATACAACAGGTCTGGAGAAATGATAGACGGTATTCCTTTCAAAACGACCATCTCCGCAGCAGAGCACAGCCTGGACACAGCAACACAGACTCGGGAGGGTGGAAATAGGGAAGTCACATGACGGCCGTCTCCTTCCGCGATTGGTCCGCAATGAGGAAGTGCTCGCTCTCTCTCTCTGTGCACATGCAGCCCTGTGCCTGCTGGGGGGCTGCGTAACCTTACCGGGGAGCTGAAAGGGACCCCAATCCGAGCGCCGTGGGAGCACAAACTTGAACCCTGCAAGTGTACTCAGCGCGCCCAAGTGTCAAACGGCTGTCATCCAAAACGATTCGCAGCGTTTGAGTTGAGGGCTAGCAACGTGCCTGCGGTTCTGCCGGAAGATGAGGTTCTGTTGGACCAGGCGGAGCAGCCGCACTGACTTGCGGGACCACAACATTCAGTACGTTTTCATCGCGGGATGTAAAGCCGTGATTAGCATCGTGCTATATTTAGATGTAACGTGTTTTTAATCAGCAAATCGACCCCTCCCCACACACACACACCCCAAAGCGGAAAACTTTTGTTTCATTTTACTCGGTGACCAAATGTAATCTTTGGCATGAGATCTCTTTTTTTTTCACTGCTCGGGAGGACGACGCTCGTGTCTTGTAAAACCCTCGAGCGCCGTGAGGAAATGTTGGTCTTTACAGATCACAAACTGTGTGAAAGATTAACCGCTCTGAAAATACTCTCCAATATCCTATTGGTGGCGAGAATCCGAGGAGGCAGCTCTGTCCGCCTCTGGTCCGCACGGCCCTAGTTAGTCCAATATCTGCGCCATCTGTCGGGGAAGACAGGTACTGCGTGACTGGTTGGTTGCTTTATCGGGGTGGAAGTAACTCGGTATCATTTCTGGTACTATAACATGACTTGAGCTGTGCTGCGTATAGCTTTTCGTGGACGTGTATATTTATTATTTCATGTACAATCTATAGCATTGCTGTACATTGTACTATTACATCGTTTGATTTATCGGCGCGCTGCTGTTAATTTATTGCTGTTTTTTTTCTTCACTTACTCTACGATGTATTTAACTTTTCATATTTCACATTAAGACTCTATTATGATAATTCCCGTGGGAAAATCTTGTTTTGTGGCACAGTTTCAAATAAAACAACAGAACAACCATCACCGACAAAGAATTCAGGACAAACATTTCGGCAACACACTTCCAATGAAAACTAGAATAAAATGAAAGACAATTATACAGGTTTTATTTTTTTAAATATTACACAATCATTTTAAATGTAATGGCCCCTGAATGCTAATGGTGTATGTTAAATAGTTATATTTGTAGTAATAATAATAAACATTAAAATTCAGACTGTGTTATTCTAAAATACGTTTACCAGTATCATTCCAATGTGTTATTTATAATATAGCTGCTCGGTAGAATCAGTCTGGTTCTGTGTCCCGTCTATAATTTGTCACGAAGTTTATTTCTCCAGCCAGGCAGCGTCTCAAGAATAAATATTCGATACATGCAGGTCCGTTGGTGAATTTAATTTAAAACTACAGCTCCAATACGTTATTAGATGAATAAACAAGAAAGAAATCGTTATCTGTTCCTTGTTGATGGGATAAAAATATTGCTTCATTTGTATTAGTTTCTAAGGTTTAATAAATGGATATTATACCGGAAATGTAAACAGGCATTTTTAATTACAATAAAGTTAGGACGACTCAAGATAAAAGAGTTGTTCAACATAAGAACACATTGTTGCTGTTTAAACAGCAAATGATTAAATCGAGAAAACGAATATCATAAGAATTCTAAACGCGATTAATAACAGCTGTCTTGTGGGATGTTAATGAACATGTTCAAAAGAGACAATTCGGACTTCGTTATTCGAACAAAACAAATCATTTATGTGACTTGAAATTTATACGAATGCTTCTGCCCCTGCAAGGCGTATACTAGTGTTTCATTGTAATTATTCAGACTGAGGGAGATTTGGCAATGTGGGCTGTGGGAGAGTGACCACAGACTACAGTACGCTTGCTGTATTAGTTCTAACAAATTAGCCCGTCCTGGCCTCCGGAAAACTTCCGTTCATCTTAAACACATTAACGACATTTTCTTAATACCGACGGATCTAGTGTAAAGACATTTAAGACGGTCTCAATGCAAACGGATTTGAACGAACAAGAATACATTTACTGAGTGAAATAAAATGATCTTTAAATTGTTTTAAAGCAGTTAAAACTCTCACTTGTATACAGCATTTGATTGAAATACAATTAAAATTGTAGTAAATAAACAGTTCCTAAATTATACAATTTAGCGTTATTTCAAAACTGTGCGATCAAAAAGTATCAGGACGAATAAAATTGTTCTGATCTGGCATAAGAAATCATATTTAGATTCTCAATCATGTTTTCCCTAGTTTACCTAAAAGATTTATTGTCTATTTTGCTATCCATAAGAAAGTCCTGTTTTCTCAAAGCTAATGGCGGTTACTTCAAAGTGAGACTCTTTCTAATATCTCTGCTTGAGAGTTATTTCGATAATTATTCGCCCAATTTGTTATTAAAAGTGCCTTTTCTCCTTTGCCGCGGGATTCCTCTCTGGGGAAAGCTAGCTGGAGTGCATGGGGTTCAGTTGTTTTTTAATTTTATTATTTCTTTGAAGTGATCTGTTTATCAGAGGGGTTAAATTCTCAGTTATCAATCAATGGCGACGTTTTTTTTCCACAACTTTGTCTTTCCTACGTGACATATTCCCTTTACAATCACACGCATCACTTGCTCCGCTCAAAAGAAGGACAAAAGAAAATTGTTTCACCTCTTACATTGATTCAGGGATACTAGCAGCTGGTCACCTCCCCTAATATGATAAAAACTAATAACGATAAATAAGAAAGAAGGACCTATTATTGTCATGTTAATCTCTGCAGTATGGAACTATCTATGTTATATATTTAAGTTTAAATAGTAGTGTATTTTTCTTTAAAAATTCGAGCTCATCCGTCTCCTTTCAGATGAGGATTTCTACCTTTTAAAACAAGAGCACACTACTATCTGACGCGGTTTGTGCGGATGTGTTCAGTTCTGTTTTGACTTGGGTATTTGGTCGTCGCAGGTAGGCTGTCTATATTGAAAGAGGCTTCAAAGAGCGCACAATCTGCGGACGGACTCAGGAATTTGTTAAATGCGGATATTTGAAGAGATGAACGCCGCTTCACGCGGCGAGGCTAGCTGAATATGAAACTCCTCAGAAAAAACATTTCAAGACGGGAGGAAGGAGAAAGAAAAAAAAAGAAGGAGACGAGCAGCGCGGACCATCGGGTGAATTTTAATTCCGCGTAAGCGTTCGGATCTGCATGAAAAAGGGTTGAGGAGCTCAAATCGAGTTACATAAATAAAGCCAGCGCCTCGGCCAGAATAATGCGCCCAAACGTGCAGCTGCTGCTGATGGAGGTGACTTTTTCTCTTCCCTGATGAGGTTGTAATTTAGAGGAAATTTCTATTTGGGCTTTTTCAATGGAAGTGTGGAGGCGCTGCAGCTGCGGTCTTCGGGAAGACGGGGAACGACAGACTGATGAAGGAATGAGAAAGGAGAAGCGGAGGAGCCAGCGCTGTCTGATCAGTTGAAAGCTCTATTCTTTATCCGGGGGCTCACGCTGTTCCGCTTTGGTTCTGCTTTTTTAAATGAGTTTATCACGCTATGAGGGGCTGCCTCTGCCAAAATGTAACGTTTTGCCTCCTTTGTCCCCGCTGAACGCTTCAATTTGAGTCTACATTTATTATTTTGACCTTTCGTTAGCAGGGGATGGACTTCAAAGTAGAAGCTCTGTTTTCTTTTCTCCCCCCTTTAAGGAAACCTTTGTGCCGTCTCTTCGGTGTGAGAAGCTGCCCCCTTTTTTTCTCGCGCTCCTTTTTCAGAAGTTTTGTTCCAGGAGTCGAGAAGAAAGCCCGCGCTGGGCGAATATTGAAAGAAAATAAAAATCAATTAGGCTATGGGCTTGTGAAGAGAGGGCGAAGCTGTGTGAAGAAAGCCCCGAGATCACAGGGAAAAAAGTGGCTTTAGAGATGGGGTGGAAATAAAAAGCTCCCGCTTTAATCAAATCGGCTATGGTTTTACACGTCCAAATCCAAGTTGTCTGCTTCTGTCGAAGCAAACCTTTTTGTGACTTGCAGGTATTGTTAATTTCAGAATATGCATTGTTTTGGCATCGCATAATATGAACTTTATATTCATTTGTTTAAAAAAAATAGCGTAGTGTAAGACTCTTTCACCAAGTCGGTATTTAGCTTGCCCGTTAAACTTTTTATACGTTACCGAGGGATAACAATGTGTAAATCAGACGGTTGGTTGAAGTAAACGACTTCTGTCTCCCATTAAGAACACTCTCTTGAACAGTCTTCGTTGTTTTTATATAGCCATCAACCCTATTCCATTTTTTCCTAATTATCTAAAAAACATTTTCAATACAGTGGCAATACTAATTGTGTTTCTACGTATTATATTGGGTTTATTTAACATCTAGGATACCTAACGGAATCCAGAATTTACAGCGAATTTCTACATCTTGGTGAGAAATGCCAGGAGCAAGCGGGGTAAAGTCCACTCTGCAATCACACAGTAAAAACACGCTGATCCTCAGGTGTGGAGGCTCTACAGCTGAAAACCGCGTTTCTTCTCTGCATCCCGCACACTGACGCGGCTCCCGTCTAGACAAATCGTCTCTTCCTCAGAATTTATCAACAAAAGAAAAAATAGTAACAATGTAGGATGTTGAAATGTAATTGAAATACGCTCGCTTTAACGTTTGTGTGTGTGTTTTTTTTAAATGCCTTTCACTGTTTACATTATGGTGCACCCAACCACGCAGTCAAAAGTATTAATTCAAAGTGAAAACATCTGAAACGCATTATTCCAAACCAGCCACTGAAAACAGCCGAATCACTACAGCAGCGTTACATTCACATGTAAGAGATGGATTACAATGGAAAATGTATTTAAATTACCACGTTGAGATCCAAGAGTGTGTGTGGTGTGCATAGTTTTGACGCTATGACTGGTGATTATGATCATTTGATTTTTTTTTATTATTTAATAAATCTACAATGACGCTCTGGACGTAAATCAACAGACTTCCAACGCAGGCGGGGGGGAAGAGAGAAACTGTAAATTGTTCAGCCACAGAACTTGCCATTTATTTGGACCTTTTATTTTTGTTTTCTAGTCGGATCCTTTACACACGCGCTTCTCTTGTAGGTTCTTTAAAAGCCCACGATCGGATAATGTGACATTAAATAGATGCTGCTGGGAAAAGGGGCAGTTGACTAACCCGCGTCAGTACACTTTAAAGGGCTTATACAGTACGACGACCACCTGTAACTTTTTAAAAGTTCTTAATCGCATAAATCGTGAAACAGACCTCTCTCTGCGCCTGAACACCTCGTAAGTTACGCTACAGGCTGACGTGCTGGAAGATCAAATCAGGCTTTGGAGTTATTATATAATTGATATAATATCATCATTTTCATAAAAGCCCGAGTTGTATTTAAAGAAGAAAAAAAATCAATTATATAATTTTAGTAGAAGCCCAGTTTATATTTAAGCAAGAAAAAAAACCCCAATAATAACAATGCGGTTGTACAGTCAAGGCTCATATTAAAATGTGAGACTGGAATAGCTGTACAATCGTGATGACGACCCTTAACCACAGTTTAAGACTAATAATAATAATAATAAAATAATAATAATAATAATAATAATAATAATAATAATAATAATAATAATAATAAATTGCTTGCACTTATATAGCGCTTTTCTGGACACTCCATCAAAGCGCTTTACAGGTAATGGGGACTCCCCTCCACCACCACCAGTACTGTTTTCTTTATCTTTTACTCAGTGTGTAATTCTGAATTTATTTTTTAGACCTATTTTACTGTACGGCAAATGGAAACCAAAAATTCCAGACTTATTTCACTGATAAGTAAATTATTTCCAGACATGAATAACATGATAAAGTGCACGCTTATCTATTAAAACAGATCATTTCGGAAGTGTGGTTCTCATGCACGATGTCTTTCATCAAAAATCACCTCATTAATTCTTCAGTAGGATGTTTGGTCTATTCATTCATATACACAGTAAAATCCAGCAGTAAATTCTACTGTATATATTTTGCAATTAGCGTTTCACTCGACTTTTTAAAAATTTAGAAGGATTTATATATCGTGTTCAATATAAAACGCAATCGACGGGGTGATTTCAGTAGTTTAAAAGCTTTTACAGAGGGACGTTGAGAGATTGTAAGCCAACCTTACACTGATAAAGGTCTGACAGCAAGCATATCGGCTGCGCCCCGGCCCCGATAATTATTGAGATTTACGGCGTGCGCATATACATAGTCTGTACTGTAGCGCCATCTAGCGGGTATTCAGAATAAATCCAGATTTCACTATAGTGGAAAGAAATTTAGAGACGCAGACGTTATATTCAGACGTAGACTATACAAGTGCTAGAATCTCTGACGTTTCGGAACGAGTAATAGGTATATTCCATGCTGAAAAGAGAAGAAAGGAAACACAACGTATCGGCAGTGGAGCCTTCTTCGGGTGTAAGCTAAAACACAGCCGAAACGTTGTGTTTTCTCTCTTCTCTTTTCAGCATGGAATAAACATATTCCTTGTTCCTTTGCAGCCTACGCATGCTGACGCAGCTACCTACCCGAACTCTCTGACGTTTTGTCTTATTATATTATTTGATTTTCTAATATAGATATAGTCGAGTCAGTCCGGCTGCCCATCCGCTCAGACAGTACTCCCCACTGGCTGCCTCCTCTCCACCTTAGCTCTCCTGTCGGCGGCGCTACCCACCAATCAACACCGACAGGAGGTCTGTCTGTTGGAGGCGGCCGGCCCACGTGCTCTCACCCAGGTTTCTGCTAATTCAACATAGTTAGTCATAGATTGCTTTCCGCCACAAATTACTTTCTTCCTAGCAAAAACAAAATCTGTGTTAAGATCACAGTGTAAGTTATGAATGGATTGGAAAATAGGTCTAGAAATGTGAAGACCTGATTTCTTCCAGGCAAATCCCCAAAACCACTGGCTGGGATGATAAAGCTGTAGCAAGCAGGCAAGACGGTCAGATACATCACCAAGAGCAGAATCCACAACAACAGAGCTGCTGCAGACAGGCACCTAGCCAGGTAAACCAATGTCCTTTACAGCTGCATATTTTTTCTTCCAAATTCACAGCATTCAAATAGCTCATTTATAATACTGAACACAGTAACACTAAATTTACAGAAAGAGTCTAAAGATAACCATTAATTTCACGGCAGTCAGTGGTATTGCTAATATAGATAAGCCAGCAGCCGAATCACCCTGCAACTCACAACTGCCAGCCCACTGAAGCTCATCCTGGTCAGTACCTGGAGGGGAGACTCCTGGGAAAAACTAAGGTTGCTGCTGGAAGAGGTGTCAGTGAAGCCAGTAGGGGGCGCTCACTCTGCCATCAGTGTGGGTCCTAATGCCCCAGTAGAGTGACAGGGACACTATACTGTAAAAAGGCACCATCCTTCAGATGAAATGTAAAACTGAGGTCCTGACTCTCTGTGGTCATTAAAAATCCCAGGGCATTTCTCGAAAAGAGTAGGGATGTAACCCCGGCGTCCTGGCGAAATTTTACATTGGCCCTTACCAATCATGGCCTCCTAATAATCTCCATCTCTGAATTGGCTCTGCTCTCCTGCCCACTGAGAGCTGGTGTGTGGTGAGCGTTCTGGCGCACTATGGCTGCTGTCACATCATCCAGGTGGGGCTGCACATTGGTGGTGGTGGAGGGGAGTCCCCATTACCTGTAAAGCGCTTTGAGTGGAGTGTCCAGAAAAGCACTATATAAGTTTAAGCAATTATTATTATTAATATGAAGGATACAGGAAGAACTGAAATAGTAGATTTAAAGTGGACAAGGCACAAGTCTAGCATGGGCTGAAAGGGACCAGGGATGGAGTCTTTCAGAAAATGAAGCGCACGGGGAGAGGTAGTTATGCATAGCCATGTGAGAATTCCTACTTTAGTCAGGTGTCAGTGACCACACTGTCCACTGGAAAGGACATCTTTAATGAAGAAAAAGGCAAGATCTGAGTATAATGTTAAACAAACCGAAAATACAAGAGAACTCAAAACCGGAGAACTACATTTCTTACATTATTTTACAACCTGGACTGTTCAACATTCATTGCTAGAAGCACATGCAAATCTATGGCTAGTGATGTAGAATGACAAGAGGCCCAGTTTTATATAATCTTAGATTTTGTGTTTGCGATAAATTTGTATGTTTCAAATATTTTGAATATTCAATATAAACATGTGCTGTGTGTGGATTAAATGAAGAGTGAATATTTTACTGCAAAGATGTTATTCCTCATAGCTCCAGGTCAGCAATTATCATAGTTTGTACTTCTCCATAAAATAAAACTGTCCCCTCATGTGTCCTCTTCACAGTTGATGACTCCTTCAGATCCCTTATGCCATAACTACAGTTCGTATTAGACTCTGCTAGCAATCCGATTAATTGGTAACGAGCGTCACTATGGCTTTCCCTGTATTTTCTGAGTTTGCAGTCTGCTGAGATCTTTGGTATCAGAACCAGAATCGGAGCACTGAGGAGGATACAGTTCATATCTGTATGATTTTCTTTCAAGTTTCAGGTCATTCATTCTTAAGAGTTTACAGCCCTTTATTGCCCCTAACCTCAAATTTTATTTGAGGAACTAAAGGATATTTTGATTACAAATAATTAAAAAAAAAGTGCTCCACGTTGATTTTCTTTCCTTGGATCACTGAAGCTGGCTAGCTTGGAACACGACTCTTTCAGATAACAATTCGTTGAAGTGAACACATCAACCCACGCTGTGAAATATTGATTATTCACCAATGCAGTGACCCGGCCGATGGCAATCCAAGCTAGATGCAATCAGCCGCAGGTTGGGAGCCACAGCACAAAAGCAAGTTCCAGATACAGGCCCTCTCTACAAAGAAGAGGGCCTACTAATGCTAGTAATTGCAAACGGAGATTTCTTCTCGGATTAATGTGCAGCATGACCATCGTATCTGAAGGGACCAGACAGACACCTACAATGGTTAAGGCACAGACAGCTGTACTACTCACAGCAACATCGGCGTCATGCTCACAACTCATCCAAAATATATTATGGATATATTGTGGATTACTAAAAAAAATAAATGTTTTGTATAAAACACTGCTTACAAAATACAAAAAAAAACTATTTAATCATTGGTCAACTACAAAAAAAATAAAATGCTATATGCTGTACATAACTGCTCCCCAAAAAACCTACATGCCTGTGTGGTGGTACAGCCCAGAGGAAGGATGGTCTGTTGAAGCGCTTGGATACTGGTAGCTCTACTGCTGCACTGCAAACCCAAGACCAGCCTCCAGCTGCCTGGATAGAGTCTTTACAGCACTTGTTAGCATTCACATTCTCCAATCCAGGTTTCAGCTGGTTCTGCCTGAGTAAACCACACTGTTAATGGGCTGTATATACTGTAGTCTGCAAAGGAACAAGTAATAGGTTTATTTCATGCTGAAAAGAGTAGAGAGAAAACACAACGTTTCAGCTGTGAAGCTCACACCTGAAGAAGGCTTCACAGCTGAAACGTGTTTTCTCTTCTCTTTTCAGCATGGAATACTGTAAACCTATTACATGTTCCTTTGCAGACTACCCATGCTGACACAGCTACCCACCTGATATACTGTAGTATACTGCATCTCTCCTTAACCTGCAATGCTCCATCGGTGAGAGTGCATTTTATGCAAGGATTTGCACTATTCTATCAACACTACAGAGTGACAAAATTAAATGTTTGATCCGACACAGAGCTTCAGACAGAGACGCGTATTAAATATAAAATCAAATCAACTACGGATCAAAATGCCAAGACCGATGCTTTCAGTTTTTAGTGGAGATCTCCTCAGTATTCTCACAAACAGCTGTGCTGTTCTGCAGGGACATTCATGAAAAACCCACAACACTTGAAACAAAACGCAGCAGAAACTACCTGAAGAACACAACAGGGAGCGTTTAAATGTTAATTACTGGCAAATTTATTACCACAGAAATTATTCACAGCTGTGATATGTTTGTGAATGCTTCTACAGTACTTTGTTAATCTGTTGGTGAAGCAGAAAATAATAAAAACTGATCAATGATGAATGCAGCAATTATAGTTCTTACGTTTGTAACGCTCCTAAAAACAGTATTCTAGTTATTTTTTATATTTGTACAGGTAACGTGAAATCTCTGATCATTTCAAAACTGAACATGACTAAAAGGCCTAGTTGGTAAAACAGTTTAGGTTTGGTGTTCAGTAAACTAATCAACAGATCAACAAATATGTGCAGATGCAGGGGATTTCAGGGCTGGAACTGAGAAGATTCGCACTAGAAAACCACTGTTCAAAGGTGATTACATTCTTGCAGCTGATGGTTACTTGACCTTTTCAATCCTTTTTCTTTTCCCCAATGCCGTGATGATTAGTCAAGTCCCACGCTCAGATCATTAGCAACACTATTTGTCCTTAAAGCTGGCTTTTCTCTTTTCAACAAAGGCAGTCATTCCTTCCTTGCGGTCATCCTGCAAAATACAGCAATCACATATATGTCTATCAGTATCTGCCAAAACAGAAAGAACTCAAACTCCGCAGGTGAATCTGACTCACCGTGGCAAAGGTCGCGTGAAACAGTCTCTTCTCCAGTCGATTTCCTTCCGCCAAAGTCAACTCGAAAGCTGGAACGTGGACAGTAATTACTAAGATTTGTTTTAATTAAGAATACACTTAGTGTATTTAAAATGGACATTTAATTTCCATTAAAAATGCAGATTTTTCTATCCTATTCATTGATTTAACCGTAGCCCTCTTTACCTTTAATTTAGAATTATTCAACGCAAATTGTATTTCATAAACACAGAACAGAAACCTCAGGACAGGTTTACGACATGACAACCTGTTCAAGGTTTAAGCAGTCAACCAAAAACATGAGCAACGTATCCTTTTACAGAATTACCATTACTAGTGCTTTACAAAGTATGCAGTGAAATACTGTATATTTGCAAAGATAAGTGGGGACAAGAGCCGAAACCAGTTGGCATCTCAGAATGCGGTTGGAAGTAAGCCAATGAAAGTAGCCTACCTGCATTGATAGCCTCTTTGGCCATCGCAGACACAAGCTTAGAGTTCTCAGCAATTTTCTCTCCACATCTGATTGCTTCCTGCACAACCTGATCAGCAGGGTACACCTTACTTACAAGACCTGCGAGAGGGATAAAACCAAATCATACATGTTCGCTTTCCTCACGGAAACACAATATTGCACCAACGCACACAATGCTTTGTTAGTTGTGATTAGAAACCTGCACAACTGGAGGCAATTGGTATAGATTTTCAAGTTGTCACGTGACTTATTTTTGTGCCAATCTGATTTGTTTTGAGCAAATGATGCTTTTTCTGTGTGAAATTGTCAGTGAATGGGATTTCAAATGCTTTGTTTAGAACTCTTTGGTTCTGGTTTCTGTGATATTGGAATCCCAGTTTTCCACACCTCTGGCCGCATGAAAGTGAACTGTCATTTCAATGAAGAGTGTCAGGCACCAGAGATGGATTTCCCTAAAGCTTTTTATGGATAAATTTAATATAGGAACCCAGCACTGAGCATTGCTTTTGGAAAAACAGAAGTACCAATTTAAAAAGAAAAACAGGCAGTCCAAATTACCATCAGACTAGTGCGCTTAAAAGTGAGAACGGGAGTGTGGAACAAGCAAACCAGCCATGTTGGTGAAGCCAGAACTCAGGCAGTACTGGCTCCGTCTCGAAAGTGAGGAAAGTGAGCCAGTAGAATAACTTCTCTCATGACACAGCTGGATGGGATCCTTGGATCAATAAGCTACAAACTACCAAACACACCAGATGGGCTGTAACGTTCAATGCCCATTCTGAGCCTGAAATAAAAAGTGCACTATAGCAAGAATATAAAAATGTGAATATAATGATCATCATGCATTCACTGCGCAACATGTAAGGAATCCCTGACCAGTTGAACAGGCGCTCTCTCTGACAGGCTGAGGCACTGTGTGGCAGAAAATGTCCAGGACATTCTCTAACCAGAACAGCCCCTGATCCCCACCCTGTTGAAAACAGGTGGACGTCACGGACACGCCACCTGCATCCTAAGCCCACCTGGAGGCCCACCTGGCAGAACAACCTTATGGGATCAGGCTGCAGACAGCTCCTCACCTCGAGGGTTGTATACTGTATACTGACATTGAGGCCCCAGCAACAAACAAGGTGCAGTTCCACAGATCATACCTGAGGCCTTAGCCTCCTGTGCTGAAATCCTGTCTCCTGTCAGGACCATTTCCATAGCCAAAGACTTCCCCACAGCTCTCGTGAGTCTCTGTGTTCCTCCGGCACCTGACAAAAATGAATGCTGTGAATCCTAATGTGGAGAAGTTACTATAGACTGACAGTACTTCACATTATTGTACAGCAAATTTAAAGGTACCTTAAACATGCACACCATTATGATCCAAAATCATAATTACAGGAGCCTTTGCAGAAATTTCAGAAATCTTTCTGTCCACAGCACTTACGCACTTTAACTAAGAGAGTTGTTCTGTGTTGCTACATTATTTGTGATCTGGAGCATTGTTCATAGAGGAGGGTAAATGGTCTTCCAGGGGAGAGGATTATACCAGGTAAAGATATGGGTTAGAAGGAAATCAACCTTTAAAAGATAACAGAAGAAATCTGGCTGGAAGGCCACTGAAATTTGCTTTATTCTAACATACCTGAATCCAGCTACAACTACGATACTGTTCTCAGTTTGACAAAAATTCCTGTGCTCCACCATAGCAGTGTTTCCCAGTCTTGGTCCTGAAGTACCCCTGTCTCATGTGGTTTTCATTCCAACTAAACTGTGCTCGTTTTGTTTATCAGAGTCTTAAAAACACTCCTAAGCCATGACACAGGTGTGGTTCATGCATAAATTAAGCAAATTACATCCCAGCAGGTTTAGTGTCACGTATAAAAATGCCGGACGGTTGGTTGCCCATAATTATGGCTGACATGGCTGCAAAAGGACAGCTCAGTGACTTTGAAATAGTGGGGGGAAAGTGTATACTCCTGGATTCCACAGATATGCAAAGTGCAAAGCACATCAGGGGACCAATTCACTCAAATTTTAACCTGGGAAGCAAGCAGCCAGTCTAATCAAGAACAGTGCTCTTTGGGTGCACTCATTCCCCTAGAAGGTAAGATGAATGCTTATTGCTGCTTAATGCTCCCGAGTGATCATCTTCACCCCATGTTGCTGCATGTTTCTTTCCTGCCGGGAGGGGCGTCTTTCGGGATGACAGTGCCCCCATCCACAGAGCACATGTGGTCACCCAATGGTGTGATGAGCATGGCGCTGATGTTATCCATATGGCATAGGCTTCTCAGTCTCCAGATCTGAACCCAATCGAGTACTCATGGGATCAGCTGGAACAACGCCAGAGATTGCAACAAGGAGTGAGTTAACCGACTTTGTAATGGAAAAATGGCGCTGCAGCCCTCCTGCAGAATTCCAGGTGCTGGAAGACTCTAGGCCACAGTGCAAACAGGATGTACTGGCCGCATGTTAGATCTGACACCATATTAAGTAACTATACATTAGTGCTTCCATTTTTTTTTGTTCTCTACCTGTACAAAGTTAAGACAACTCAAATTTACAGAATTTTCCAATTTTGAACTTGGTTTGTTGCCTGTTGTTTTAAGTCAATGAGTAAATCTGTCTTGCGTAGTTTATAGAGTCCTGCATCAGTACTCTATACTACTGTTGGAGCTCTCAACTTTTAGACGTTTTTGAACTCCAAACAACAAACATTCCAATAATTCACTGTCATGTTTTGTGAACTGATATAAATATACACAAGTTAAATTCAGTGCTGTTTAGTTAGACCGCCTCTTCATCAGAATACACAAGTTCCCGTCATCACCGAAAAAAACAAATGCTTACCAGGAATGGTTCCCAGGAGGATTTCAGGCTGTCCAAAGTGTGCTTTCTCCCCCGCATAAATAATATCACACATCATCGCCAGTTCACAACCTCCACCGAGCTTTAAGAACATAAATCACAATCAAACTACTGCTTTAGAACACACGTTTAGTGAAATGTCCGGAGAACTGAAGACTGCTTGAGAGTATTATAACATTCATGTGGACAGAAATGGTAAATATACTGAAGAAATAGTTACTGGATGCCCTCTTACGCATTACAAATCACATACTCACAGCATAGCCATTCACTGCAGCGATGACGGGCTTCTTAACTGTTGAAAGTCTGTTCCAGTGGGCCAGGAAGTTACCACTGTAGCACTCCTGAAAAGTTCTGTTCTGCATCTCTTTGATGTCAGCACCAGCTGAAAAAGGTCACCCGGCCCGATTAGATATCCGACCAGCTCAGCTAACCCAGCACTAGGAACACATGCAGTGAAGAAGGCAGTTTCCCTTTGTTCCCTGATACCATTGTGAAGAATGTTCACTGCTACACCAACATTCTCAGATTCCACTGCCAAGCAGAGGAGAGCCCTGGTCTAGTTAATGACCAGACTTGAACACGTTTTTCCAATACCTTTGAGAAGACTATGTCATGTAAAATCTGTTACTCTCAAATAAAATTGAGAGGACAGATTTACAGACTCTTGACAGATCTGTCCCAGGTTTCGGCAATCCCTTTGTATACTTTTTACGGAAAAAAATAAAAGTGGGAAATTTTAAACTGAGCTCTTACCTGCAAATGCTTTCTCACTTCCAGTGATAACTATGGCACCAATCTGACTGTCTGCTTCGAATGCGTCTAAGGCCTGACCCATCTCAGTCATCAGACCATCACAAAGTGCATTCAAAGCCTTGGGACGGTTCAGCTGGATAAACCCCACATTCTGCTGTGACCCCTTCTTTTCCACCAAGATATACTGGTAGTGGCCACCTAAGAAAATGTTGATCACAATCTTCACGTTATCTGTGGTTGGATGTACTTTGAATGTGTCCTAACTTTTACAGATTAAGCCATTATTCTATTCTGCAAACAGATCAGAAATAATGCTTCAGTTAAATGTCTATCTGCATAAATGGGTGCAAATCTAACTCACCCACTTGTACACAGAGGTCTTAGTTCGCCAACATATTAAAGATAGGGCGTAGCAGTTGACACGTACATTTTCCATTGAACAACAATTCTAAACGTTAACAATTTTAAACCTAAGAATCTTATAACAACGTATTAGACTCAAGATTGCAATTCAATTTTTAACAAAAAAGAGAGTACTCCGTAGTGGGGTTGGTAGCGTACTCTTACCTGAGCTACAATTTTGCGCAGCTACAAATGTGTAAGGCAATGCTTTCGCAGGCTTTAAAAGCAGAGCTGCAGTTCTGCAAAGCGCTGCCATTTTAATTGAAATACACGGTAATCTTTTCACAGTCGCAACAAATGCTTGAACTTGACACTTCTTTGCAGGCAACCCACGTCCTCTGGAAAAAGTGAAACCACGCGATATTTCCCAACCAATGGGGATAGGGGCGTCGCTGATTTAACCATAGACCAAATGACTAACTAGATTTCCCCCCATCCGCCAATACTGTCGCGGAGCCTTATGGGACCTGCAGAGTTCCGGTGTTCCAGATTTTCTATTCTATTTCTGCAGTTTTCTATTGAAGAATCTGGGTTTTATGTAGAAGTTTCCTGAAAGTTCAGATATACATGTCATATGTCATCGAATCAGACACTCGCCTGAATTTGGCTCTCCATTGTTACATAGCTGCTGTAAATAGCTGCAAGAAATGTGTTTGTGCTATATTTTCTGCAGGACGTGTCGTAGAGGTGTAGATTGGATTGCCTTATCTGAGGGCTGCATTGGGATGGATCGAAATGCAGATTGAAACACTCCTCGCAGATCCGGCGTGCTGCCTGGCTGGTGCTGAAAGTGTTCTCGTGTTGTCATGAACGAGAATGCAAATGGAGTAACAGGACATTTAACTTTACTTCAATTTAACGCGGAACAGAAAGATTGTTCTTTACCCTTTTGTGCTTTACGAGACATTCATGTTCTTCTATTTAGCGAAACAAATTAAACTTGAAGAATATTTATGAGTAAACGAAAATTTAAACGCCAGCATGTACAGTAGTGTGGGCACTGATTTTTAACTTTGAGATTGAAATAACTGGGAATGTTTCATTTCAAGCGACCGAATAGTACAATGATGGTATTGTGGATTTATTTTTTATTACGTTTATAGTAATTATGTTACAGGTCACATTAAAGAACACAAGCTTTGAAGTGCCACGTGATGTAGCTCTGAATTTAAACCCCTTTGCTGCGACTGGATGCTTGTAGGAAGGCAGTGTATATTAGATTAATAATAATATCCTTACCCTTATATAGCACTTTTCTGGACACTCCACTCGAAGTGCTTTACAGGTAATCGGGATCCCCTCCACCACCAGTGTGCAGCCCCACTTGGATGATGCACCAGTCCTCTCACCACACACCAGCTCTCAGTGGGGAGGAGAACAGAGTGATAAAGCCAGTTCAGAGATGAGGATTATTAGGAGGCCATGATTGGTAAAAACCAGGGGGATATTTGGCCAGGATGCCAGGGTAACACCCCTACTCTTTTTGAGAAATGCCCTGGGATTTTTAATGTCCACAGAGAGTCAGTACCTCAGTTTAACGTTTCATCTGAAGGACGGCGCCTTTCTACAGTATAGTATCCCAGTCACTATACTGGGGCGTTAGGACCCACATGGAGTGCAGGGTGAGCGCCCCCTGCTGGCCCCACTAACACCTCTTCCAGCAGCAACTGTGGCTTTCCAGGAGTCTCCCATCCAGGTACTGGCCAGGCTCACACCTGCTGAGCTTCAGTGGGCTGCTAGTTGTGACTTGCATGTTGCTACTTAACTATTGAGAACATGATTTAAGGATTGTCCTCATGTAATCTTGTAGGCCAGCATTAGCGGTGATGAATGCTTTTGCAGAAATAAAATACAAACCGGCAGTACTGCATTCCGTCTGGGGAGAGAAGCTTCGTATTTAAAAAGACTAGCGTGAATTAAATGTAGAAATTGCGTGGTCACTTTTCTTCATAACGTATGCTGTGCAGAGCTTTGAATTTTGTATATAATCCCGGATTACAATCAGGAGTGGGTGGGTGCAGTGCCGTCTCTACACCACGTTGATGCTCAGGTGTGAGTGCACAAGCCTGCTGTCCTCCTCAACGCTGTAGGTTTTAGGAGCTGCTAAACATAGTCGAACATTTCAGGGCTTTCACCGCCATAGAGAAGCGATACAGGTTTACAGATATAAAGAGAGAGGGACTGTAGGAACACTGATATACTCGTTGGTCGAAACGCATTCAGCGGTAAGTAATTTTAGCTTTATGATGTTATCTATTTCGTGAAATGGGTATGGAGGCTCGGTTGTTATTATTATTATTATTATTATTATTATTATTATTATTATTATTATTATTATTATTATAGCACAGAACTCCTCGGAGGTTATCTACAACCTACACATTGTGAAACATTATTTTTAAACACCGATATAGTACACTCGTACAGCACAGAAATGGCGATGCTGAGATTCAGCTCTAGATGAAAGCTATTGTCTTGGTTATAATTTGTGACGAACTGTTTGATGTTTCTAGGACATCTTTAAGACAGCATCCTTAAAGCTGTAAAGAGCAGATTGCGTTATATGCAGATTTCATTAGTTTACCAATAATGTGTGGTTGTCTTGCTGGGTATTGGCTGTGTAAATATTCAGACATACTGTAACATTGCTTGCAACATGTCTCTATTACACTCTTTGGAGCGGGAATGTTTTCCTCTTTTGACTCTCTGCAGACAATAGATCAGAAATCGTTTTAGAAATGATTGGGTTGCCGGCAGCTGGTAGGCTCCCGCGTGCAAATTCTTAAATTACAGAGGCTGATTTCAGGGATGCAAGAATGAAACGCGCTAAGATTTTTATTTAAGAATAATAAATTCGGGCTTTTGCAGATGGTCAGATATGGAGGGGTTGACCTGAACAAGAGAGAGAAACTCTCCCCACTCGTCACTAACGGCTCTTCCGCGCCGCTCCCGTCTCTTGTTCTCGATGTCCTTATCTCAGGCGCAGCGATACTCCGCGTGTAAGCTTGGTGGTAGGACGGTATTGAAACCACAGACCTCTTACTCCTCTAACCAAGAGATGTGCTCATGCCCGCTATCACGCATTTAATCCACTGATTGCTAACGTTTTGTCGTATATGTCAGTTTATATCGATCTATTAGGAGTGCTTTTTTTTTAACAAAAAGGTCTTCTCGTGTAGAAAGGGTCTGACCCCTTCTATCAGAGCAGGTCACGCTAACCGTCGCTTTCTGTCGACCTCGTTTCCTACTGCGGTCCTGTATCGAGAGTGGCGGCCAGCCCTTCGCGGAGTTCCACCTTCGTCTCTGACCTATTTCCAGCTTCCTCCATCCTTATTCACACAACAAGCCTGCTTGCCTGGTCCTCGCCCCGATTTCATCGAGAAACCGACACTGGAGCCGTTGCAGTGGGTTTTCTTCAGTTCTGGATCTGGCCCATTTTAATCCAGTGCTCATAAAAAAAGAAAGAGAGATTTTCTGCAAGCTTACTGGAAAAAAAGATGACACTGCGTCTTGCAATCCTTTGAGATTTTTCAGTTATATTTATAGCTGTAAGAACTCGTTCTTCATTCGCAGCATGAGTATAATTCATCATGGTTGAAGGTATATGAGCAACGAAGCTGGGCACAAAGGTACATATCTCTCTCTCCTGAGGGTAAATGTTATTTCCGCCCAGTGGGCTGCAGCGCATCAGGGGAAGACACACTCCTGCGGCGCTTCTGCGACTCGGGTCATGAGCTTTGAAAGAAAACGGTTAAATCGGCACAGCTGAGCAAGTAGATCTTGGCTCAGTCATATTAGACGTGAAACCGAAGCCCCTGCAGGATGAGGTCTGGGCTGTCAGCAGTGCCCAGGGCAGGCCGGCTATGTCCTGCACACAGGGGGCTGGTCTGCCTGCCTCGCCGCTCTCCCACCCACACGTCTGTCATAGTGAGGAGATGCTGGAGAAGCCCACTGCCCAGCTGTAGTGGAAGCCATGACCACCAGCCTGTGGGTGTCAGAAATCACTTAGTTCTATTTTCACATTTCGGTGTTAGAAAGAATCAGCCATTAGCCATATACAATTTCTTGCATTATTTGAAGAATTCATCTTTTTCACATACCCCAGCCTGCTCTCCATGAGACACAGACACACAGACAGGAAGAGAAGCTTGAGGTCTGAGTGCAGGGTCAGCCACTATACAGCACCCCTAGAGCAGTTGGGATTAAGGGCTTTGCTCAGGGGCCCAATGCAGTAGGATTCCTCTGCTGGCTGCGGGATACGAACCGGCAACCTTCCAGCCATACTGTAGGTGCTGATCTTTAGCCACAGTGCCACCAGTCCGCCCCTCCTCAGGCACTGATGAGTGCATTGCCAACCACAATGAAAGTAAAATGGACACAGTGACGTGTTAAACCTCCAATCTACATCACAAAATAGTGGAAAAGTCCAGGTATGCACAGCGCCATGTTATGAAATTCAGAACGAGGCAACAGATCTTCCGGTGAGGTGAAGTGGCCTTATTACATTGAAAACAAGCAGGCTTGTCAATACATCCCTTTTAATCCAACAGAAATATTGCTCTCGACTTGGTTTTGCCAACAAATACAACTTAATTATTAACTCTGCATGCAGACCACACTGGAACATTTCTGAGGTCAAATGCCTGCTGTACAACCTCTACTTATCGTACATCACATGACATTAGTCATTAGAGTGACTAGTGAGCGGGAAGGGCAGCATCACATCGCTGTTCGCTCTCGGCCATGGAGAGACCAGGGGTTTGCAACAACACGGCAGGACCTTCAGTACCTTCACGAAGTTAACAATGTTGTGCTTATTTCAGAATTTGACAAATTCTGTGGTGCTGTCAATGAATTTATCTTGTTTTCGAGATTTAACAACTGGTCTGAGAAAATGAAGACAGTCCAGGAATTTGAGCAGTGACGGGTGTCTGTTTCTCCTCCGCTCCAGAGTGGGCTCTTCAGAATGAACAGAGCCATGGCGGCCTGCTGGACGCTCCTCCTGCTGTCGGCCTTCTTCTGCGACTTGGCCGTCTCCAAGGGAGGCCGGGGGGGCGCCAGGGGGGCGGCGCGCGGAGCCGCGCGGGGGGGCCGCGCGCGGTTCAAGACGACGCGCTACGGCTCTTCTGCGCTGAGGACGGCCGGGGCTGCCGCTGCCGGGGCGGCCGCGGGCGCCGCCGCGGGGGGCTGGTGGGCGTCGTCGCGGTACCGCTCAGATGACGGTTCCGCCCGGTACCGGAGCGACAGTCAGTATGGCAACAGGACAGACGACGACTACTACAGCGCTCAGAGCCCAGCCTCCACTCAGCACTGTGCTCACATCCCAGCGCTCGCTGCTGCCCTCTGCTGGCTGAACTTCGGCATGTACGTCAGCTTCTGAACGGACGCCTCTAAATGGAGAAGAGTCTGCCCGCTGGGTCAACTCCAGAACTGCTCTCTGCTAGAGGGCCCTGGACTCACAACGTGCTCTCTTTCTTCAGAACTGCTTTCGTGTAAAATAACCGATACACAAAATGACACCACCTCTGACACAGCTAGTGTCACAACACAGAATCATTAACCAGGGTATTTTAAATATTCTTTACCCAAAGGCTTTGTATTATAACAACATTTGCACACAAAAAACATTTTTTTGCTTTTTGTAGTTTTTGAAAAGAAATGCACAATATATTCTTAGACTCACAAAATATCCACTTTCTCTTTAGAACCAACTACCCAAATCTCTGTTTTTCAATATTTCCAAGCTGGATTCATTTTTTTTTCATTTTATGCCTGAATCATGCTAGCTTGTTACTCACATACATAGCAAGAAAGTGAATTTAGACTACGTCAAGGAAACATGGTACATTCATTCAAAAAGCCATAAAATGTATACTGATGGAAAAAAGAAACGCAACATTTTCTAAAATTAGAATACTATAGTTATAGCTTATGTACTATCACAAAAAGTTGTCAATTTGTTTTAAGCCCTCTGACCAACAATACAGCTTGTGCAGTGAAGCATTGCAACTTGCCAATCACACAAAAGCTTGTTAGGTGCACTTGTACCCAACGAGGTCCAGATGGAACAATGCCTGATCAGGACACCTTAAAAAGGCCTTGATTCACAGCTTAGTCACTGCAAGAAAAAGGACACACTTAGTCACACTTAGTCAGTTTTCTGTACATTCCATAATGCCTCGAATGTCACCAGAAGCAAGGGAGAGGGCCATTGGCATGCTGCAGGCAGTCATGTCATGTGCCAGCGTTGCCAGACACTATGGAGTGAGCCGCTCCACTGTGTCCCGACTCCAGAGAAGGTTACTGCAGACTGGCTGGACAGATGACCGTCCAAGATCCGGTCGCCCTCGAGTGACCACACCAGAGCAGGACCGACACATCAGACTAGTCCTTCTGAGAGATCGTTTCAGATCTGCCACTCGTACAGCTGCTGAAACTGCCGGCAGACACAATGCCCGCATCAGTGACAGGACAGGGAGGCTCTATGCTGCTGGCCTTAGAGCAAGGCGACCTGTCAGAGGCCCTCTGGTCCCACCTCCTAGACGTCACACCCGACTGGCTTGGGCCAGACAGAGGCTGCCGTGGACTCGTCAGCAGTGGCGTCAGTTCCTCTTCATGGATGAGTCACTCTTCAGCCTGTTCCACGCAGACGGGAGGGCCAGAGTGATGAGGAGGAGGTGTTACACAGTATAGAAATATAACAGTGCGGCAACCAATCTAAAAAACTACATTTGAAACTTGCTACACACAGCTATACAGGGGAAACATCTGTTTATAACACAACGTGATGCAGTTCATCCTTAGAGCACTCTGTTGTCTGTCTTTCATAGAACTTCAACATTTTTAAGGATTACGGATTTGTTTTTTTTATCAGCAAGAAAGTCTGACATTACACTCTTCTGAAATAAAGAAGTTGTGACAGACACAGTTCTAGAATACAGTGCCCCTCGTCTGAGTCCCAGAAGCCATGAGCGCCCCCTGCTGTTTCATTTTCTCACAACATCAAGTCTACATCATCCAACAAAAGGGTTGACTGAGTTTGTTGAGGGGGAAATCCCAACACAATTCTCCTAAAAACTTGGCCAGTATCAATTGACAATATGAACACAGCAGAATGGTTACAAATGAGAAGCTATTTGGTCAGCGGGCTTGTTTGTTAGTTGTAAATGGATTCTAGGATCTCATCCAGCTGTTTCTTAAACAAGGGTTGTCTTCAACAACTTGGCTGGGCAGCTTGTTTCACGCTCTCTCAAGCCTTTGTGTAAAAAAATGACACCTGTTCACCATTTTAAATGCAGTTCCCTCTTGTTTGCTCCATTTTTTGTTTCACTGTTTTAAGGTTTATCTGCACAGTGTACCTCATTTGTTCTATGAACGTACACCATTAGTCCAATTTCTTACAAACCCTGGATTTCAAAACGTGTTTAATATCAGAGGGACTTTTGTCAATGGACAGTTACCATGACCAATCTTTTGGAAATGATTGCCTGGCCTTGTTTTTTCAGAAGCACAATACAGAACCCATCCTACAGGAACTGCTGTCCTGGACCCACAGAGCTTCAGAACTGTAAATGAACTGAGCAGACTGCTGCACTGATGTGGGGTGATGAAACATTGTGTGTTTGTCTTTTCCAGATTACAAGATGTGTCTTCAGGGTTAAGAGGTGCGTAAGTGAAATGCATTCAACACTTTATATATTTCCCACGTGCTTAAGTATTTTATTACATTTATCAATGATGGGGTTTATCACTGCTTAGACCAGATCAGAAAAGAATTTTAAATGTAAATCTCTTGATATCGTTTGCAGATGTGACTTTAGTAATGTTACAGAATATGTAGTTTAAAGATTTCTTAAGACATTTCTAGTACTTCTGTCTTTTTGAACACCTACTTTAGACCTACGAAATGAGGAAATAAATAGTCAGTGAAAAAATGGGCTCTTTCTCAGCTCTTTACCATCTTGTCTGTAGATCTGAATTCAGCTGCACACTACGGGAAGTGCATCTGTCAGAATTATTTAATATGCTCTGATCCACTGTCAATGAAAGGCCAGATACGATGGATTGTAATTTTTATTAGATTTGAAACTGAAATTTAAAGGTGAACTATTTACAGTTTAACAGAAGCCACCCTCCGGGTGCCAAGACCTGGTAAACTATCGAAAGTGATTTCATTACAAAAGCAATCCTACTTCTTAGCCTTCAATATTGAGACTCAAATTAGTATAATGATGTATACTTCATTGACTCACAAATTTCTGCCTCACAGAGGTCTTATTGAAATACTGGTTTACAGTGAAGAGTTCGTCTCACCATGAATTGGATTAGTAAAACGAATGTTTGAATCTGTATAGTCCTAAAGGAATAACAAAAAACTACCAACTGATTATAATTAAAAAAGCTTCATTCAAAAAACTTGACCAATTATTGTCCAGAGAAACACATACAATATACATAATGTCAGATATCTAGCTTGCATTCAATGTGCTATACACCTATCACACGGATTGCTTGATTGAATAATCAAGCTTTGTCTCAACAAGCAATTGCAGAGGAGATATGATGCTTAAAGCATGACCAATTTGTTCTGGTACAGAAGTGCTGGATGGTCTGGGTAGACATATGTCCCACTCTCTACTGTCTGTCAGGCTCTCATCTCAAATATGGCTTAAGAGGGCATAAGTGTTGAGAAGGGACTTCTATTTTGCTTTAATAAATAGTGTGAACAGGTTAGTCTTTGGTATTAGAATACGAAACAAAAGCTGTTACTTCAGCAGTTGCTTTTGCCGATTTTCTGTGCATCAGACACAGAATTAGATGTAAAACATAGGCTTTTATTGTACTCTCTTTCTTGAAAAGAAGAAATGCTATATTGGACAATTATTTGAAGTTAAGGAATGCCATCTTTTAAACAAGTTTTCCCTGATGTTACTGCTGGTAGTGTAAAAGACATTCTTAGCAAATTGCATGTAATCTAAATTACAATTAAACGAACCTCAATCAGCATTATTTCTGGCAAATCACCTTTCAAGAGATATAAACCACTGGCTTAATCTGCAGATCACAAAAATAACCAAGAATTATATCACCGCCATGATCGCAGTTCAACAACACCCTCTTCAAATTATGTTACATGCCTGTCACAGCACAACATAAAATGAATGATCAAAACACAAGCTAGGTCTCAGTGTGGAGAGGCTGGTTGCCTTGGCTACAGCTGAGAGCAACGGTTGTAAAAAACACATCTTCTTCCCATGTTCAACATGTACGGGTCTGGGTGCTCAGGTTGTCAGTGCGTTTGTTCAGTTTAGCTCCTGTAGGATGTGATGAAGCAGGGCTGTAGTCGGGCAAAGTGATGGCGATACCCCCGGAGAGACGCCCGGTGATGGCGATACCCCCGGAGAGACGCCCAGTGATGGCGATACCCCCGGAGAGACGCCCAGTGATGGCGATACCCCCGGAGAGACGCCCAGTGATGGCGACGCCACCAGAGAATACTGCATCAGTCCAGCATCACCCGGCCCAGATCCCCCTTCCTGAAGGCTCTGAGGAAGTGGTAAGCAGCAGCGCTGTAGTTTGGCATGGTGATGGTGATGTTGCCTGAGAGAAGACCACGCTGGGTATTGAAATCCATTCATCCATTTTCTAACTGCTTTATCTAACACAGGGTTGCAGGGGAGCCAGTGCCTATCCCAGCAGGCAACAGAGGCAATACACCCTGAGCAGGACACCAGTCCATTGCAGGACAGACACAGACACGCACACACTCATCCCAGGGCCCATTTTCCCAGAAGCCAGCTAACCTGACAGCATGTCTTTGGACTGTAGGAGGAAACTGGAGCGCCTGGCAAAAACCCACACAGACAGAGGGAGAATATGCAAACTCTACTCGGAGAGCACCACAGGACTGGATTTCAACCCAGTGCCCCAGCGGTGTTAGGCAGCAATGCTAAACACTAGTACTAACCCTGTGCCGCCCTGTATCAGAATCAGAACAACATAAAAGTTAAACAAGAGGAGGCAATTTCTGCCATGTAGCCAGTCCGGCTATTAATCCCAGGATCTCAGTGGGGCAGCAGTTCAGTTTTTCAGATCTTTAAGAAGCCTTTGTGAAAACACCCGCACCAATAAGCATCCCAGGGAAACTACACGCCGAGATTCACAGAAGGGTGGTTAACTCCTGCGCATTTCAAGACAGCTCACCCACTCCAGTGATGGCCTTTACCCTCTGCGTCTTCCCGAGCTTCACTGCGATCTGCTTCAGGACGTGCTGGATGTCATCGCAGGGCTCCTCCAGCCCGTACTTCTCCACATAGCTGCGCGGACGACAGAGAGGACAGGGCCTGCAGCTCAGTTCGAAATGCCATGCCAAGCAAAAGAACTGACTGCAAATCACAACTGCAAACACAGGCCAGAAGAGTGACAGATAAGCCACCAACATCACAGTTCATAGCACACTTGTTCTAAAGCATAGTAAACAACTGTACTAAGCAGGCAACAATCACAGGTACATCTTAAAATAACAAGAAATTACTTTAATCATGGTAAAGTTAAGTCTTTAACAATGTAGCTCCCTATCAATAATGTAAAGAACTATATATTTTCAGGATGCTTAATGCTTTCACTGTGTCATGAAGGAAGCTAGTACTAACCCTCAAGATAACCACTACCCATAGGTCTGAGCGTAGTCACAGCATTTTAACTATGGGTAACATTTACTAATGCACGGCTTTTCCTAGGATTTTCCGTCATAGCCTTCATTTACATAATCGTAAGAAAATCACAGCGAGTTGTAGGGAGTTGCAGTGCACCCCCGTTACCATCAGTTGCGTAGTGTGACACCCCCAGCAACTCAGTTATGGTGCTCCTAACAGCCCCTATGACTCTCTGCGACTCGCTAGGATAAAATCAAACTGGTTTGATTTTCTCGTAACAAGTGGCAAATCGTAGGGGTGGGCAGTGAGCCAGATGTGTACTTGTGAGATCATGTGCCCATTATGTTATAGCACAATACTAATTTGTTTACAATATTTGTTTTAAAGATGTTTTATATTTTTAACTGTGTTTTATTTTTGAAAATTGGAGCTACATTTCTAGAGAAGAATGATATTTTTGAAGATGTTTATTTGTGGAAAACAATGCCTGTGTTACATTTTTCAAGATGTTTCTGTGCTTATTCTCCATGTTGTTTGTTTACTTTCATGCGGTGCTTCTCTTGTACTCCACGTTGACTGGCGGCCAAAATGAGGCGACCTCGCGGTACTTTCGCGGCCCAATACGAGATTTGGAACCGCGATTAAAAGTCGTGAGGGAATCGTGTAATTAGTCACTCCCTGCGATTCCTAGTCATTTAATTTGACAGAAAAGGCAGCGAGATTCAGCAACTGCAGTTGCGAAATTTGACATGCTCTCTGACTAGAAGTTGTGTCGAGTCGTGTAGTGTGACGCCAGCTTAATACAACTGACCCCGAGTTTGATAAATAATACCATTAAAAGTACTAAAAAAATACCAAAAAAAAGAGATGGAGGTTTACCCAAATTTCTCCAGCCTGTTCAAAGTGTACAGTAAGTAATCAGCAATGATATCTTCACCCACTAAGTGGTCCAATATAGTTCCTATAAAATAAACATACATTTAACACAGATTTAACAGTCTAATTTAACACTGAACAGACCATCATTCAAGAGCTCAAATCTACAGAAGTGCTTTGATTTGTCAAAACTAGAGTAAAACAAGACAAGATGATGGGAAACATTCTAATAAAAAGTACAGATCAAAGGAACTGTGATATTATTACAGTGGCACATGAACTGTAACACATACTTTCCAAATGTTTTTGCTTTACTTTAATTAGGACAACAGTCCCAGATAGGCAATTCAGTCCAGTGAAGCACAACTCCAGTCCTGGAGCCCTGCAGGTTTTCTCTCCACCTCCTCTTATTGGCCTTACTGAGGTGATACATAATCATAACTGCACCAGGTTCGCACTTTGATCTCTAACCCCCACTGTGTGGAAAATATATGCGCTATATGTTAGCACAAAGTAGCCTTAAACTGAATTGTTACTCAAATGCAAGACTTGATTCTTGCTAATTCTTTGTGCTCTGCTTCCTTCTTGCCCTGTTATAATTATCTTTAACATTTGAAAAGAATGAACACATTTTTCAAAGATCTGGAAGAGTCAGGTCCTCCAGGACTGGAGCTGTATACCAGTGCAGCTTGTACTGAAATTTGGATGTCTGGTAACATCCTAACTGAATTATGGTTCACCAGTTTGATGTAAAAGAGACTTTGTTCTCAAGTAACGTATCTGGTTTAATAAAGGATGAAATGAGAAAATGACATAAGGTACCAAGACACAATTATATAACAGAAATCTCATCTGAATTCCCTACTCAAAATTGTGGCACAGCGTTTCAACAGCTAACAGTATGACTGAACCTGACAGAGATGTACAGTAGAAGTACAGTAGTCCTTACCACACAGCGCCAGCTTCATTCCCGTTTCTATATTTTCTATTCTGGGAGGCAGGACTCCAGGGGTATCTAGCAAATACACAGCAGGCCTTTCACAGACCTGCGCACACAAGATTCATTCACTTCTGGACCAGGTTATCAGGACTCGTTAAAAGCAAAATACATAAACATTAAACAATTGCAAACGCCCCTTCCTTTACCCTGTACAGCGCTCAAGTCCTTGACAAGGGTAGGAGGGCATTTGTAGTGGTTTTCACACACAGTACAGCTTACCTGGATTTTTGTCAAAACTGCTCTGGTTATCCCTGGCTCCCCACCAACTTTAGACGCTTTGCCTGAAAGCACAAAGAACACGCATCATCTGCAAGGCACAGAACACAACTACACACTTAACACAGTACAGAGATACTAAATATTAGACTACATAAGGAAGCACTCAGCACACTTTTAAGTAAATAAGAAATTATTTAGGTTGTCATCTTTGTTGAGATGCATGATGCAATGAAAATCAAAAGATAAATACAGTCAATATACTAAATGGACTAAGTATATCACTTATAAGACTATCTTTCTTTTACTGTGAAGAAACCTGTTACATGTGTATTACCTTTTTTCAAATGTATTCTTCGTATGGCATTTATCAGAGAAGACTTCCCAACATTGGGCACTCCAATCACCATCACGCAATAGTCCATGTCCTAGAAATGCAACAATATTGTTCAGGCTCCTCCTCTCGCCAATTTCAGAGTCCAGACAATACAAGAAGTGTCACTTGCCTGTTGCTACTAAATCATGACAAAATTTAACATAATACCAAAAACTGACAGGTCTCTGCCTTCCAGACTTCAGCCATTTCTCAGGGGACTCATGGGTGGAAAATTAAAAAATAATAACAACAGATAAACAGATTTCTACCACAGGAAGGAGCAATAAAAACAATAACGTGGCATTTTTCTCCATTTCTCTAAGCTGCTTCATTCTTAAGACTTAAGAATATAAAAGTGTCCAGCACTAGTTTGTTATAATAATATAAAAACGGTAATAATTCCACTCGAAAGGGGCAAAGGCCATGTTATTACCAAATAGAACAGATCTCCAGAACCTAGACCTCAGCTGATGAGCCCCTCACCTCTGCCCTGTGGAAGCGAGGGCTGTTCTCGATGAGCTCCGTTACCAGGGGAACGACCTGGAGGGGCAGGAAGAACAACAGCTGGATTAACCCACGTCAATCTCGCACGATGCGCCCAGGTTTCCTGAAACCAGGCTGACAAATCTCACAAACGGGCTCGGAGGGAAAGCTTTCACAGAGCCACGGCAACTTATTTTTAACATTTAAAAAAAACATTTCTGGACAGACCCTTAACATGAGGCATGATACGGACAAAAAAACAATTCACAAGGATCCGCAAAACACACATTTTACGTGAGAGTTACTGTGCAATAATAGTTCAGGGCAGCCAGGTTGCACTCACAGGAATGCCGGATCATGTTTGTATGTAGTTCAGCTCTGCAGGACTCCTGATTAATTCCATACGAGAAACATATTCGAGGCTGTTTGCTTGTGCGCTCGCCCTGCTGGGCGTCTCACCTTCTTGACTTGCTCACCCCTCTGCAGCAAGCAGTCGGTGAACACAACGTGCCTCACTTCTTTCTTCTCCAGCTGCCCCAGAATCCGCTAAGAGAACAAGGACACATGTCGTTAGAGAACAAGGACACACATCATGCAAACAAACTGTTTTGAGACACGGGAGGTTCATTCAATCTCGTTCATTAACATAAATTAGGAAAAGGAGTAATGCTAAGACAGATCCCTGTGATACTCCACTAATTATAGAAACACCAAATATCTGTCCAATTTCACCCCTTATCTGCGCTCTCTTTTATTAACAATTTCCCCAGCCCTGCTCATGTTTCCCTCAATGCCTATAATTTGAGAATGAATTATGTTACAGACTCTGTAACAGCTTCTTCCCACAGGCTGTCAGGCTCTTCAACACCCTGGAGTCTACTTGTACCCACTCCAATTCCAGAAACAGGGTTCAAATCCCCCCAGTGTGTTGTGTATATTGTACTATGTATTTGCCTTGTAATTTGCACTGTCTGCACTTTGCACTATGTGTATCCTGTCTACAATGTCTATGTCAGTGTCCTGTCTGTATTTGCACCGTGGACCAGGAGGAACGATATTTCGTTCCACTGTGTACTTGTATATGGCTGGAATGACAAATAAACGTGAACTTGAGCTTGATTAATGTTTTAATCTTTTATGAGGAATTTCATCAAAAGCCTTCTGAAACACTAAATACACTGTAACATACACTGCGTGCGTGTCCATTACTGTTGTTTATTGTTCACTCTAACAAGTTGGTTAACTAAGACCTTCTATAAATCCATGTTGATATGGACCATGGTGATATTTCACCTGTACAGGTTATACCAACATGTAGATAGCTTAATTACCTTTAAAAGAGCCATGGACCTGTGTAGCTGTTTGAAAGCAACATAAAACACTACTTATTATGGTCAGCAACCTCTTCAAAATTTACCCTTTATATTATAAAAGGAGAACAGAATTGCACTTTCACTTAAATTTTTACTCTTTAAGCACAAGTCAAACCCATACTGCACCTGTTTGTTAGACAGATCTGCCAAGTCCATCTTATTCAGCACAAGTAAATGTGGTCTGATGTGCAAGCTTTCCTGAAAGAGAGGGTTCCGTCCAGAAAGCGGTATGTGATCTAGTTAAAGAAGATACGCCGCTGAGCATGAAGAACAAAGGCTGGATTCACAACATCCGGTAAGTAAGAGAAATCAGCATTCATCCATACAGGGTGACAGGGGGGCTGAGCCTTCATCTCAAGGTTAAACACCAATTCTTAGGGAATTCAAAACTAAACTAAACAAGGTTTTAAACCCAACAACAAAGGATATTCTGGCATCATGGATTTCTATGATACAGTCCACTTTCTTCAGGCTTGCCCTCATTTGTTTGAGCCCTACAGAGAAAGACCAATTACATATACATGCATACAGAAAGTGAGGTTTAACAATGAGTAAATTTACAGACAGTTCTAGGGGAGGTGCGATGCGATATTTTTAATGAAAAAGTACAGTAGTTGTTTTAGCGTTAAATTAAAAAAATATATATTTTCAGAGCCGACATTGACTAGAAAGCGAGCTGGGCACACAGAACAGTAACAGGTAAACACTCCACCGCCCGGAAGATAAAGCTATGCAAATAAATAACGAAGGGAAGGATTTCTACGCTCCAGGTGACCGAGCGCATTTACTGTATCCCTCTCGTCCTTCGGTAACAAATGATGCCCACCTTTTGCCATGTGCCCAGGAAACCAGTGTGCAACGTCTCTGTTACCAAAGTCAAAAACATCCCTGAATTTTGCAGCTGAACACAATACTCGTTGCAGTCTCATTTTTAAACGTCTTTTTTTTTATATGTACTTTACGTCCTACCCAACACCTTCGTCCATGCTGAGCTAAACAAGTGTTACATCGCATAAGCTCCGGGTGGCGTCCTAAAGTCGAGGGAAAGTGTTCCGCTCATAAAACATCCCCATTGCGGCAGATGGATCTACAGTACTGTATTAGCTGCATTAATTGTAGCTTTTTTTTTAAATTGTAAACATAATCATAATTGTGTTTTAATAACAATTAACTGTTTGGTTCAATCGCTCAATTAGCATTTTTGTTTGAAATTATTAGAACAAAGTATGAGTAGTATTGTGGAAGATACTAAAAAAGTCAGTTTGGAACTTGCAAATGCTTCCAAATGCTGTTATGGATTTGAAAACCCGTTTTCTTATTCATTTACACTCACGTCTACCCTATCTAACACCTGGAATATGAAACAGTGTGGTCAATAATGTCCTTCAGCATTTGTTTCACTATTTCAGAAACATTCTGATTATTGTTCTTTGAATTTTGACAAGAAGTAGTAGGAGTGTTAAGTGTTCATATAAAGTTATGAACTATGAAAAAAAAAAGCTTTGGACAAATAAGTTTTTTGGAAGAATTACAGGAAAAGAACATAAAGGTCAGTTTTATAAATGTCACTACAACCAATACATTGGGCCTTTCTCAAAAAGAGTAGGGGTGTAACCCCAGTGTCCTGGCCAAATTTCCCATTGGCCCTTGCCAATCATGGCCTCCTAATAATCCCCATCTATGAATTGGCTCTGTTCTCCTCCCCACTGATAGCTGATGTGTGGTGAGCGTTCTGGCGCACTATGGCTGCTGTCCCATCATCCAGGTGGGGCTGCACACTGGTGGTAAAGGGGAGTCCCCATTACCTGCAAAGCTCTTTGAGTGGAGTGTCCAGAAAAGCGCTATATAAGATTAAGCAATTATTATTATTTTTAATACCCCCCTTTTCCTTCAGATATCATTGTCTTGACAGTGCATCTAGATAGAAGTGTGACACACATATGAATAAATGCCAAGTATTATAAATTCCAACCTGTACAGCTGCCAATGAGGAAGTTCTTTTTTATTTTGAGTTTAAATACAGATGGGTTGACAAACAGAATCAGTTTAAAATTTATTCCTTTTTTGATTGATGATCATATGCAATCAGTGCACCAGAAGAAAGAAGCACGTATATAGTATATATACATATCATGATCAGATGAAGTTCATATTTTCTTACTGTTTTTCAGTGTGATGCTGAGGATTTCATGTGGTGATATTAGGAGAACACCATTCATTTTAAAAATATTCAACACAAAGCACTACCAAGTCAAGTATCTAAAATACTTTTAAGTAATTGAATACATTTTAACAGTTTTTTTATCATCCTTTTGGAACTGTGCATATGCAATTGTTTTTCAAAATGTGCACTTAAAATCTCAGAATATAAGGCACTAGATGTCCCCACTCTTTCCAGTCTATCGTGCATTCTCAGCGGGAGTGAAAGACGTTCTCAGAGACTCTTAGTTCTTCACAGCCTGGAGTTGAGCGGCGCAGATGGAGGCGAGGTGGTGTGGTGAGCGATGAGCCTGTCTGCCTCTCTCCACCCTGCCAGCAGGGCCCCGTGGGTTGTGGAGAAGAACGTCTTGCTTGTGGCTTCGCCAGCAAAAAGCACCTGCAGTGGCTGAAACAACAAGCACACTATTCTGAAGTCACTGACGCAGCGCCCACCTGAGGGTAAAAACACTGGGGCAGGCTGAGTTCCATCATTGACACATACAGTACAGTACAGCGCTAGCATGTGGCTGTGTGACAGCAGTCATTTAAAAAAAGCATGAAAACAATACAGGGTATAGGTGTAGCAATTCTCTTGATGTGAGTGAAACCCACACAGAGTTCATTTCTGTAACAGATTACTCAGCACACTGTAAATCCAGGAACACTCACACAGGACCTCTAGGCATTTAGAAACATATACAAGGGTGATTCAGCTGAAATGTCAAAGAACAACTAAATATTAAATAACTACAAGCATACATGCACAAACATGAATAAGTAAGGTACTTTAATTTCCTATACCTTATATTGAAAATGACTTTAAAATGAATTGTTATACTGCTTTTCAACTCAAAGGATCCAGAAATACATGACATATAGAAGGGGACACACGTCATCTCACACTGAAGAACCAACTGGGTGATACAGCAACCATTCTGAACCAGCAGCTGCACTGCCCAGGTCAGAGCGGGCAGAGCGGTGGCTCTGTGGCTAAGGATCTGCGCCTGTGCCGGTTCAAATCCCGCGGCCGGCAGAGGAATCCTACTCTGTTGGGCCCCTGAGCAAGGCCCTTAACCCTAACTGCTCCAGGGGCGCTGTACAATGGCAGACCCTGCGCTCTGACCCCAAGCTTCTCTCCCTGTCTGTGTCTCCATGGAGAAAAGCTGGGGTATGCGAAAAGACGAATTCCTAATACAAGAAATTGTATAGGGCTAATAAAGAAACATTACATTACATTAGAAGAGCAGTGAGAAACTGCTTCACCAAGTGGATCAAGAGGAAACTTTAGAGAGGACAGCTTGTTCAAACACAGAGAGAAAGTCAGCAAGAAACATCAAGGGTATCAACCCTACACTTAGGAACAGTGCCATGGTCTATAATGACCATGTTTAATGACTTATCTGAAGGGTAACACTGTAGCACAGAAAAGCATACTTGGAAGTCTAGGCTATCTTACACTGGACATTGGACATTCCAGTTGGACATTGGACATTCCAGTTAAAGGGAAGAGCACTACCACCTGGTCTACCAACACAAACTCTGCAGCTCTGACTGCCAAACCCATGCACGTTGCTCTGTTCTTCCACCTTTACTTTTAGATGGGTCATATGACAGTACCTCTGAATGCGACTGCTTCAAAGGAAGTGGCTCGGCGATGCTGTCAATGTCAGAAGCTGAGCACCCCACCGCCACATAGGAGTATGACCCACACGTGTAGGGGTCCAGGTGCCACTGGGATCGCAAAATCCTCTTTGGGGTGATCACTGGGTTTCCTGAAGACAACAAAGAAGATGTGCACATGGATCCTAATTTCAAGCTTCTAAAGAACATACTGTACACCATTTTCCCAGATTTGTGACATAGGAGATGTCACACTCTATGCCATAAGGCAATAACCATTCAGTGTCACACAAGTTGCTGCCAGCTCAGAGCATCTCTGACTGTAACCTGTATGCACCTGTAAATCACTACTGACTCTGTCAGGTGTACGCACCTGTAAACCTGCGAATGACCTGTGTAATAGACTGCTTCACTTCTTCCTCAGAGAGCGTCTCCATGTACTCCGATTCTTCCCCGGCAATCCAGCCGCACAACAGATGCCCATACCTAACCGGATGGAAAAAAGGAATTGAAAGAATTCCGTAATCTTTTAGGAAAAATACATTTTAACAGCAATTCCTCTCAAGTGGCACAAACGGCTTCTGCTCTAATCATCACACTGATGCATTTTGATATCCACTAAGATTTTAATTTTACATGAACATTAAATCAAAGATAAATTAGCGTATCACCCATTACCGACAGTTTTCCAGGTTACAATCACCACAAGCAACAGTGCATCTGGCAGATTCCTAAAGAAACTAAAGAAGCTTTAAAGAGCTCCCAGACTCACTTTTCAGTGGGTCTGAGAACAGTGAAGCCGAACAATTTCTTCATCCAGTACTTCTGCACATCTGGCACCACGTCAGTGACAGGGGACTCGTCGTCCCACACAAAGTAGATCACCTCGCAGTCTGGGTCCCAAAAGGGCTCGTCAAACTCCAGGAAGATCTTGTTGTTGGTCCCGAAGCCCATTCTCTGAATGGCGTGTGCCTTACCGAGGGGCAGCGCTGGACTGAGGAGCGTGTCTTGGTGTTTTTTGAGGTAGCCTTAAAAAAGGAACAAAATACAATTTTACAAACTGAGGGCAGTGTACGGCAGTAATAATGGCCAGTCCCCTCCATTTCTTCAATATCAGCATTCTACAGCAATAGTGCAAAACCCAGGAGTCCCTACGCCATGTCTATGGAGTGAAAAACTGGACTGTCATTGATGACAGAACCAACTGACTAGTGTCGTCTTCTCCACAGTCCTCTTCCCAGCCACTCATTCGAAGGCACTAGTGAAGCATACCAGACACAGGAGAAAGCAAGAACATATACTGTAACTTACACAGCTGTCTTGGACTGGCCTCCTCTCGATGACACTCATCTTGGCTGCGACACTCGACAGAAGTGATTTAAGTCCAAACGCCCCGTGTTTGGAGCATAATACACAACTTGTCATGAATCATGCAGCCTACATCTCCTCTATCACCTGCCTTGGCAGCTGTCTTGCAGTGACGACGAGGAGAGCAGGGATCCACACTCCCCAGACTGTCTCGTTTCAAGTTCCTGGTACCACGATCCGTGGAGTATCAGAGTCACAGCTCAAAACGGGCTCGAGAAGGGACTGAGCCTCCCAGTTTTCTGAGAAACTGCAACCTTATTGTTTCAAAGCCTTACCTAATGGAACAGTGACGATAACGTGGTTTGCTGGGAAGGTTTCTCCGTTTTCACATTCGATTAGAACAGGGAACGTCTTCCCCGCCCTTCTAAAAGCGCCATCCCAGTGGATACATCTGACCGGTCTGCTGTACGACACAATTCCACGTGGTAGTTCTTTCATCATGGCATCTATTAAGCCTTCGTAACCTCTGAAAGAAAAGGCCGAATTAAAAAAAACAACAACAGAAGAAGCAGCTGCAGAGTTAGATTAAGTTTTTATCTTCTTAAATTCATCTTTAATGTCAAAAACAGTTCCATTAAAAAAAGCAAAAGCTTAGGTGTAATAAACTGTATTCACTAAGGAACAGAACCAGGTATGGTTTCACCAGGCGCGAGGGTGGCTAAGTAGTGTGAAACCCCATCGAAGCTACGCAACCTGAGGTGTGACGTGCTGTTAACCAGGACTCAGTGGTTTGATTGGAACAAAAAACGCTTGGACGTTTCAAAATGACTTCTCGGACGTTTCCAGCCACATTCCACTTGGGAGTTCCCCGCGCTCGATGGGAATGCCGCGACCTTCCAGCCACCGAGGCAGGTCAGCGCTCGGCGCTGTCAAGGCCCGCAGAGCGGGAAGGCGTCGCCGGGCGGCTCACCTGGGGAAAGTGCAGTCCAGACCTGGCAGGGTCTCGTACAGCCCGTAGGCGCCCAGGCCCACGCAGTCCATGCTGTGGGCCCCGCTGATGGAGCACTCCAGCTTCAGCAGCACGCTCGCCACGGCCAGCTTGAGGCGCCTGGCGGCCGGGCCGTCCCCCCACTGGGCCGCGTGGCGCGCCAGCTCCCCCTTCAGGAACTCGCCCACGCTGGGCACGGGCTCCCTCTGCTCTGCATGGAACTGCTGGCTCTGCTGAAGGAGGCTCGCGAAGAGCGCGGCGACCGGCTCCGTCACGTCGGGCCCCAGTTTCCCGCCCGAGCTGCAGAACCAGTTGGGTTTGAACGGCGGGTGACCCCCCACATCTAGTGCCTGGTTCTGCTCGCTCAGAGCCTCTTCGTCCAGCAGCCTGTACTGGCAGGCCAGGCGGAACACGGGATTCTCCTTGGATGGGCCGTGGATCCAGTTAGCGCCAATCTCCACGATTTTATTTCCTTCAAAACACACAGGTAGCGAATGACGCCTCGTCCAGAGGTGAGCCAATAAATCCCAATGCAAGTCAGTTCAAAACGGGTATCAGGATCATGTCAGTCTTTAACTGTGTATCAAACAAAGTGCAGGATGAGAAACCGGTAGGAAGAAAATCAGAACGGGATGAAACAAGAGGAGGCCCTTCGGCTATCCAAGCCTCTTTGGTAATCAGCGGGATGAAATCCTCAACTCTGTAAATTACTGTCTTGTGAGAAGCCAGGGTATTGGTAAAGGGTGAGGCTTCTGGGCAGCTTATTCCACACTCCCAACACACCTTTGTGTAAAGGAGTAAGATAAGCTTTTATTGTCCCCTAGGGGAATGGATGCACAGTCCATCTAAATAGGTCACAAAGCATTACGGCGGAGTGGTGGCTCTGTGGCTAAGGATCTGCGGCTGTGGCTGGAAGGCTGCTGGTTCAAATCCCACAGCCGGCAGAGGAATCCTACTCCATTGGGGCCCCTGAGCAAGGCCCTTAACCCCAACTGCTCCAGGGGTGTTCTCCAATGGCTGACCCTGCCTTCTGACCCCAAGCTTCTCTCCCTGTCTGTGTCTCATGGAGCTGGGGTACGTGAAAAGACAAATTCCTAGTGCATGAAATTGTATAGGGTTAATAAAGTGATGTTATTACACAAGCATAAGAGCCTCCTGTTTTTGGTTTTAACACTTAACATAATATCCTGCCTAGTCTGTTCATGCATGTTGAAATGTATTGTCAGGTGGTGCAAACACCTGGAGCACCCTCCTCAAGCCCATGGCATCGTATTATCGTGACACGCGTTTATGGTCATCACGGAAGGGACCTGCTTCAGGTAAGGTGTAATAAAAAGGTATAGGAAAAGAACTCTGATCTCTTGCTTTGGCTTAAACTGATAGATAAGGGCGATTATACACAGTACAGTTGAGAGTTATGTAACTTAAACTCTGCACGTCGTTTATAATTAAGCGACAGTACAT
Organism: Lepisosteus platostomus; assembly: GCF_059453375.1. Lineage (NCBI taxonomy): Eukaryota > Metazoa > Chordata > Actinopteri > Semionotiformes > Lepisosteidae > Lepisosteus > Lepisosteus platostomus. Next base: position 17,801,917 of record NC_142616.1, on the reverse strand, counting down.
TATGCAGACCAGACAAGCGAGCAAACGGAGATTAATATATAACGAGTCTAGCGCCCTTTGGTCATTTTAGCCGCACTGGAGGCGTACATCATGCTTCTCGGGCCCCTCATTTCCTAGGCCGTGCTGAGCACAGGAACACTTCCCGCGGGGGGAAGGGGCCGAGATTGGACGGACTGCCTGTCTGTAACATAGAATGTCCCCTGCAAAAACACAACGATAAAACGTGTTCGGGTTATACAGAGAGACTGGTGAGCGAAAAGGGCTGGAGCTGCACCAGCGGGCAATTTAGAAAAACGTCACACCACCAGCACCCGCACGTACTGCAGGCTCAGGGCTAACAGCTTGTTTACTACCGTCTTTCTAGCTCAGCGGTGGATCTTCCGTAACGGGCGCCCCTCAATAATATGTTTTACCGTGGCCATACAAAAAAAAAAACGTATTCTCGTCAGCAGCTTACATTGTAATGTTGGACCGGGACGAAGTTATTATTTGTTCTCCTCTCCGGGATGCGAGGAGACGTCACCCTGCACACTCACCTAACCTCGTCGTTTTTATCCTCCCGCCGCTCCTCTGAGTGGCTTCGAGTATGCGGACGTTTTTAAAACCATGCTTGATCAGCTTCTGGGCAGCTCCTATCCCCGAGATACCGCATCCAACAATGACGATATGGGAATCTACACCCTGGAAGTAGCAAGCCATTACGATGGCAAGCTTTCACTCGCGGCTTCCTATATGAAAATGCTCCGTGCGCCACGTCCACTAGCAGAGAGCCATCGCCAAGCCTGCAGACGTTAGGTACGATTGCAGAAAGCGGCAGCAGCTGCTTGCTCCTGTCGAGGTCTAACGGCGGTTATGTTGCCTTTCAAGCCTGTAGTTTCTGCACAGCGGCGACAGACTGCAGAACGCGACCCCCTGCACACGCTCGAGCCAGAGTACACGTCGACACGTGACAGAGCCGCTATCTCTCAACCTGTTCCCGCACCGAGCCCGCTGTTCCGCCACTGAATAGCTGTGTAAAAGAGCCACCGCTTTCTAGACCAGCGAGGGATCTAAAGCTTTTTCAAACGTAGCGGGTGCATCGCGGTACGTTTTTGTCCTGCTTTTGCCAGCTATGTGTATTTTTCTGAAGGATTTTCAAGTACGGGAGAATTGATCACGACCACGTTTTTACTACCGATCTGTATGTCCTTGGGGTATTTTTTTAAGCTATTGAGAGCTTTTTTAGACGATATGTTTATACAACGTCAGTGACATTTATAAATACGTTAATTTTTAAAATGCATACATGCGATACAATGCTGAAAGTTAATTTCTAAAATTTCGTTCTGTATTGGAATTGTACGTATTTTATCCACTTTGAATTTGGAAACGTTTCCTCAAGAGGGCGCTGGAGAGCTTCCCTGCAGAGACGGGAGAAGTGCACAGTACAGTACTTTGCTTTTTTATTACTCTCCTAACTGCACCGCCCAGACTTTACGACCGAACTTCGAAATCTGTGTACCTGAACATTGTGTCTGTGGAGTGTTTGCTATCAAGGGGTTTGTAGGGTTAATTACAAAACAACTATTTGACAGTGCTGCAAAGTTCAAGTTATCAAAACACGGAAACTTTGATTTAAAACTACATTTCGGAGTTTTCCGCAGTCTCATCTGCTTTTTAATTTTTTTTAAAAAACATCCATATAATCCCTGAAACCCTTGGCATGAAAATGAAGGGGGAGGAAATCAAGTCGGGGGGCGGAACACCTGTACCCAGGGCCGTCGTGCTGGTGAGGCTGCACAACTACCGGGACAGGTAATGGAAGTGGCCAGGGCCAAGAAAGAAGTCATGGCGGAGGGGAAAAGAGTCTCCATCCTCCGAGACTTCTCGGTCGAGGTGCAGGAAAAGAGGGCGGAAGCCGCCGACGCGAGAAGGAGGCTGCGTGATGCTGGACTGAGGTAGTCGTTCCCGTATCCCGCGATCATTAACGCTTAGAAGAAGCAGAGAACTTCCTTAAACATATTCAACAGCAATCCCCCACGTCTGAATAGGACGTGAGAGGTCCGCTGATGAACGAGCAGGCTATAGTGGGTTTAGTTTGTAGATCTGACCGAGCAGAGAACTGAGCGGTTATGCCTGCAGGTGGAACCTTCTCTGACGTTTTAAATGTTCTCTATTTTTAAGATTCTGTTTTTTTATATATTAATGTTCATGTTGAAACAAGGATGATACTGTTTTGTATAGAAATTTAAGACTGTAACGAATTATGTTGGCGAGGAGTAGACAGTTTTTGTTTTTAGTGTAATAGTTGAGCCCCCTATATCTGAGCGTACCTCATTGCTGACTGCCGCAGCTTCGTGACCAGCGGCAACCTTTAGTTACACTGCTCTGTTAACTACGCAGAGAAGCTAAACAATTTTGTTATACCTTTTCTTAGTTTAGTTTGCAGACTGAGTCTAGCAATCTTGTTCTAAGACTGTTCTTTTTGTCTTTATCACCGTTACTCGATGTTAACAAAGTTCCTTTTTTTCTTTCTTAAATACCTGACAAGTGCTGTTACTGTACCTCATGTACTGTGTGTGGTCACAAACTGATTTTTCCCCTTTTTTTTCCCCAAGACGTTTTTTTTCTTCTCTTTTTTTCTTCGAAATGTATGGAACAGTTAAGTGCAGCTGCTCTATTTGCTATTTACTGTTATGTTGCATTATACTGCGATTCAGCCACCGCGTTACCGTATTACAACTAAAAAAACACCACGAATAGTGTTAAGATACGCACTTAGAATGTAAAAGGGGTGAATAGCGTAGTTACAAGGAAAAAGATTCTGAACGTCCTGAAACGAGATAAGATTCACATAGCATTTTTACAGGAAACTCACTTGAATGATCTGGAACATTAAATAACCTAAAAGGGAATGGGTAGGTCAAGTTTATTACTCATCATTCTCCACCAAAAAACGAGGTGTGGTTATTCTCATTCATAAGAATCTCCCATTTACAGTCAACTCAACTTATGTGGATAAAGAAGGGGGACTGCATTTACGTTAAAATTGTGGGATTAAGCAGGGGATGGCATTCTGTAAAAAGTGGAGATTTCATTTCTTTTAGGAATGTCAAATCTGTTTTCACGCAAACTAAAATGACTTCTTGAGACAGATGCAAGGCCTTCCTGTACTCTGTACCTGGACACCTGCTGTGCTCTCGGAAATAATAGATAATAGAAACCCAATGCATTTCTATGACACATCTTGCAGTAACAGCCTCACCTCACTATGCCTGACCTTAAGCCCCGTGTTTATGTGCGCGCCTGAAATAAAGATACTACAGACAGAAACGTGTCGCCTTCTGCGCCTGGCCGCTTCCTCCCCAGAGACAATCAAGTGAAACTTGTACTGGGCTGATCAATAAAATGATGCAAAAAATGATTTAATTAAAGTCTCGTTTTAGATGAAGTTTTATTCACTGCTCCAGAATCCTGGGTTTAATGGTGGTTTGGGGCATTTGGTGGAGTTTGTATGTTCTTCCAATATAAAACACATAAAACCATTAGAAATGAGATGAGGACATTTGGAGCTTCCATGTAGTCTGTTTGATAGTTAATAGGTACGTAATCCCAGGAGTTGATTTGTGAGAGAAACAAGGGTATCAGCTTTAACAACGTGACAGGTTAACTTGTTCCACACTCCCACACCCCTTTGTGTTAAGCTTCGAAAGGCTTTCCCTGTAGTCTCCACTTGTGCCCCCTGGTTCGTGGTTCACCCTTATGGCGGAGGACGCCCAGGCTAACGCCCTGACGGACTCTTCAGCTGCGGCCCTACGATAGACTGGCATCCCTCTGACCGTGAGGTCGCAAAGTGCTGAGCACAGGGGCGCGGACATGTGCAGCTGGGAGGGACTCCCAGGGGGACCTGCCAGGAGACCGTGACAAGATTATAGCAGCATCAGCCCACTCGTGACACCAGCTGTGGCGAAGGGAGGAACGCAGCACAGCTCTCCAGGAAGAGAAACTCCTCAATGGTTAAAGCCCTGGAAGCAGGCGGAAACCAGGCTATTTAAGTCAATTGCACCATTCAGCCATTGAGGGATATGAGAAACGTTACAAATGAGAGGAGGCTACTCAGCCAGTCTAACGCATTAGGTAGTCACAAGGTAGGTGGATCTCTTTCTGGCTGTTTGTTGAAATAAAAAAAGGCAATATGACAACACAGCTGGACAGCATTCTACCATACTCCCACAACTCTTTGTGTAGAGAAGTGTCTCTCTTCCCAGCTTGGGTGAAAAGTTTCTTTTTGAAATTATGTATTCATTTTAATAGTTTCAAGTGATGATTGGATTCAAAATAATGAAAAGTTTGATTCAAAGTCAGGTTCATCCCAGGTTTGTCCCACAAAGGATGTTTAGAGGCACAGGCTCAATGCTGTACTGGTCAGAATCCTGGAGCTGCTAGTCTGACGATGGACAGTTTTGCACCAATCATCACATACTTTCATGGATCGAGAGTGCTTTTATCTGTAATACCCCAACATCCCACAACTCCCTACAGCTCCCCAACATCCCATCTCCCTGCAGCATCCCAGTATCCCACATCTCCCTACAGCATCCCAACTCCCTACAGCTCCACAACATTCCACATCTCCCTACAGCACCCCAACATCACACATCTCTCTGCAGCACCCCAACATCTTACATCTACCTTCCTTGATAAAAAAAGTGAAAGATTCAATAAACCCCTCATCCACTGCCACTGAGACTCAAGGTCAGAATGTGTGAATGCAGTAAGGGCCTCCATTCCATGACATCTCTTCAGCTGCTCCCAGAGTCCTGCTGTCGGACGGGGGGTGTCTCGTGTGTTCCAGGCTCTCCGCGCTGCTCCAAGCTCTCCCACCCCTCAGTACCTTCAGCACCGCAGAGAGTGAAGGGGCTGCTCTTTTTTGTCCTGGAGGACTCCCAGGTACCATTGGAGTTTGCTTAATTAAAATATTTTACTTATTTTCAGATTTTCCACTGACAGGCATGTCAATGTGTAAGACATTACTGAATTGTTAGGAGTTGTAAACAGACAATGTAAAGGGTCTAATAAGACAAGATTAGCAGATCTGTCAAGGACTGAACAATTTAGCAGTGCAGTTATTTTCCCAAGAGCTCATCTGAAATGTGTTAATTCTGTTCTGCAACTGCTCAAAACAACATGAATGAGAAACATGCCAACTAGCCACAACCAAGAGGGAGTACCGAGTCCTGTCACTCCCTCACTCCGCTTTGCTTCCGGGGGTTTTCCTGGGAAAGGAAACTGGGCCTGTTGTCTCTCTGGAAGCCCCCACGGCGAACCCGCTGGGGTCAGGGCCAGCCAGCCTGGATTTTACCTTCGGATTTGTCCACAGAGACGCTGGAAAAGCCCATGGGAAAAAATCGCGGAGCTCATCAGGTTAAGCAAAAAAAAACTATTGTACCACACTGAACCTGGAAACAGGAAATAATAGTGATAGTGCTTTAGTTCCAGCCTCAAAACAGAGAACAATACATATGTTTGAGAGCTTTACAATTTCAAGGAGAAATGTAGATGAGTTCAGCATTTCGAGCACAGATACGGGATTTTAAAAATGGTCACTTTGTCCTGGCTGCCTTGACCTCTCTGTAAGTGTTGTGACTCCTCTCTGCTGGGAAAAACGTCCTGCTCACTGTCCATTAAATACACGATTGCCATCATTAATTAATAATCAAACATTCAGTATGGTATTTACTAAGTCATTGGGAGTTGTTTTCTTTTTAGCAACTGTAACTATATTTAGTTTTCTTGTGTGCCTGCCTTACTGTAAATCTTTAGAAACACTCTGACATACTGGAATCGGACATCTGTAAGGCAAACAATTTATAACAATATATGAGCCATTTCACTTCTAAAGTGATGACCAAGGTCTTCACTATTTCATGGTAGACGTGTTATTGCAGCCTATAATTTAATCCCACAATCATCAGTAAATGTGATTAACATGAAGTCCAGGAGCCGATAGTTTTTCTTTTAGTCACCACAAGGACGTGTTTAAAAAAACTGTAGCTCATAAGTGAAATTCCTAGCAATGCTTACGAAGTCTGAGGAAGCGCAATGTCTGGTGTGACTTTCACAGGATTAAGATCTCATGATTATCAGACTCAGTTCCTGGGGTGCTAGCAGTGTGGAGTTCCTCATGCTGGTGAGGGCTTCCTCCGGGTGATCTGGCTTCCTTCCACACTCCAATGACATGCTGGCAGGTTAAATGGCTTCTGGGAAAACTGGCGTGATGTGAGTGAGTTCAAGTCTGGGACTGTGTTTGTGTCTGTGTGTCTGCCCTGTAATGGACTGGCATCCTCTCCAAAGTGTACCCTGCCTTGTGCCCATTGCTTGCCAGGATAGGCTCTGGCTTTCCTGTAACCCTGTACTGGATAAAACAGTTAGAAAATGGATGGATGGTTAGGTGGCCTGTATAATGGAACTAGCAAGTGCTGTATTTGCATCATTTGTGGTGCAAATACAGAATGTTCTCTTAAGAAAACATTCAAGAACCCAACCCTTCTCCCAGGATTAAACAACACACTGATTTTTTTTTTCCACAGGATTAAAAGATTATTATTCTCAGTCGCACTCCAGTTACAGGATAAATAACTTTTATAGATCTGGCTCCACTGTATAAAAACTAATATGAACCTCAATAAACTGCAAGACGGAAGTCTGCAACAGTCAGCACTATTATTGGAAAGTTTATAATAGGTATTTTTGCGAAGCCTTTAAGAAATTTAATAAAATCCAGAAATCAGTGCCAAAATTATGGTATGGAGAACACAACTTGTATGATGCTTTCAAATAGCACTTTATTTTCAGTTACATTGCAAAACTCACAAGCACACATCAACAGCAGATCATACTCAAAAAATTTCCAAATGCCTCAGAGCACCACAATCTCGTGGAACCTGACAGTATTAGGCCACAAGCAAAGGCTGTTAGTATTACTGATCCCCAAAAAAGAAAGCCATTACGTAACAATGGGCATATTAATAGTGTCAAAGAGAAAAGCAAACATTATACACATTATACTCTTTAGTTTCTTTTCTTTAAAGAAAGGATGCTAAAATTTATGGCTTCAAAACACTTAGATGTGCAGTGCTCTTACCAAGCCAGCAGTGCAACACTTACATTTGCCGTATACAGTATCTCTAACAACAAGTGCTTCTTTAAATGGCTTTCAAATGAGAAATTTAGAAGATGGAAACAATCATAAATTAGACAAAGTACAGCAGAGACAGACGGATATCAGTGTAACGACTAGAGCAGACCGAGTCCTGCAATGTTGCAGCAGAGATTGACTGAAAGATGGTCACAAGTGCAAAAAATACACTCAAAGTTTTATTTGCGGAATGTGTGGGACGACTAACAATTCTGGAACTATTTCATGACTCTTCCATTGAGCCTTTAGACTTCACCACACGTTTCTCCCGAAGCAGACACTCATCTCTCCCTCACGTGCTGACTCGAGTACGCACACAAAGAAAGGCTTCGGGAGAAGCTTCTATTCCTGGAGCCTGACTGCTTGAGAGGATTGTGGCGTGGCCAGCCTCTGAGCAGCTCAGGCTACTGTTCATCCAGACACGTGAGGCGATATCGCTCACTGGAATCTCCTGGTCTTCAGCCCGGCTCTCACAGCCTGTCCAGCAGGGAATTAGACAGGTGACAGACAGGCCTGCAGGTGACTGGAATACCTCTTGGTCTGCTTCACAGCAAACTAACCAAGGCTCAGGCAGTAGGGACAGAAAGCTCGAACAATGTAGAGTTATTTATGAAGTGATCTGATGGGAGACCATACAGTAGCAGTGTGTGCAGCTGTTGAATGGTTTACTCCCTGGAGGTCCGATATTTTGCCCAGGATTTCCAGTAAGAGCAGTATTACTGGCCACGGCGGAACAGTCAGACAAATCATTTCCTCTTAATCAAACCGTTTTAGTGATTTTGAAAATGACGTCATGGAAAAAGTGGGTCTGCTTCAAGGAATGTAATGCTGTAGTCTGGATACACTTCATACAAGCCAGGCAACAGGGAATAGGAGCCGCAGAGGAGTTTGCACAAGTTCAGATTGTCATCTTGGCCTTCAAGCATAACTCACGAGTCCCGGTCAGTCCGTTCTGTAGTGTCTTCTAACTGCTGCAAGATCATGGACCTGAGGGCACTGTATCTGTGAACACAAAGGACACAACAGAAGGGTTAATATATCACCTCCTGGGGCAGTGTCTCAAGGCAGTGCAGAATTAAGGCGGGGAGTGGGATTTGCGATATTCTGTTTGAGATCCACCATTGCAGGCCTCAGTATCATAAGTAAAACAGATTAAAATGGCGGTTTGTGAAAGTATTCCAAACTTGCTAAACTACATCGAGGACACTTCATCCTCCAGTAGGGCTGAACACCGTTGATAAAAACATATTAATGACTCCCAACAGTGTTCATGTGAGTGGTTATTCTGCAACAGCCCTCTAACAGAAGAGTCAGATTCTAGTCTTCTAGCCTGCTAGGGCAGATTTCATTTCACATTTCACTTACAGTAAATTAACGTAAAAGCTGTAAAACTTACTTCTTTGTCAGTTTTACAATTTCCCTCTCCTCTTCTTCCTTTAACTTTTCAACAAAACTGTCAAGAACTGGTATCTCAAACTTTATATACTGAGCAACCTGAAGAACAAGAAATATTTAGGAAAGCAAGTTATAGAGATGGTAGTAATAAAGGCTTTGTAATCAAAATGTTTTGTATAAACCTTTATTGTGTCTAACGAGTTGTCAAAATCATGAAATGACAGTTTAATTCAGACTGGTTTAATAACTCGATTGTGTGAAAGGAGAATCAAGGAAAAAGAAAGCCATTTGTAGGCCGGCTTTTAATAGGACAAACAACTGTCTGTCAGATACAATAAAGAGATGTTAAAAGTCATGGGACATCACTGAAAAGCTTGACCAATTGAAATTTAAAAGCAAAATGAAAAACCGTGACAACATCAGCAGGGTAGAGAAGAACTCAGAGAGCTTTATTTTACCATCTTACAGGTGAACAAATAGGCAAGACCCTCTCCATAATGAGAAAAGAGGATGACCAAATACTGGATTTTTTGGGGAGAATGTCTCCGAACTGCCAGCTCCACCCAGCCAGATTCATGAGAACAGTAGAAATTACAACATCATTACCCTCTGCCTGTCACACTAAGGAGCTCTACAAGTTACTGGTAATCCAGCTCAGGAATATAAACGTTGGAAACTTTTTTGGCAGGGTCAGATTTTACCATTGCCTGCAAGTAAAATAAGCATGGACTTCTCAACAAACAAGGGGAATTATGTATCTTCTTGACAGTTTTAGAATGATTTTGAATAAATCTGATCCAGGCTGAATGGTGTGAGATCAACTACAAAACAACCCGACTACAATGTGAGAACAATACTTCATCTTCAGAAATCCTAAGCCATTTTAAATCAAAGTACCTGCCTCAGGTACAGAAAGATTAGTGCACTTCTGACAATAGAGGATATCAGGAGAACAAATAGTGTTTCCTTCAATGAAATTTCTACAATTAAATTAAGTTCCTTTTGGAGGAAAGTGGTTAACAAAAAATTTGATCCAATTGCTAACATTTCTTAAAACTTTCATGTAATAACTAAGACCTTTTCTCTGCCTTTAGTTTGAAAATTCGGACCAGATGGTGTTTTATGAGTACAGAATGACGTCCACTCACATCGTAGGTCACCTCCTCTCCCAAGTCCGTCTCCATCAGGAATATCTTGGATATTCTCTCACAAGGGCCATATAGCAGTCTGGCTATCAAAGGATATTCCGTCTCCGTTAACCTGGAGCGTTCTGGGAGAATAAGGGGCATCTTTACATTGGTTTCCAGTGAGCTGTGCGTTTCAAGTTCTTGATTTAACTGAATGAAAAAGCTAGGGCATGACAGAGATGGTTGATTAAAGTTAAAAACGAAACACCACATACCTTTAACAAAGAATCCGAACTGGAGTGTTCCAGTGAGGAGAAAAGAAACGAGCTTGAGCAACATTTTACTCATTTACTGTTCAAAGCTTGTCGGCTGTGCCAAGCGGAGCTACAGTGTACATTCCACAACCCCCAGGAGCACAGCGCGGACAAGAAAAAAACCCCTCCGCATTTCTGAGGTTTTCCAAGCACTTAGCAATGTACAGGGATTAGCTCAGAGATTTTGTCCGTCCGGAGAAGTGAGTGATGGAGGATTTAGCAGGGGGATTTCTGAAGGAATCATTAACTCAAATGATTTAAGGGCCAAAGAACTTACCGCCAGTTTCGTGAACCATGTAGAGTGCGAATTCTTCGGGTTTATTTTCTACCTGAGGTAGTTAAAACTGAGTCAAGAAAATGTCAAACACAAGCAGTAATAACAACTATATATAAAAAAATAAAAATAAAATAATAATAATAATAATAATAATAATAATAATAATAATAATAATAATAATAATTTGCACGTCTTGGGGTTTCATAGCCAGTAGAAACAATGTATGGAACATGAGGTCTAGAATTCCTTGGTTAAAAAGGTCTCTCCTGATTAGCGGATGCATTTTTTAGAATAGGGAGATCGCTTTGTGGCATCTGAACCTAGAGAAAGTGAGATTTAGCTCTAGGTTGCATCCTGTTTTATCTAGAAGGCAGGTTTATCCTGCTTGTGGGCCTGTGTAGGTGTTATATAGCATTTATGAATACTTGGTAGCAATCTAGGTTTTGCTGGTTAGTGAGGAGTAACTTATGTTGTATGTTGTGTTGTGTTATTGTGAATAAATACTTGTTTACCCCAATTTGATTGCCTCTGATTTATTACTCCTTCACCAATGCTGTGACAGAGAACAAAGATCTCAAGTACCCGTAATAATACCAACCACTCGGGTATACTCTTTGCATATAATCTATGTGCAGGAATAATAATGTAATTTTAATCCTAGATTAATCTGCTTTGTGTTTTCTGTAATTCTCTATTTTCTTAACCCCATTTTTCTAACAACAATGTAAAAACACTAATCATCATCATCATCATCATCAGCTTCAAGGTGAAAGAAATTCTGGAAGCTACACTTACACGGAATTTGTTCAGTATTAACTTGAGGACTTGCGGTGTGGTCATGGTGCTGTTAACTCTCACATTGGTCACCGACCCATAGGCTGGAGTGAACACTGATGTCTGGAAAGTGGAAATGTGAACCAAGGGTCTGAGATTAGAGTGGAAAGAATGTGTTTCCACTAAGCTTTGCTGTAGGAGCACAACTGTTTGCCAAAGAAAAACAATTTCCCTGGACTGAAATCCCTGGGTCTACTGTACATAACCTGGGGATAACTTAACTGAAATTCCTAAAGATGATTCTGAGTCATCACATACATTGCAATGACACAGAAGAGAACAGGGTATTTTCTCACAAGGTTGGATCTGTCATAAAGCATGATGTCTGCAAAATAAGAAAGCAATATAGAGGCATGCCTGTGTCTTAGGAGACACATCATGAGAGGAAACAAGCCTGAACAAGCAAAAGAAAGAGAATCACGAGGGAAAAGCACATTGTGCTTATGTCATTCTCTCCATTTATCACCTAAAACCACAAATTGCACAACTTACCAGTGAGATTAGTTTATTTCATGATTATCCAAGCAACACGTGGCTGGCAAAATCACTTTCCAGCACACATCACTCAGTCAGTATTACTCAAATCATGCCTTAATACTCATTTTGATACTCTAGATTTTAGTATGTTAAAATACGGCTGGTAGTTAATAAAATTGTCTGAGGCTTTTGCCTTGGTTTTATTGTAAAGCTCTTTGAGAGAATTTGTCAAGAGAGACACTGTAGAAAGTGAAATATTATTTGAAAGCAGAGGAATGCAGTGTAGGGGCTGGCCTTTTGCAAACTCCAATGTCAAAGTGAAAACTGTAAGAACTGAGGGAAAAGCCGTGTATACCGAGAAATTTCATCCTTTTTTCTTGAATTTAAATTTGACAAATCAGTAAGCGTATACATGCAAGGATTTGTTTTTCCTCACCTGCAGGCAAGCTTGTTGTGCTCTCATGATTTAGCATTTGACAACAGGACCCTTCTGCAATATTTCTTTCCGTTTCTTTCTGATCCTGTTTCTTCTTAAGCCGTTGATGTTAAAGCATGAGAAAAATGTGTCGATCTCAGCATGTATTGTAGTGTGGGTCTTAAACTGAACTATCCCCTTTCCCTTGAATACAAAAACCAGCTTCCTTTCAAGTTCCGAGCAAATGTCCAGGGGCCTCTGCGAGCTGTGACCTTGTGTACTGTGTCAGACAGTGCCAGGCCACAGGACACTGCTGCACGGCAAGCGCTGACAGGGAGCAACTCCACAGGAAAAAGCTGCTCCTCCACAGGTTAATCCCATGAAACATTCCATCTCAGGATGTGCTATTAAAGCAACATTTTAAACAGGAAAATACGTACTGCCATACCATAATGCTAGCTAAAGATAACCACGGCCTGGGAGCATGTTGCACTGTTTATCTCACCTTGTGGTTATAAAAGTGGCCGTTGATTGAAAATCGGTGGCGTTTCATCCTCTGCAGCTCCCCCGGGCTGTGGAGCTTGGTCCTGCGCTGGACGCTCACGAAGCTAGCATCACTCTTCGTTCTCATGAGCTGAGGAGTCTCCTCTTCCGAACCGCCCGGCTCGGAACCTGAGAAGTCAGAACCACAGTGTGAGGTGTGACTTGCGTCACCGGGGAAGTACAGAGCCTTTAATTAATGTAATCGTCACCTAAAATCAGAAAATGAGGTATGGGAGGAGGCAGTGAGGATGCGGTATTTTTTTTTTTGGTTCTTTCTGAAACAAACGTTGGCACCCGAATCCGGTTATATCCCTTCCCAGGATCAAGACACAGCTTCCACGCTTGGTGAACAGGTTTGCCTTTATTTCAACATATCTCCGAGCTGGCACAGGGTTCGGAAAGATACAAAGAAGCACATGCCTTAACTTGTTGAACCTTCAGTTGTTTGTGCGCATCACGGTGAGAAATCACATTTTTCAAAATTAAGAGTTACAGAGAACTATTTATTTGGCATGTTTTCAAAAGGTTTATGTGTTGTTCATCATTCCCCGCTGCCCTCTGTTTAAAAAGGAAAACAAACACCCCAGCAGAGATTTGATCAGGGATGCTTTTAGCATATTTGGGAAAACTGCCCATGCCTCACAGGGTTGTCCTCAATCAAACAAACATTTATATTCATGAAGAGTTCCCCTAAACAAGGCTACAATTTCAAACCTCACATAAATAAATACAAACAGTATAAAAGTATTCCAGACCAAAAAATAATTGTCTTTATACATATTATACATAATCACTGGTAAAACACACAAAAAACACAAAAGACAAAACTGAATAGTTGAAACAAAGCTGGATGTTTGTAAGTAACATTTAGTAAACTATTTATACTGGAACACTTACTTGTATTATTTGGTGAAAGTTTTCCATTGAGGGAATAGTTATTCGATTCCACAGAAGTCTTCTCAGCTCTAAAACAAAGTAAAAGTGTGCAAGAGTGAGGTCGATTTTTAAGCATCTCTTGACTGATTTCAGCTTTTCATATCAATGGGATGCAAGACAGAAATATATTGGGCCTAAAGTCCCCACCTCACCACATTTTCCTGCAAGGGACTACAAATTATCCTCCAGTTTTATCGGTGTAACCTTGACTCTGTTTAAGGTGTTTGAAACGCAGTAGGTCAGGAGTTCCCAACCTTGTTTAAGCAGAAGAAACAAAACCATGCAAAGGCTCTTGTCAAGTGACTAATTCATTCAGGTAAGAGACACAGGTAAAAAGAGCTCAGCTGGAAAAAAAGGTCAGCAGGTGTGCAGGTTCTCAGGACCAAGGCTGCACTGTTTCATGCCTGCTCAGTTACGGCAGCAAACTAAACCTTTGCCTGTTTTATCCCACTCTAAACAGACATAAATGGTGGCACAGGTCGCAAACAACAAACTTGTGTCATTTGCTCTAGGTCTTTCATAAGTAAGCAATATTTATTTTTATGTCGGTACTCATTTGACAGTGGAGGTCTACTTTTGCTGGTCCAGTAATGGTTTTAGTTGGCTTGCAGCAGTTTGCTTAGTTTCGTTTTTCAATTCGCATGACAAGGTTTGAAAAACATTTGCTTCCAGGCTGCCTGCCCTTGCATGAATACAAAGGTCCTTTATCCGACAATATGCTCTGCCAATCTCGAAATGTTTCCATGAATATATTTAGAGTCAACAAAAGCTGATATAAAGCAGGATATGTTGTGGTATTTGACATTTTGTTCTAGGATCTCCTTCATGTTGTTGGCAGCGATGTCAATCGTGACAATCTCTCATCTTTCAAGACTCCAGGTGCCTGAATAAAATGTGCTTTTAAAGCCCTGTGTTGAATTGTCAGTCTGTATTGGAGTCTGAAATCATTAGAACATTGTGATTTGAACAGGAGGGAATAACAATAGTCTTTCGGTGTGCAAGGTACCCTATTTGATATGTTTCTCATGCACATACCAACTGTATCTAATGTCTACCCACCACCTGTAGTCAATTCCCATGGCAGTATCTCCTAGTACATGACAGCATTTCCTGGCAAGTATCTTCACCAGAGCGCTTGATGAATGGGATTGCACAAGCGCGCTTCTGCCTGCTCTTCTTATGAGAGATGACGGATGAATCAGAGGGTGTAGTTCTTTGGAAATTGCTTTGATATAGAACGAATAGCACTGTTAGCCGTTGTAGGCAGAGGCAGAAGTATTAGAAGTACTAGAAGCACTTAAATGCTGCGGCCTGGTCTTATTCTACCAAATATACATTAAAAAATCAATTAATCAATTAATTAATTAATTGCTTACACTTATATAGCGCTTTTCTGGAAACTCCACTCAAAGTGCTTTACAGATAATGGGGACTCCCCTCCACCACCAAAAAAGATCTGTCATTCAAAGGCTGTTAACCAAGCTCTGCCGGCAGTTTTTCAGAGGTTAGGCTCACTTATACCATAAAAGGGTGTCAAAAGCAAACCCAGGAATGATACATTTCCCAGTTAAAATGAAATTTCCCGGAGAAGGGATGCAAGGCAGTGGGAAGTGGCTGATGGATAGAAAACAGAGAGCACAGATAAACGGGGATGTGATTACTGTACTTCTCCTGCTTCATATCGACGATATAGATTCTGGTATAGGGAGTACAATAGTCGGTTTGCATTTTACGATAAATTGGAGGATCAAGAAACACAGCAGAAGATACAAAAAAAATGTAGACATGAGCATGGTATTAGCAAGGAGTCAGCAAAAACACTACAACCAGTCCTACCACAAAACACAGGAAATGTATTGCAAGGAAACTGTTATTTCCGATAGGAGAACCAGAGGATATTGGAACTAGAATATAGTGCCCTGCGACTCCACAGGCTTCTCCAGCAGTGATGCAGCTCGGTTCCAGAGACAGGAGTGAAACTCGTATTCAGTTTGGCTACCCTAACAGCAGTCCTGGATTATTCACCGTTTGAATGGTGTAAAAAGCCTTTCAAGGAGTAAAGGAAAGAAGACCCAGGATGGGAGATGTGGTAGGCGCTAGGAGGTAAGGTGTACAGTATGTATGGCTCTGAATGAAAACTTGACAAGGTCACATACTGTAACTGTGAAGCAGAGAGAAAAGTATACATTAAAAAAAAAACATTATAGGTCTTTTTTTCCCTTCACAAGCTTGCTAACCAAAAGATTTTTGCTTTTTTGGGGATGTATAAAATTAAATTCCACATTTTATTATGTTACAGCCGTTCATGGCACTAGTCAGATCAATGAGTCTGCCAATTCTTATCATTTCTTTCTTTCCAGCTCTGCTTTAACAATCCAAATCATCTTGTGATTGGATAAACATCCATTTTGACAGCTGTAATGAAAACCCCACAGTCCCCAAGATCCAGAGCTGCCTGCCGCCCTTGAACTGGAAAGAAAGTGATGCAGTTATACAGTTGCAGTTACAGCTTTCATACAGATGAGCTCAGGAGAACTACCAGCAGTGCCCAGATCTGGCTCTAGAGGAGACAGAGTTCTGCACTAGGGAGGCAGGTACGTGGCCCATATAAAAGCCCACATTGAACACGAAGAACAGGACAACGCACAAGTCAGCAAAATGCATAGATTAACAAAGAAAAAAGCAAATATATAGATTTATGAATGCATCCAAGCAGCCCCCCTCTCACCTGGCGAAGTCAGTCTGGTCCAATCTCCATTGTCCCGTGCTGGAGAGATGGATTCGCTCATTGTCGTCGTGCATTTGAAGTCGAATTGGCCTTCTGAGACCCCAAGAGATGTTAAGTAAACCTTCAATGATCAGTCCGACTTCTTCCTGCGGCCACGAAAAAAAAAATCATAGTAATAATAATTGACATCAAGGAGAGGAAATCCTGCTGGCTGAGGTCCATCCTAGCGACGTGCAGGTCTACGTGCGCCGGAGCAGTGATGTTGCACACGCCTTCGGATCGGAAGAATAAGAACTGTGGAAACCTGAGAAATCCACTCGGACACACTGGCCTTCCTCTGATCGGAGCCCAGGTCACTCCTGGCCTCGGAATAATGTGAACCATAATGAGACGTGACCACCAGAGCTCTGCGGACAGTCACGTACACACTGTTCCCAGCATCCGAGTCGAGCACTTGAATTCAGAAAGTGGAATTTATTAATAGTTCCTCGTTTTTACATCAGAGGAGCTTCTGGTTTAGCATTTTTGCAGGTCAGTAATGACAGAATTCAAATCGGTATCGCAGCCAATACTGAGGCTTTGTCACTACACTCTGCACTCTGTGGACTGGAAACTGGCTGGTAAACCAGCTGTAAAACAATAACCTGAATTGAGCAGATAAAATATTAATAATATTTGTATTACTTCCATATAAACCGATCACAGTTGTTGCCTGAAACAGGTGAATGTTGTGTCTGCAGAGGTCGGCTGCTGTTTCCCAGCCTGCAGTGTCTGCAGCACCTGAGCTTCCCAGACTGTTGTGACCTACTCTGGGCTGTCTTTGGGAAAGTTTAAAGTGAAGGAGTTCTTGAAAATTTGTAGAAATGTAATGTCTAAACAGTGTCTTCCAATGTCTTACATGAACTTGAATATTTCTTTCTGAACCACAGCATTTCTTTCCAGATCTTAGGTCTCAACGGCCCAAAAAAGACCCTTCCCCAATGTTCTTGATTTACTTGATTGACAATGACACACACAGATGGTTAGGACTGCAAAACATCCCCCCTCCCAGATTTCAGTGGCGTAGGGCCTTACAGCTATGCACAGCAGAAGAAAGAGTGGGTGGATCTCCCGTTTAGAGAGCTCTCAGGACTAATCCACTCAAGGTCTGACAATGTTGAAAAGATTAATCTCTTCCGCTCTAAGGACACCATATTGAACTTTAAAGTTCCTCGAGATAAAAATATAACCTGTGCAGCTTCCGATTAAGGAGAGAGACTAAGAAGTGGCACAAGTGGCAAAAAATAGCTCCCAGTCCATCTGCCGACTCTGTAGCCTGTATTGCTCTTTGTGAGTAATACTATAGTGGCCTGCCTGTGGCCCTTCACTCCTGGTGCACACGCAGCCTTGAATCAAATTAAATTAAGTAACAAAATATTGCTGTAATCTAGTACTTTTAAAAATGATTTATAAACAGTCAAAAAAACAGTAATCAGAAATGGGAACAAATCAAAACAACCTGTGCTCCCATCCACACCTACTGTATACACACTGGCCATCCACGCCAAAAGAGGACAGAAACATAACTCACAACAGCAACAACAGGAACAGGAAAATTGAAATACACATCAAAATGAAAAGAATCTAGTTATTTTTTCATGTTTTCATTTTTAAAGTATGTATTTTAATATCACAACTGGAGAAATTTCTGTTAATACTCTTCTTATCAAGATCACATCTATAATCACTTATATAATATATTATATATATAAATTATAATAATATAATGAGAGTGTGAGGTTTGAAGCAGTGTTGTGAAGTACTTCTCACTTCATCATAGCCAGATATCTGTACACATGACAGTATTTCCACATCCACCTGATTTATAACGGGCCGTGAGATTGAAAGCAATGCGTAAAAATAGAAGTTATCAGTCCTTTTACGTATATGCAGATGAGAAGTTAATATGTGAACATGGGTGCAAGGTAACGAAACAATAACTTTACAGCAGGGTAGGTCTGTAAAGACCTTTCTACAGAAAGGTAAACAGCTCGGCAGCTGGGCTGATAAGCCTTCCTGGGCACTCTCTCTCTCACACACACACACACTTCCTCTGGGGCCGCTGCAGGTCAGAGCCTGGGCTATATTTGTACTCCGGTTGCCTTGGCTGGAGCTGCCCTATAAAAGCCTGAGCTGTTGCCTCTGCTCCTGAGAAAACATCACACAGCCTCCAGCACGCACGACTGCCACTGGTCGCCCATGGTAGAGCTGAGAGCCAGCGGACCTGTCCAGGGCACGCACGTCAGGTGAGTGTGCGAACACTGCTCCGGGAACAGCATAGTTGAACAGAATAGTGTTTTCAGAACCTAGTAAATAGCCTGTTCATTTTGTATTTTATTCAGTATTAAACATCATTGTCACTTTGCTGTTATTTAAACGCTTGTGCTTTATTAACCTTCAGAAGAGATGTACTTTGTTAATCATGAAGCAAAATCCTATGCCAGTTTTATTATCAACGGACGTTTACGTTTTTAAGGTACCACTGTGCTAGCAGTATCTCACAGTGAGCAATTTCATTCTGAATACAGATATCACTGCTGCGATAGAAAGCTACAAAAAATGCTCTTGTGTTTAGAGGAGAGACAAAACTTTAATATCCATTTATATACTGGGTGAGGACAGCAGCGGAGCAGTGGTCAGGGGTCTGTGCTCCAGACTGGAAGGTTGAGGGTTCAAATCCTACATGTACCCCTGAGCAAGGTGCTTCAGCTGAATTGCCCCAGTGACATACCCACCAATTCTAATGGGCGCAGACGAAAACTGCTTTGGTTAAAAGCGCCAGACAAATAAAGTAGTAATATAAAAGGCTGTTTTTTTTTAAAAAAATGAAAGGCTGGGGTAGAATATTAATCCTCCCTTTTCCTTCTGCGGGTTGGGTCTGTTTCAGGATGAAGTGTAGGCCTCGCCTGTGTGTGGATCTGCTGCCCACCATCAGCGAGCGACACGAGGACATCTCCCCGGAGAGCTGCCGCACTCCCGCCAGCGCGGCGCGGCCCCTGGAGGAATACCTCAGCTCCATCAAGGAGCTGGCGCAGCCCACCTCCCTCTCGGCGTGCCCCCCGCGCCCCGGCACGGGCCCACTGCGGGGGCCGCCCGGCCAGCGCTCCGCCGCTGCCCGCCCGCCCCGGAGGCCCGCCTGGGCCGGCAGGCCTCTGTCGTCCGTCTGCCTGGAGGAGGTGACCCTTAAGTTCGGCAGCCAGGACAGCTGCCAGGTGCCCTCCGCCGCCAGAGACCCCCTGGACTGGCTTTACGCTCAGTCGCAGTACGACGACTCCTCTGCCAGAGACAACTTCGGGGGGGCCCTGTTCCTGCTGTGAGCGACGCCGAGCCGCAAAGAATACCCCCCCCCCCACACACCCGGCCTTGAGGGAAAAGAGACCCCCGGACCTACTGGCGCCGTCTTATTTATTATTTATTCACGAACTCCAGTTTGCATTGCGAACGTGAACACATTGTAAATAGATGGATTTCATCAAGTGTATGTTTTTGTTTATGATACTGTCAGCCTTTATCATGTCCCCATTTTTATATTAATAAAAATATCCCTTTTAAATCAGTGACAGGTGGAAGGCACATGCACTTTATCATGGTTAAACTTCTAACTGGTTTATCCAGGTACATTATTCACTTGATTTTCTTCTTCTTAGATCATTTCATAAGTAGTTTTGGAATCATCGTGGTTAAGATGTACACCAAAATGAAGTCTATTTCTCTCCGCGAATAAACTATTAGACTACATCGGTATTTCTCATGCTGCATAAACGTGGTTGATATTTAACCGCTTGTGAAGTTTCCTGACCTTAAGCACTTGACCAGGGTAGTTGCCAAGGTGCCGAGGAATTGGAACTACCTGAAAGGTCATGCAGGGGTCACAAGAAAAGCCGACCTCAAAAGAAAATGCCAGTAAACATTCATCCCGCTGTTAAAGAAAACTTGTTTTGCTAATATTCCAAGAAATAATACTTACATTGCTGATGAAAGAGTCAAACAACACTTTGAAGTACCGTAAGTTTAGACTGTTAGTTTCAAAAGGTTGTGAATGTTTTGGATCGTTCTGTCACTTTATGCAGTTATGCAGTTTTCAGATCTTGAAGCATAAAAGTCCCCAAAAGTCTTGAGACGTTTGCGGCACACCACAATTGGAAAGAGCAATCCAGAAATCAGGGACATGTAACATTCCCTAAGAGTGAGTCACAACCTGCAATTGTTCCTACCCTGATATACGGTGTAGATGGACATGGAATACAGATAACAGACAAAATTGGCTGGACTAAAACAGTGAAGTCCATAGGAAAACTATATCTGAGTGTTTTTGTGAGACATACTGTATACACCATATATGCATTTCTTTGAAAGCACCGGAGCTCTGTGCTGGGGTCCACAGGTCAGCACAGTTTGCTTGTGGCAGGACCCCCTATCTTAAAGACACTTCAGCCACTCTACAACCAGTTATCATCCAGGCCAGGCGTCAGGCAAGACCAGGGTTTCATTTTCCAATTAGAATGATCGCATTTCCTTCCAAATACATTAGAGTAACAAAAAGAGCACCGATTGTTTTCCAACTGCACGGTGGTCTTACAAGACTCTGTGGGCCCTAAATACTTAGACACATACAGTACATCTCCATTGTAACCTATGAGTACCTAAGCATCTAAAGTTTGAATATAGAGCCCTACTATTTTCTGTTGTATTTTCAAATTACAAACATGTATTTACAATAGGCAAAACAGGAATTACACCTATATCAGAAATTAGAAAACCAAGCCTGCAAAGACACCCTTTTTCTTAAGACATAGGGGTTTATTATTCATGGTCTGCCAAGATTTGGATTTCTTCTTCTTATTCTTTCATTTTTGCTGTACCATTACTTTCAATACTGTCCATCTAATTTAATGATTATTTTAACTTAGAAGAAATGTTACACTGTTAATCTTTCAAAGGTTTTGAAAGCTCATTTTCTGGGTTCTGATACCCAGCAGGGACACCTTTTCTGGTTAAGCAACACATGCAATTCATGCTGCAATTATCACGCAATTAAATATGGCTGTTGCCAGTGCAGATCCCCAGTGGATGAGTAACTCCAGGCATTTTTTAACAACAGACTCACAAAGGCTGCTACAGAGCTCTAAGATGATCTCAGATCATGTGGCCTTAAATAAACTGCTAAGCCGGTTTTCTCCTTCCTACAGGTCTGCTTACAGCATATTGCAGAGCCCTCGGAGAAAGTCACTAACGTGCAAACAACTTGGAAGAGTAATCATACAGTAAACAGCTCAGTTAACAGGAATCTCTATCCATTTCTCAGCACTTAGCTCTGCATTTCTCGTCTGAATTGCTTGAGCAGCTCCTGTGGGCCTCCACAGACAGCACAGCAGATGCCAGAAATCCCTGGCAGGTTTGGTTTCTGTAGTCCTTACAACTGTTTTAATAACTCTGTGTAACAATAACAGATACGCAGATTTAATACTGTAGCTGAAACATTAAGAAATGTTTCCATATACTTTGACATGACACATTTAGCTGTATAGATCACGACAGCTACAGCACGAGCTGAAACAGCTGGTGAAAGAAGTGGGAAACATCTGTAACTGGGCTGGAAAAGCAAACTTTCCCCACTCAGTCAGTACACAGACAGGCTTGGTGCTCGAACTTTCTTAAGAAAAAACGACCCTGTTTAGCAGGATGTAACGCAACAGCTCAAACTCTCGAGAGCCACAGACTCCTCCAGAAAGGCCCAGCTGAGCGCAGCTGGGCGCACGAGGAGGAGAAGGACATGCCTTTCAGCTCACGGCCATCAACCCCTCGTTTTTGCTGACTCACATCCTGCTTAAGGAGGCGTCCTGCACAGTTGTTGTTTATTTGCTTGGCAGATGCCCTTATCCCGAGTGACTTACAAAACATTCAACAATACGTAAAGTAAACACAAAAAAGAAATCATTCAAGCATACCAGAGAAATAATGGGACTAGTGACTGACCTCCAGTGAGGGGAGGAGGACCCAGAGCTCCTATTTAAAGAGCGAACAGGCTACTTCAAACACACTCCCTGCAATGGGAGGAAAACAGGGGAACATTTTGTGCTACATTAATGAGAATGAAGGCCTATCCATTTTTATCATTGTTCAATGGTTTAAAACTGGCAGGTCAAAGTCCATGTTCTGTTAAGGCATTAAGGGAGTTTTTTTTTTATTCTAGGGCACTTCACACAAACACTCTGCAGACCCTCACTCTCACTGCTCAGACACTCTCATCGCGCAAACAGCCACTCTTGCTCCCCAGACACTCACTCCCACTGCCAACGTCATGCACATTGGAATTTCCAAGACAAAGAATGAAGTTCCAGCTATCCTTTTACATATCCTTTGGCTACTGTTTTTAATTTACCATAAAGCCTAAAACACCATCAAACAGATTTTCAGTAAACTGAGTCAGGGCCCCAATGGCTAATGCCATAACAGCAAAGCCAAAGCAAATACAAGTAGCTGTATTTACAGTATAGATTTCATTTGTTAGAAAGCTGGTCATTGTGTATTGAAAGTTCTTCTCATAAGGGAAATAAATCCAATCACATTGTTTTTATATTTAATACAAGACTGGTCAAACGGTCATATCTTATCCTATCTATTTTGAGTCTTCTCCACCAGGCTGTGTCAGTGAACTTCAGCTATCCCTACAGGTTATAGAACTGTCTGGAATATAGTTGGATGTTTGAACTGCAAATTTCAATGGCAAATTGCTTACTTTTCAACGTAATTGGAAAACTGAATGCATTTCTGTTAACTGGTTAGTACACACTGTGTTAAACCTTATTTAAACTTGAATGAAGTGTTCAAATAAAGTCAAAATGGCATTATTGTACCTACTGATTCAGAATAAAGATCTAGAGGACTTTTAACCGCAGTGGGCTACACATTTGCATCGAATTACTTATTAATTGCCTCTCCTAGAACCAGATTCCCAGAACAAATCAAAGACTCGCACTTAGAGGACATGTCTCCTCTCTATCAACACTGTGAGAACCAGGGGAATCTCAGGCTGATGAGAAGGCTACATAAGCAGGGCTATATAATTCTCACAGAGGCGACTTTCATTATATTTTTGCTTTTACTAAAACCTACCTCTCGACTGCGTAACTGGAAATTTTTACCTTCATGGTAACAGTTATAGGTTTTCAACAGGGACAGGAGTTCTGATCTGGAACAAACAAAAGCAGAACAGTTTTACTGCACCTCCAGGTACAACAGATACAAAGCATAAGGAGGCCAGCATGTGCAGATAAGGAGTGCCAATTGGAAACGAAGGAATGAGAAACACAGCTCAGAAAGAAGTCAGGTTAGGTGCCGATCGACTGCATTAACTGTTTATGGGAATTACCACAAGACATGGAAGGTAAAGACCAGTTTGCTGACACTAGTAAAACAGTCTGGCAATACTTACTTGGAAATCGTCTTATCTTCTTTGACTTTCACAAAGGATGGCGGACGGAGGGCCATGGTTTTCAAAGGGTAGTTATCTTTAAAGGGAGATCTATAAGAAAGGAAACAGAATAAGCCATGATGTCTATACTGCAGTTTTAGGAGTGACGGACAAACAATGGGAGGAAACACCAGGAAACACTGACACGAGATCAATACACCTATGGTAAAGGTCAATCACTGCAGTGCCTGTACAGAGCCACCTTTCAAAGGTGCAGATTGCAGTAGTTTCATCTCGGGGAACCCGTGTTAATGGCCATAGAGTGTTTTACCAAGATTAATTGAAATAATGAGTAGCAGAAGTACCCTCTCTCTTCATATCAGACACTTAATCATAATGGAATTTACAAAGGTCTTTACCATTTTTACAATCAGGACCCGCCGACAGAATGAAAAATGAATATTGTGTTGCCTCCCATAGCTCAGAGAAACGGTAAAATGTGGCATCAGGGATTACAAGAAATCATGCATCCATGGTTTGACATGCATCCAGAAGCTACAGAGGGGCCTGCCAGGACAGGCCGGGGAGGGGCTTTCAGTGAGAGGAAGAAAAGGTCATGTGACACTGCCGGAGTTCGTCTATCATTATTAAAATTACAATAGCTAAATATTTACCTTTTAAAGACATATGCTTTTAACTGCCAGCAAAGCTAATGCTTTGAAAACAACTTTGTCAAATTATCAAGGAGCAGGCTGGACAGGATCTAGAAGTGTCTTTTTAGTTAATCACATCACCACAACAACAAACCCTTCAAATCCACTGCAGATGAAAAAAGGTGATTTTTGCTAGTAATGTGCAACTCCAAGAGTTTTTACACTTCAAAAGCGTTTTTTCTTAGACAGCAGTGACATTCGTGCTCAGATTATGGAACACAGTCGAATTTTCAGTCTGAGAAAACGAAACCTTATAAAAAGTCCATGAGCAGAGACTGCTTTTTTTTTCCATAACAAGTAACATCTGGCTCAGGGCAAAATATGGGAAATGAGAAACAATGAGGGGATGTGCATTACTGGGCAATCCTGAAACTGTAAAAGAATAATTTCACACCTGCTGCAGTCCTGAATGTCATTGTACTGTAGGTAAACACTGTTTGCATGTGATAACAGAAGGTTTTAAGAGTTCTGAGCAACAGTGCAGAAATGATTGTTTTTTTTTAAATATCAGGGAGGAGTTAAGGCCCTTCTGGTGTTAAGAAAGGGGCTACAGTGGGTATAGAAAGTCACAACCCCCTTTCAAAATGTTCCCCTTTTGTTGCCTTAAAGCCCAAAAAGAAGACAAATAAAATCAGAATGTTTTAGAATTTTATTTTCACTTGGCTAATGTGGGTTACTGTGTGCAAATAAAAATGGAACAAGCCTAATTTAATTTGTTTTTTTTTTCAAAGTGTCATACAACGAAAGGTACAAATTTTGATTGGGGGAGGTGACTTTATATACCCACTGAACATGTGGTTAAAGATGACAGGTGCCTATGAAAACCCAGAGAGTGCCCTGCAGGTGAAGACAAGCTTGAACTTACACAAGCCTTCCACACTGTGTTCCTTCCGAAGAAACACCACACAACAGCATGCGCACAAAACAAGCACACAACTTCACGCGAACAAGAATTTAAAAAGTTTTTTTTTTAAAAAATCAATGAGTTGACAGAACAAAAAAATTGTGCTTACATCGTTCTCATTCTTCCGTTCTTAGGGAGTTTTGGGCTTGGATATTGCCTGTGGAAATTCCACTTGGTTGCTGTGCAGCTGTGGGAGGGAGCCATGTCATGTGACTACTGGGAAAACCCCGACTGCAGATATAAAAGTTACCACATTCATGCAGCAGCACTGTTCTCTAACTGCTCAAGCTTCGCAGCACAAGTCACAATGACGATGCCCAGTTTTATTCTTCTATCTGTAATCGGCATCATTCTCTTTGAAGGTAAGGGAAAATCCTTTCTGAATTCTACCAATCCAATATTATAACATGGCTTTTTTCTGTGATGTACAATTTTGAGTACAAGATTTCTTACAAGTATTGCTAATGACATGACAAAGTGGAATACGTTAATGTTAGTATTCAGGAAGATACTATCAACAGCACTTTACTTTTTTAAGGGAGAGAGCATGTTATATTTTCAATGCACAGATCATTTTGTATGAGTAGCCATTGGATGGCGAATGTAGTTTTTGTATGAAATAACTTAGGATGTAACAGGGACAGTCCTGGGAGGGTAAACTGATTTTTTCTCATTCTTCTTTTCTCAAAGCACACGGGGGAGGATGCCAGTTCGTCCCAGTGAGATGCATGTGTCTTAAAAACAACAAGTTTGTGAGAAAACCCATCTCAGACTTTTCTATAACAGAAAAGACATCATACTGCAAAAATGTGGAAATCATGTACGTATGAACTGTTTCAAGATATTGTAGCCAGATTGTGTTATTTCAGTATTCTCTTTGGTGAAAGGCCCAACAAATATACTAACAATATAATATAAAAATGTGCTGTCTTAATCAGCACTACCCCTAAATGCAGTCAGTATATGTTGAAATCCAAGCAGTACCACAATGTCATACTCTTAATATTTCAACTAAGCGTCTACAGACTGTTACAGCATGGGTTAGTGACGAGCATCAGTTCTATTTCTTTGTCGTTGGATTATTAATTTCTGCTACATGCAGTTCTCCAAAATGAAACTTGCAGAGCAAGGTATGAAAATAGACATTTTCTTTTAAAAGTCCTTTTTCTTGGTTTCAGACTGACTTTGCAAGAAGACAACATGAAGGTCTGTTTAAGTCCTGATGGGGATCAAGGAAAGAGGCTGGTCAGCTGCTGGAACAGGTACGAGGGTCTCGCCCTCTCATCAAACGCAAACCTTTCCATCTGTGTTATGTTTGTAGAATACGCAAAGAAATGTTACCTGAGCCCTTAAGCACACTCATAGAAAAAGTGCAGGGAACTTAAATAATGCAACAGAATTACCTCTACTATTTGAAATCCCACCTTCTATCCAAAAATCAGAATAGAAAAGTACACTGAAAACAATCAACAATAACCTACAGTATGCTACTGTTCACATTTCATACAATCCGGCTCTTACGTTCAAAGAACAAAATGTCTGTTTAAAAGTGACTTCAATTTTTTGTTTAACTTGGAGATGCTGGATATTGCTCCTGCTTTTAATGTAACATTATTAACATACTGGCATTTTTTTTTTCATTTTAGAATAAACAAGGACGACAGCAAAAAGGAAAAATGCTTCCGAAGGAACAAGCCAAAGACGCAGAGGACCCAGGAAAAGCCTACAGAGATTCCAGTGGAGGAGACGTCTTGAGCGCTCAGCGGTCTTGAGACTAAAGAGACCCATCTTGAGAGAGCGTATCAGTCAGAGGAAAAGAATGTCCGGGGAAAATCGAACTGCTCTGCAGGAGTTCATAAGCCTCTTGGATTATTTACTTTAGAAAAAATATGTTAAAGGCCTTCTGTCTCTGCCTAACCAGAAACAGATTGTGCTTAACCTCTCTTACTGGTTGTGCTGAAGGAGAAATCTCCATCAGGGAAAAAGAACTCTTCAAACCCCAAAGCCCAGAACGTGTCAGAAGTGAAGGCAAAGGTCGGGTTCCTTCAGCAGCTTTGCAGCATGTAAGGTCGAAACACAAAATGTCAAACGTACAGTGAACAAAGCGAGAGCAGAACTCGTGTTTGGGGGGGAAAAAACACAACGGTTTTATGAACAGCAATCAGCGTGGCAGTGCTGCTCCAGTGTTCTTCATTGAGAGCAACAGGAAAGTGGCACCTGTCTGAACCTGACCCACTGTGAAGGGTGCCAAGAAGGGTTTATCTCTAGACTCTGGGAGTGGAAGAGGTGGTTTGTGCACTGATCCAGCCAATCGAGCATCTCATTTTACAAGTCTCTGTGGAGCAATTATTTATTGTTAAGGATCTGTTGGATGTTTTTTGGTTTGTTTTGTAATTTAATAAAAAAAAATATGTATTATTTTATTATAAAATAAATGTTTAAAACCTGGGATTTAATGTTGTTGCACATGTTTAGACCAGATCAAGGCTTTGCTTTCCAAAGGGAAAAGCTTTGCTCATTTTCTTATTAAAGAGTGAAAACCAACGTGCAAATTTGTTTGGGCTGCAAATGTTCCCATGTACAGTGGACATAAAAAGTCTACACACCCTTATGGAAATTGCAGGTTTTTGTGATGTAAAGCCAGAAATCAAGATAAATCATGTCAGACATTTTTCCATCTTTAATGTGACCTTGCAAACAACAAAAGTCAAGAGCAAAACAAATAGATAATTATTAGGAAAAATAATTGAAATTAAAAAACCTACAACACTCTGATTAACTATACTATAAACTTAACTATAAAATGGTTCTTTCCCATGCCCGCACTTGTCAATTCACCTCATTTGGGGAGGACTTGGTGACAAACCACCAAATAGCCAGGTGGCCTGATGAAAATGATGGTCAGAACGATGCCAGAGAGCTGACTGCAACTGCAGGGGAGCAGTGTGATAGGCCGAGTCTACAGGTCTGATCATCATCGTAATAATTAGTCATTCAGCAGACACTTTCATCCCCCAGCGACTAGCGGAGGTAAGAAATGTAAGATTTCCACTGACAGCAGTACCGCAGCTTAAGAGTTGTAATTAAAGAGCACAATGTGGCTCAGTGACTCACTCAGGGTGATTCGCAGTCAGTCATCAGCAGAGTCACGGAGAACGAACCCCCAAACCTCCCTTTATGACAACCACTGCACACCCATCTACTTAGGCGAGCAGACCAGGCCTTCAGCTGCCGAGGAAAAAAACCTCAATACATTTCCCCTCATTATATTCTAGTGCTGCCGTTAATCAACACAAGCACGTGCCCCCATTAGACCTGAGGAACCTCCTCTTCGGAGAGAAATGGGGCTGAACAAAAGGGATAAGAAGAGCTCGGTGAAGTTCTCTCTAAGCGACTTCTGCCTCGATAACAAAATAAATGTTTGTTT
This sequence comes from Lepisosteus platostomus, assembly GCF_059453375.1. NCBI lineage: Eukaryota > Metazoa > Chordata > Actinopteri > Semionotiformes > Lepisosteidae > Lepisosteus > Lepisosteus platostomus. The sequence goes on along the minus strand of NC_142616.1, from coordinate 17,773,197 downwards.
TCTACAAATGCTTCACCGAGATTAGAAAGGAGCAAATAAGCCCCTGCAATCTGCTTAATGTATTTAGAAGACACTCTTATCCAAAGCAATTTGAAACGCGTTTATGCAGCTGGGTGGTTTTCTGGCGCAGGCTGCAGGAAGAGCCTCGCTCAAAGGTACTAGAGCAGGGCCGCACCCAGGATTTGTACCCACGACTGACCTGTGAAGAGACCCAGAACCCTCAGCACCGCTCCACACTGCTGCTTTTGTTTGAGCAGGACAGGGTGACTTACTGTAAACCATGTGATAAGGAAAGTGCTTGATTTGGGCAATCAGGAAGTCGGGAATTACAGATCAGCAAGGATCTGCTCTGAAAGGCATTCAGCTGTGCTGCAGGAGAAGTATCCAAAATGTTTTTCAAAGTCACAACTTTTAACATGCTTGCTTTCTTGTGCTGCGGACGCTTAACTGGTAAGAAAGACAGCCAGTGCTTTTGTCGGTGAACAAAAGGACGTTTAGCCTGCTCGTGTAGACGGAACGTGTTTTTTCTCTTGCGTCTTCGCAGATCAAAAGGCAGAAGCAACGTCTCTCCGGGAGAGGTGCGAATGTATCAGGACCATTGAGTCTTTCCCTCTGAAAAAGATGTCTAACTTCACCATCGCTGAGAAATCCTCCCAGTGCAAGAATGTCCAGATCATGTAAGTACCACACTTCCATTTACACTGCAAAGGATTTAAGAGGGATATGTAAAAGAAAATTCTGTTGTTTGCTGTTGAAGTGAGAAAATGGTATTTAATTAACAAAGTTGCCCCTTCTATAAACAGTATTGGGGGTTAGAACAAAGCCATTCTGATCAGAGCAATGCATTATACAGAAAATGTACATGATCTCAGGTTAAGTCAGACCAATGCAAATAAGCAGAAATTGTGCAACTTCACAGACAGGATTTGCTATCACAGACACACAACTTTGTACATATTATGGAACTGCTAAATAATTTGTGGCTAATGATTGAAAATTGAAACTGTTTTCATGAGTAATTTGACAAAAATAATGCATTTGATACCTCTGAAATCTAGATAAAGCAAGTTGTATATCAGGGAACAGAGACAAAATGCATGTTAATAGTATTTATTCCCCCCCCCAAGAACATGCTTTAACCTTTTCTGAGCAGTCAAATTTAAGATCAATAAAAAGATCCATCAATAAAATATAACTATCATCTGTGCATCTCAGCACAAACTCTACTCAATGTAAAAATGAATTCAGTTAACAATTACAAAGCACATGTGCGCTTTGAGAAAATAAACTCTACGCCCTGTGATCTGGCGCACCTGATACATATCCACTGTGCTGTTCGTGTTCTGACTTGTAAGTGGACTTCAGGCATGGGAAGGATTTATTTGTTAAAACTTGTTAGTTCAGGTCATCTGATAAATACAATATTCATGAAAGGCAAGTTTGACTAATTTCTATGTAACTGCTTTTCTTAAGTGACTTTATAATAGCAAATTCAGTGTTTTGCATGAATGAATGTTCCTATCAAACCACTGACTTCTGATTTACTGTATCTTAGGTCTTGTGAACAAGCTAGATCATTGATACAGATTACTGAAATTCTCTGAGTAACAATACCATGAACAGCTATTCATTGTTTCATAATATTCCATATTCAGAACAATAATAGTTGTTCAGACAGCCTTTGCAGATGGTATCCAGAGACTGCAGAATGAAAGACTGTATTCTTCTGCTGTAAAAACGGCCTCGTATTTTCATTGGAGCTGTGCCATAATTTGCCAGAACACCAACTCGCAGCTGGCTGGATCAGCTGCTCCAGAGTGTCAGAGACAGGATAAGGTGACTACGAGGGTTTAGAAATACCAATCTGTGTCACTCAGCCTTATTTCCCAGCAAGTACTGAGCTGTTTTTCCAATGTTTCGCCTGTAAGAGCAAAGACTCCTTCTCCAGGGTCTGAGGGAACAGATTCAATGCTGCATTGAGAAAGGTCACACTCAAGAGCTGGATGAAGTGCTTCAGCAGTCTGAGAAAGATGTATTGCTCAGTGCAGCAGCACCTGGGATGTAAACCTACAAAATCCTGCCATTATCACAACCACCGGACACTTGTCTGTACATCGTGCTTCTTGGGTGTAGAGGTGACTGGTCAGAATTCCTGAGCCCGCTCCCTGTCACCCCAAAAAAGTTTTTTTCTGGACAGATTCAATGCACTGTTAATTTTACCTAAAGCATTAACTTAGCCCATGTGTTAAAAGGAGTGAAATACACTTCTTTCATACCAGGTGCACAACTTAAAAAGTGTTTTTCTCTTCTGAAGACTCCATCTGAAAAACAACAGCGATGTTTGCCTCAACCCAGATTCAACACAGGGACGGAGACTGCACAAATGCTGGAAGAAGTAAGTTACTGTATGCCCCTCAAGGCACAAAAAGTCATGCCACACAATGCCAAATCTAAATCACATAAAAAAGTAAAATATATTTATAGCACGCATGATGATACAAGTGCTTTAATTGAAAGAATATGCATCTTGGGAAAATACAAATGATTCTGCTGAAATGTGAAACAAAATACATAAGATATTTTAATTTACAACAACTGCCTGAAGAATATTTTCTTTCACTTTCTAGAAGGTGGAATCAGATGTCCCGTACTGGTAGAAAATATTAACACAGTGCCATCTAGTGGCTAAACATCTCCCTGGTTACACATTCAAAGAAAGGTCCGGTTAAATGAAATAAACGTCTATTCCAAACTGAGCTCCCTTCTTAATGATGGAGATTTTTTTTCTGCTTGTCCGTTTTACAATGACCTTCTCTGTTTGAACTAGGTGACGTTATGTGATGACGAGAAAAGTATTTGTTTAAGAAAAGACAATTAAATTAATAAATCTCAAAACAGCAAATTCTGACTAATGCATAATGAAAGAAGCTATGATAAACCACAGGAAATTCAGGTGTGTTGTTCTTCATTATATGACCAGTTTAACCTGCAAGAATCTTAGGTCCTTTTCCAAATGATCCAAATGCAGGTCTATTGGTTCGTACAAACGGATGGCAAAGATACTGTAGCTTGTAGCGGCAGCACTCAGGGGTACCCAGTTCACCTCTGTCACACCTGTCTTGATGTGTTTGATGTTTGCAGAAATGGGAAAAGCACCACAAGACACAACCGGTGCCTTCGGCTGAGGGCCAGAAAAGGCCGGAAGGGAAAGAAAGAGCAGTGAAGGAGAAGGACTCTTCACAACCCATTGGCACAGCTCCCTGAGGACATAACGCGACATCAAGCTCATATGTACCTGCTACCATTTCAGAGAACACATGTATTACACTAAATGCTTCCTCTATTTTTGTATCTCATTTGTTATATTAAAACAAATAAATGCGACACGCTTAATGTGCGTTGTTTTTTAGAAAACAACCCTGAGAGGAAGCAGTCAATGTCTTCAACACACATGAGTCACATATCAATGTTCTTCTCTTGGCAATTATGGGAGCTGATTGGTTCTCAAACCTGAATTACTTCAGCTCCCCCCAAAGAGATGAAATGTGCATTTCAAAATCCTTTATGTCAGGAAATTAATGACTTATTCCACTCTTCTCCTACGACACAGGACACAGACTTTGATTTGGGAAAAATTCTAAAATCAGTCACAGCAGTCCTTTCTGACAGTACACGGCACCCTCCATGGAGAAGCATCCAGAGGTCAAGGAGACACAGCGAGCGACTATAGGCTTCTGGGTGCTTTTTTGTTACGTCTTGCAAAACGTAAATTACTGACTGGCAACTGCCAATCCCTGGTGAGCAGGTGCAGGTGGCTCTGTGGCTAAGGATCTGCGCCTATGACAGGAAGGTTGCCAGTTCAAATCCTGCTCCGTTGGGCCCCTGAGCAAGGCCCTTAACCCCAACTGGTCCAGGGGTTCTGTACAATGGCTGACCCTGCGCTCTGACCCCCAGCTTCTCTCCCTGTCTGTGTGTCTCATGGAGAGCAAGCTGAGGTATGTGAAAAGACGAATTCTTAATGCAAGAAATTGTATAGGGCTAATAAAGTGATGTTATAGGAGACTTCCAAGCTCTGAGATGGACACTCCTGGGGTGATCGCACAGAAAGACAGTGGTGCTGTCCCAGCGACATCGCCAGCTGGTCTTCCGATCTTTGACAAGCAACCAGACAGGCACCAGCAGAAGTTGTTGCTTCCCACAATGCTTTGCAGTATTCCGAACACTACACCTCGGGCACGCTCACCGTCCCAGAACACAGCACACAGCCGGAACAGCCAGACTTTGACAACAGCGAGCGAGGAGGAGAGACAGGAGCTGGAAGCTTTAGTGCTTTAACAGCAGCGAACTCCTCAGGCAGCTGAAACTGTTCTCCCTGGCAGTGGTGTGCCAGGAGAAGATCAGCAAGGAGAAGGTGCCATGAGTAATGCATGTTTGGCAATGTAGAGGGCAGAACATCTCTGATAAGACGTGAGGAAGCCTTGTGCAGCGACACTCTGTCCCGCCACCCCTGCACAAAGGCCAGCACAGACTGAGGGTCCCTCTGGGACGTTTCCACCTGTTTCGTCAAATCCTGACTCCAATCCAATTATGCTGTCCCAACAGCTGTGGTCCTCGTTGAATACACTCTATGGATTCAGCAATCCATCCATCTTCTAACTGCTTGATCTAATCCAAGGTCATAAGGGAGCCAGAGCCTATCCCAGCATGCAACAGGCGGGATACACCCTGAACAGGACACCAGTTTATCACAGGGCACTCACAGACAGCACACACTCACACCAGGGCCAGTTTTCCCCACCAGTATGTCCTTGTACTGTGGGGGGAAATTGGAGCACTTGGCAAAAACACATGCCAACACAGGGAGAACATACAAACTGTAATAGCACCCCAGGAGTTGAACCCAGGGTCGCAGCACAGCAAGGCAGCAGTGGTCACCACTGCTCCACAGTACGGCCCACGGATACACTCGCCCCTCGATACTTCCAGTGAGCATTGTTTTTCTCCATCCATTCTACCACTGACACCTCAATCTGAATCCGTTCTAGTGGTGAGGTGCCAGCGCCTGACTTTCTGGTCCAGGGGTAACTGGAAACCGAGCATCCCGCTGCTTTTTAAAACTCAAGTGAGGATGGTTGAGTTTAAACAAGCACTGACATGGAGAAGTGAAGAGTGCTCTAATCCCAGCCGCAGTGTGTTCATGATTTCATTATTAACACGTGTAGTATTGAGCACAATGCCCCCGACGCATTTGCCACATATAACCGTCGCTTCAAAACTCAATTTTTCGTCACAAGCGTCAGTTTCTACAATAACACCGTAGCTGGAAGACGCAGAAACACCCCACTTTACAGAGGAGGATTTCCTTTCAGCCTGCTGCAAAGGAACCGGGCTTAGGAAAGGGAAACGGAGAGGTCGACTGAGGCTTGGGCCGTACACCACTCAAGAGGAAGTGCTCTCCCTTCAATTACTTCATCAGATTCATGCTCGGATTTGTTTCCCATCTTGTCGAATACGTTACTCATTTACACAACCACCCCCAAAAAGCCAAGACTCTAATAGTGATTTTGACCAAAGCACACGGAATGCACGTTAAATAAAACTAGTGTCTCTGCCTCTAAACTCTTGACTGAATCAATTAAACACATCCTGCAGTTAAGGCAGAAGACATCCCGTATTTATACCAGAGAAAGGAAACGACAAGCACATACTGTATCTCCCATAAGCGAACACCAGGATATGATATGCCGCAAAGATGTTTACCTGGCAAACTGAAAAACCCGTCACACAAAACTCTCCCAAATGAAATTACTCTTTGTGGAGCAAATTAGATATCTGTCCCGCACATATGTATAAAGAAATAAGTTATTTTTTTTATATTGCACACACATCTACCAACAACAGATCGCGCCACTACTGTATTCTCTTACGCAGCTGTATCTGTTTTAATCTAATCACCAAAGTTTTCTCTTGCTCGCTAAAATGCAAAAAAATATTTATTTGCAATACAAGAGAAACACATCCAAACAGATATTCTTACCATTACTTTAAAAGCCTCTCACTGTACCAACGGTAGTTCCGTCCAATCCTTCTCGCTATACACCAGTTACTTGCTACCCACAGCTTCTCCTCAGAAGGGAAACATCGTCCACGCCGACAGCGAGAAAGACAGCCCCCTCAACCAATCAGGGGTTGCAGCGGTCGACACAAAACCAATCAGAGCAAACGAGGGAGGGGCATAGGGTTTCCAGAGGACAAGAAGCTACACGCTGACACATTATTGCCAAGATGGAAATCTGGCTAGCTAGCAATTACTTGCCCATTTCGTGAATGCTTGTTTGGCTCAAGCTCTTTGCTTTGAGTTTTAATTGCAGTGCAGCGTCATTTTTGCTAGTGGCGGTTCTATTCCAGGGCTGCCAGTGTCTTACTGTGGGCTAGGCTATCCAAATTACAGCACAGGGGTCACATGCGGTCAGTGACGGGCGGACCTGTAACACGTCTTTAAGGGAGCCACTCATTTCGAGTGGGGTGAACATCTTCCTGTGCACTGGTGAGGAGCAATTCCTGTCGCGGATGGGTGTTTTTGTCTGTGGATCCACAAACAAATAGAAAAGGTGTTACTGGTACAGTATCTTGGTCTAGCTGTTCCAGATCATGCAACATGCTCACATAAGATTGGTTGAATAATGTGAAAGTGTCTTACAAAAACAAGTGGAAACGATGAGGCAGTACAGTACATTTATAACTGAGAACAGGAGGCACTTCTTTCAGTACGAAGTATGAAACAAGAACAGCTGGACGGGAGTTTTGGGTCAATTAGCTACCAAGTACCAAACAGGTAGATAGGCCAAACGACCTTCCCTCATTTGTAAACATTCTTATGTTCTTGCATTTTAAAAAATATTTTATGAACCATTTTTAATACCATTCAATAAAGTATGTAGATACAACTGCGTCTTTTATTTGTTTTAGTTAATTGCAAGATTGACTCTCACAAAGCCTGTATTATACATACACATGGAATATCAAACTATATTACTGAATCGGAGAACAGCCAAATCATCAGAGAATGGACATGGAAGAGAAATTTCCTCTTAGCCTGTCTTAAGCACGTCTTTGTGAAGTAGGAGGCTGAATGCTGCCGTCCGCTCAGAGCAGCTATTCAGAAACGAACAATAACCCTGTGGTCATGACGGATCCTTTCAAAACTGCACGACAAAGAGCTCTGACCTCACTGCACTTGGCACTGCTATGAACCTGCACAATACATTGTCGAGCACAGCAAAGCCTGGAGATATATATACACAGATGAATGAAGAAATTACTTTTAAAGATCACCAAAGGATTGGAGGGTTCAGTGTGTGTCTTACGTTGGTAGGGCTGAACAAAATTGCTTTTCACTTGAATATGCCCTTGTTCTTAATACGCCTGGTGAGCAGATTTCTGAACTTAAAAACAGCCCTCAGAAACGAGTTCTCTGAGCAGTCAATTAATTACTGGTTTGTTGTGGTCTTAATTTCTAATTTGTCATGGAATGTTACATATCCTGCCTGCCTATTGGAAGAAGAGTCAGAGTGACCAGTAATCACAGTAAATACCGGCAATAGTTTTAAAATATCTAAAAAGTTTTTGGAGGGCACTGGGACTTAATATGAAACACTTTTAATTAAAACACCTGAAAACATGCCTGGCTGCGCACAGTGGGTACTCTTTGTTCATGAGTGTGTGGGGAGACCCTCTTTCCTTTCATAGTTCACCACCTGTGGAACCCAACACTCAAGGTCAAGCCACACAATAGAAATGCCCCTGGGGGCAACTCGGACTCCCAGGCTTTACAACATGGGAACAGCAGGTGTCCTAGGCTGTACGGGCTCTGAATGGACGTCCATGTCAGATGTTGTTGATTTTTCGTTTGACGTTGGGTTGTAGTACAGTACATGATTGCTGGACCCCGTACTATCAGGATCAGACCTTCAGAATTTCTGCAGCACAGCACCTCAAAAAACCCCACACACAGGATGGACTTAGCTGCCTCCCTGGCTCTTAAAATTCACCTAATGTTGTTAAGATGCCGCTTATGTTGAATGTTTTTCATGTGTTGCTGTACTTGACTGCAGCCTATCCTTCTATTCACCCCACACGGTGAATTTCCCCAAGAGCCCTGCAGGAGGGAGTCTGCGACGTCACACAGACAGGCTTCTCCCAGCCCTTCCTTATGGGGGAGAACTCACGTGGGTACAACCCACAAGTGCAGAACTAGTGGAGAGGCTTCCTCAAAGGGGAACTGCAATGCTATTTGTATATTTCGGGGTTAGAAAGAATCATCATTGATGAGTGCATTTCAAACCACAAGGATAGTAAAATGTGCACTGTAACTTGCAAAACCCCCAATTTGCACCACAAAATAGACCGAAACTCCAGTGATGTGTTGCAGCCCATGACATTGTAAACAAGCAGGCTTATGAATGCATCTCTTCTAATCCAACAGAAATATTGCTCTTGATTACAAGACAGTTTTGCCGGTTAATGGAACTTAGTTGTAAACTTTGCGTTCAGATCACGCTGGAACATTTCTGTTGTGAAATGTCTGCTGCACAACCTGTACTTATTCGCTTGTACATCACATCACATTAGTCATTACAGTGACTAGTGAGCAGGAAGGGCCGCTTCTTGTCACAATTGACTCAAACTCTCACTCTCACCCTTGGTGAGACCAGGGTTTTGCAACACCATGGCGACATACATTACATCACAAATTCATGGTTTTGTGCTTAATTCAAAATGTGTAATTTTTAAACTATACCATAAATGAATTAATTTTGTTACTGAGGTTTAACTGGGACTGCAGCCCCTCTTGAACTGACTTTACAAGACAATTTACGGTGTCTTGGGAGAATCTCACTATGTATGTATAAATAATTCTTCAGCAAACTAACCTTCAATTCAGCTGCATAGCATGGAAGATATCTCGGTGAGAGGCAACCTTGCCAGTGCTGTCTGGGGAGAAACAGTGGGAGCCTGTGTGCAGCACATCCCTCTATACAGAGGCGGCTGTGAAGACAGGGCCAGTTTTGTCTTAGTGCTGATTGATAAGCCCGTTCAGCTGAGGCTCCAGCAGCAGCGTTTGTCTCGTCTAAATGAGAAGGGCTTTCGTAAGCTTTGTGTAGTCTAGGAAGGTGTTTAATTACACTTTCGTGTTCTTCACTGCCACAGAGGCAGAGCTGAGCTGAGTCAAAGACCAGACCTATTGTAGTTTTCCATTCTAAATACAGAATCAAGCAAACCTATAAAGTACGACTGGCGTGCCCTGTAATGTCCTGTTTGAGCTTCCTAGAAAATAAGCTATATAGAACCTAGCAAGAGTGAAAAACGCCACATTGAAACAATTGCTAGTGAATGTGAAGAGTTCATTTTAACCTGACATATTCTTTTGACTTTTCCATGTGATCTGTAGTTTAATGTCTTCAATATGTTGGTCCTCTCACAGCTTGACTCACTTTCAGGAGCATTGTAATAGTGTGAATGCTACAGTCATATAAGGTTTAAGACATGAGACTATAAAAGAGTTCATCTTCTCATTCTCTTTTTTTAATGAAACTTATCCATCAACAATGTACAAATACCATTGGTTGGTAAAAAACAAGCTGTAGGCTATGTATCATAACATTCTTACCAATCTAAAATCTCTCTGTATTTACAGCTCTCTATACTTCTACTTTACATTCACAGATTTATTTTGTAGAACTATGTAGATAGATTACAAAATACATTTTCAATAGAAAGAAATAAAAATACTATATACATGTGGTGCTTTGTGGAATGCTGTTTAAATACAAGGAAAGTATATATATACTGTATATATAAAACAATCTCTTCTTTTAATTATCACACCTAATTATAGCTTGGATTATACAATTAAACATAACATAGAAATCACTTATACTCTAATATAGACACTTAGAGAAAAGTACTCTTAGACTTTATATTTGATAACAGAGTGATTAGAGTAACAGCCTTGTATACAATCATTCACCTACTACACTGTGTAACTCAAATCACATAATACTGGACAAGGTGCTTTGTAACATCATCGGCAATTATGGCCTTATACTGCTTGTTTTCATTTACCTAAAGAAACACAAGAACAGTGTTTACTTTTTCTCTTTTTACCATTAATTGATGGTGTTAAGTGTTATTCACCCCATGCTTTACTGAAGGAGCAGAGAATGTGTATTGAAATGTACATCATTTCATGTACATCAGCAGAAAATCTTGTAAGGGAATGGATTGGTTCTCATGGTCTGATGATGGGTGCCTTGTCTGAAGTTGTCTCCATTTCCTGAAAGTCCGGCATTTCGGACACATCCGGAATAATCTGCACAGCATTCTCCTGGAAATGCACCTGCTTCCCCTTTCCTCTCCCCGGTTTCCCATCCAAGACTGCGTGATCGAGCTGTGCCTGACTCTTGGCTCCCGGGCCCTGCTTGTGGAAGAGTCTCTGCAGGTGCGCCCAGGCTGTGGTCCTGCTGCTGGACACAGCCCTGTGGAAGGAGTAGGTTTGCTCGGTGTTTCCTGCTGCCGTGACACTCACTGTTGTCCCAGATGGGTCCGAATAGAGTTCAGACAGGGAGGGAGGCACTTGGGGCAGGTTTGCTTTTTTCCTCTTACTCAGAAAGAAGTTGGCTACACCAGTGATGAGAAGCATGACTCCTGGTCAGAATTAAAAAAACAAACAAAAACAAATTAGCAATTGAAACCAAAATGCAGTTCTGTTCCTGAAATGCTTCATTCGAGTCGTGGCATTTGGAGGACACTTATCGCTTTGTTATTCTTTCCATCCCTGGAGACGTTTCTGTCTCTCCTTGGGCAGAATTCCTGTTCTCAAGGGCGAGTCTGTATTGCCTCCGCACGGCACTGACAGTGGAAAAATCCAGAACACTGATAGGGAGCTGCAGGAGACCCATGGCTGACTCTACCTGGAATAACAGCGTGCCACACCAGGACCGGGTGAAGAAAACACACCACCGACATCAGTGTGTAGTACAGAAATTTCTGGAAGCCTCCGAGCCTGGCTGCTTTTTTCCACAGGACGAATGCTCTCGATCCTGACGGACACCTAGATCAGAGACAATACCTAATTATTACAAGGGTGGTGATTCCTTGTGTTAATGAGCCTCCCGAAGGATCCCAAAGCGCTGCATTTTTAGGAAGGAACCCACAGCGTCAACCGATGACTAGCATCACCCACGGGGTGACAGCAGCCGCTCTGCAGCAGCTCTTCAGCTCATCTGGTCAAACGGTTTCACAGCCGAAACGCTGTGTCTCTTTTCTTTTCCTTCCAGCATGGAATAGACCATCACCTGTATATTACCACACCAATGGATGGGAGACTCCTGGGAAAAACTAAGGTTGCTGCTGGAAGAGGTGTTAGTGTAGCCAGCAGGGGGCGCTCACCCTGCAATCTGCGTGGATCCTAATGCCCCAGTATAGTGACGGGGACACTATACTGTAGAGCCGAGGTCATTAAAAATCCCAGGGTATTTCTTGAAAAGAGCAGAGGTGTTACCCTGGTGTCCTGGCCAAATCTCCCATTGGCCCTTACCAATCATGGCCTCCTAATAATCCCCATCTATGAATTGGCTTCATTACTCTGTTCTCCTCCCCGCCAATAGCTGGTGTGTGGGGAGCGTACTGGTGCACTATGGCTGCCGTCACATCATCCATATGGGGCTGCACACTGGTGGTGGTGGATGGGATCCCCATTACCTGTAAAGTGCTTTGAGTGGAGGGTGCAGAAAAGCGCTATATAAGTTTAACTAATTATTATTATTATTAATGCTGTTCTTCTTTAATAAACGCAGAGGAAGATAAAGCAAGTCAAAGACTGTGAAAGAGCGCCCTCTTGTGTTAATAAATAGTACTTACATGTCCATGGAATAGCCCGTACTTTTATTCCGCCATGTGTTCTGTATAATTCTCAGTCTTTGAAGGTCCTGATTCCTAGATTTATTAAGTGAGTCTGTGTAAGTCCATGTGTGGGTGTGTGTGTGTGTGAATGTGAGTAAGTGTCCTGAATCACGTGGAAGTTTTTCAGAACTAGGCAGCAGACTATGACACATCCATGGAATCAAAGTGTTATTTCTTCCCAAATGTTGTTAGAGCTCCATAAAGGGGCTACTTACAATGATTTGCCCCATTCATCCAGTGATAGTCTATTAGTCATCATCTTATCTGGTTCTGTCTGTGTAAACAGCACTAATCTGGCCTGTGGCTAATGACTCATAGTAGTTCACAATTTATCCAGAAGATCTCCATACCTTCAAAGCATGGTAAATTGATTGCTTTTGTGTACATAACGTCCCCTAAAAATAATTCAATCTTAATTTATTGTTGAAACAGAACCTAGAAATTCCAGTGCCCCGATGGTTTGAAAGTTAAAATCAAATGTACCAGAGGTCTCTGAAAGCATGGCTTAGCTCGTCAATGTCAGGTTGTAGAGCGAAAAGAGTCAGTTTACTCTTCTTGTATTTTCCAGGCATCTCAAATGTAATACAGGTACCTTGCAGCCCAGATGTTCACCTGCCAGGAATGGATTACTAGTTTAACCCTTCTAAACACTCATTATTCAGCCTTATTAACTTGTTAGCTAATCATTACCGCAGGAATTCTTTATTCTAAACCCGGGAGCACACTTACGGAAGGCAGGGCCCCAGCAACTTGTCAGCAAAATAGGACACCTCAAAGATGGCAACCCCTCCTGATGAAACACTTCCATTGGACATTTCCAGGGTGTTTGAGAAGAACGCCAAAGTGATTTATATGCATAGAAAAAAAAGCAGAAAGTCAATGGTACATGTAAACATTTCAGAAACAGTAGGTCAGGAAATAGGATTACCAAACAGTCCGCCAAGAATAATTAATAGATGCAGAGGCCTGTAGCCGGAGGTCAAGTGGCAGATTTTCATCTTATTCACATGCCCCACCGTCAGAAGCCCAGTTCCTTCTCCAATTTTTCTGTCTGTGAAAACTTTCTGAGAGCACGTCTGTGAGCCATGTACGGCTCTTTCCCCACAGATTCTGAGGGGGCTCATAGTTTCAAATCTGAAGGTCACTACTTTTCTCTACCAGCACACATCCTTTACTGTAAAGCCCGGCAGTCTCAATTTATGCACTTAAATGGAATAATCTCTCTCATGAGGACTTCCATAATTTTTTTTTGATCACGTCCAAAGAGTCTTTTTCCATTCCAGTGCTGGAAATCTATTTATAGTATTCTCATCTTGATATAGAGTATGAATCTCCGTTCCTGAATGGGTGCCAGAGAACTGCAGCACTGCTGGAAAGTGCCCTTAACGACACGTTCAGCGAAATCCCACTCGTCAGTTTACCTGTGAAGGTGGAGATTGCGGTGCATCTGGGAGGCAGGTGCAGTGAAATCTACTGTAGCCCTGTTCAGCGCTGGTGAGAAAAAACAACAGCTGCTGTGTTGTGAGAGTGTGCCTCGCTAGTGTCTGTGTACACCCCATAACCCTGGGGGTCTGGGAACATACTCAGACATGAGGCAGCCCAGCACAGATTGCTGGTGGTTAAACATTTCGCATGTCAGCTCTGGGCTCAGGCGGATTTGTAGTCGATAAGTTCCATCTACCAGCATCTTTGCTGCTCCACTGGGTGAGTCTATGGATCTGCTTGGCTGACAGGAATGGACAGTTCCAGGTGTTTGAATTGGTGTCTCCCCATGAGAGATAAGAGTGCAGCAGCTCAGTTTCGAAAGAAATACCCGATAAAAGGCCAGGGCACATGTCAACATCAGCAACTGCATACAGTAAATACTTACAGGAGATATACTGCAAGGCTTTCAAATTCTCCCCGAAGGAGAGTCTCAATCCCCACGCCCAACAGCACTGTGTTCAGACAAGAGAAAATGTGTTGATGAGAGAGAGTACACTTCAACCTATCATGGTTTTTATCAGAGAATAGTGACAGGTGTAATATGGTGCATGTTCCCTGTGGTAAGGGCACACTCAGTGGTGTAAAGGGCTCAAACAACACGACTAAGAGCCTCCAGAGTGAAGTTCCTGCTTCCAGCAGTGTTAATGAAGATGCTGGCACAAGAGCTCAGGAGGTTTTTTATTAGCACAAGGGACGTGCTCCTGTGGAATCAGCTGCATGACAATCTGATGCCTGCACAGAAAACAGGTGTCCCAGATAAAGATCACATCACAAAATAAAGATCAACTGTAGATGTCAATCCACATAGGTAGGCCCCTTTTCAGGCCATAAAGGCCTATGAGGAATGGGGGGGGGGCAAGGGCCACCATTGTTTCTTGACCATACTGAACACTAGAGGTGATGTGGTCAGCATCACACTCCAGCCAGCCTGTTACCCCCAGAAGGATTAACCCCCGGTACTCATTTGGAAAGCAGGCTGAGTGGATTTGGGAGCCATCTGGATACATTGCTTGTCCCTACCGTACCTGGCATTGAACCCAGGACCTCCTGGTGAGGAGCTAGACACCCTTGCTGTCTGAGCTACAGTACCACAACTCCTATACATCCCCATAAACAGAGCTAAAGCTGTGCTGAAACTAAATTGAAATCAATTTATACAAGGATACATATCAGGAGCATTTATGTCTTAAGTTGCATAAGTTTCAAATCACATTCAAGAAAACAAAAATTGACTGAAGGCGCCCCGTAGACTAAAAAAGAATGTTGTTACTGGAACAAGTGTCCTCTGAACTGTAAAAGCTGTGTCAAAATGAGCTTCTCCTTTTTTTTTTTAACAGGACAAGGTTCTTAGACCGGATTGTTGTAGTCCACCTGGTGAGTGACAACTGTGCAGCACTAGAGGGGTGGAGACACTGCATCAAGCAAGCTCTTCCACTAGAGGGCATAGTTTCTATAATAATTGGGCATGTGGGCTTGTGATTTAATTGCATCACTTGTTCTGTGAAATTGATGTTATATTTCTTTTTACAGTATCCACCAAAGTAAGTCCATTAGTTTCTAGACAGACACCCTTCTGTTGATTCTTTATATCATTGTTCAAAATAAAATGGTAACTTTATATATTAAGATATATAAATGTTATATAACTTTATTAGCAAGTACTGTAAAATAGTAATTAAAAAAAACAAATATCAGTATGGTGTAGAAATAACATTTGAGATATGTAAAATGAAAATATATATATATAGTTTTGTTACACTAGCTGAGTGAATGTGAAACGAGCCATATTTACAAAAGGCTTCAATTTCGAGAGAGTGGTTATTGTATACATTTAATGTTAAGAATTAAGTAGTAAGAAATGCAAAATCTAATGTTCTTAATGTCTTCCAGACCACAAAGAACAGCACACATGTGCAACTCATTTAGGAGGTTTATTTATACAAGGTGTGGAAAAGCAATTTGTAACAGAATGGGTTAAGAAGGTTTATTATTTGTATTAATTTATACAAATTAAACCCTTTCCAGTGTAAATAAACTGATTTTTGGAGCGTGCTAACTTCACCTTAATGCAAAGAGAGGGTTTTCAAGCAGGAATGAGCCTGCGTCTTATTGAGGGGTTTGTAATGAGTGTTAATACTGACAGGATCTGTTTGTTTTTCTGTGGTTCAATAAAGGGTTAGGACACTTATTCTCACAACGTGTCAATTACTGGACAAACCATTCTAACTTGTAATCCTCCACCACTTGGGACACTAGTTACAGTATACTGAGTAAAGTCATATTCTTGCTACAGAGTTCAATTGGTTTCGAAGTCGTAGTATTCTTTTATCTCCCAGCCTATTCTACATGCAGGTAACTGAAAACAAAAAAGCATGTAAATGAATAAGTAAGAAAGCCGTTGCTACCTGTATTCACCAAAGAACAGGCCTACAGACTGAAACTGAACTGGGTGGGCTTGTCTACACCGTAGGCTGGCTGTGTCGAGCTCTTCCAGCTGTGGATTTCTCCACAGCTGTAGGATGTTTCCTCGGTGTCTCTGCCCACCAGATCGAAATTCAAATTGTTTATTGTTTATGCTTTCACATCTCAGATCTGCCCAGAAATGAGACACCTGCCAGGCAGCCAGGTATCGTTGTTAATACAGGTAATCCAAGAAATGTATTCTCTCGCCATCCCTGAGCCAAGACAGGGGGGTACTAATGCTCTTTCCTTCCCTGGAGAAACCAATGTCTGAGCAGACGCGAGATATAATTCAGCACTGACAAGGGTACTTATTGAAGTACGGCGAAACCCAGGTCTGATTATGACCTTTTCATTCCTTTCTAGGATTTAAAGCAAAATCAGTGCCATGGACTCAGTTACAAAGTACAGCAATAAACCAAGGAAAGAACGCTTTGGGAGACACGACAGTATAAGCTTCCCTGTGCCCCCCCCAAAAAAAATAAAACACTTTTGCTTCAGTTCATTCTAAAGCTGTAAGTGACCAGCGCATAATTCCAACCTTGTAAAATACAATTAAAAATTTACTTCATTTTGACATATATAGGAAGAATGACACCAGAAACGTTTTCAAACATTTCCATTTCCTTCATATTTGTACACATTCGTACAGTTTAACTGGCTCTAGTTCTACGGAGTTAAGGAAGTGAAACTAGATTTGTGGAGCTGCTCAAACCTGCTGCGGTTGAAATGCCGAGGATCCTGCAGAGGCACTCCAGCGCAGTCCAGAGAGAGGAAGCCTCCATTGTTGCAGGAAGAAGACACCTTTTCCCACTTCTGACAAATCCTCAGGCTGTATCATAACCTTCCCATTGTGGAAACAAAAAAAAAGAACTAAAACTTTCACAAACTATTTTTTCTCTCTCGACCTGTGCTGGAAGGAGTCCCGTGTTGTTTCTCCGGGTAGTTTTGCACCTGTGGCTTTGACCTGCATCATGAAGTGAACGGTCAGTGCTGACCAAACTCAGCCAGAATATTCCGCACCCACAGGCCCTCGAGGTGATGATGAAACTGAAAGCCAGTCTCTGGATGCCCTTGCTGTTAAAAAGGGTTAATCATTAGTGGTAAAAAATGAACCAACTAATGTACAACAACTGAAATGACCTTGGCGAGGAGATCAAAGCCATAAAAGTATCTTAAGCTCTGCTGAATAGCCGGCTCTATGATTTCAAAGGATTAACCAGTTATTGCTGAGAATTTCATTGAGTAGGATCACAGTGAACGAATTCTTTAGAAAAAATCCTGCTAAGAATTTGAAAAATAATGAATATTCCTTTATCACACACACACCAGTCATTCAGCTTCTGCAGCTTTAAACTAGTTGAAACAATTTAAGAATTTAAACTGATATGAAAATAAATTTCATCGTTTTCAGATTATCTCTACCTAGATGTTTAGCAGTTGTTAGCAGAGGACTTCTTGGTATGAAAGAAAGCCGTGCCCTGACAAATGACAGATGTTCACAATGAGAAAGACCCACCAAGGTTCCACTGTACAAGTTAATTTGTAGCAGTGCCAAAGGTTGCACTGATTGGTTCATTTAAAGTCAAAAGTTATTATTATAGAGGTAAACCATACAAGTCAACAAGCTGTTTATGGGCTTCAAATTACAGGGAAAAGTTCATTTGTTGCATTCATAAAGTGCTTTTCTTCCCAAAGGATCGGAAAATACTTTATGCAGAGGACAGGACCCACTTGGTTCACTGGTTAATTAAGGGGCAGCTTTGGGGAGGTCAAATTCACCACAGCTAGAGTGAAATTAGGCCCAGACACAGAAGTTAATGTTCCTGCTCCTCTGGGGTCTTTCAAGACCAAATACTCAGGACGTCATCTTGACATGTCATCTGAAGGACCGCAGCACCACAGTGCCTCGTGTCTCCACATTGAGACACATTGTTTGGAAATTCTGGTCCTGAGAACGCCACCTGCTGGTCCACCCGAGCACTCACAAAAGCCAATTTTCTTTTTGGATTTTCTTCAGAGGACTCACTAGGCCCAGCCCTGCGTTGTTGCTGAGATTTGTTGCTGTTAATAACTTCAGTCCAAAATTGTCCCTCTCTCTTCAGATGTCCCCTAAGGCTTTATACTAGGACCTATTCTGTTTTTAATCTCTTTACTCCCGTTAGACAGTTTTGTTAGCAAAAAGAATGCCATTCTGCTTTATGTCTCTATCTTGTGTGATTCTCTGTGTGACGTCTTGATTCTGTCAAACTCTGTGAGCGAAACTGAGGCCTGATTGACCTCACATCCTCTCCATTTAAATATGACAAAAACTGAGGTGATGTGCATGATTTCCAGGGAAGATACATCTCATTTTTTAAATTCCCCACAACTTGGATACAGTAGCCTCACATTTCACCCTGCTAATAAGACATTTGTGGGTCTTGGTTGATCCTGAGCTCTGATTTGATGCACATATAGAAGCCATCTGCAAAGTCTCTTGCTTTCATCTGAGAAACATTGCTACCATGTGGTCTTTTCCTGATTACACTGCTGCAGAAATTGATTCATGAGTTCATCAAACTCAGCTGGATTACTGCAATAGCCTTCACAGTGCACTCCCTACACACTCCCTAAAGAAGCTTCAGATGGTCCAAAACTCTGCCGCTTAATTTCTAACTTCTTCGTGGTTCTGTAATTATATCATCCCAATTCTGACATGTCTTCACTGGCTTCAGTTCCAAATTTCACTTTTAACTTTCAAAGCCATACACACCAAATTCATGTAAGTTTTCGCATCTACATCTGTCATTACTCCCTATGTATCAAGCAGGGCTTAATTCTCTGCTGAGGCAAATCTTTTAGTAGCTCCATCTGATAGGCACTAGTGTCTCGGGTTCTTTCAACCACCTTGCTCCACAGCTCTGGAACTCACAACCCTGCCACTCTGACAAATTCGAACCTTTCCAGCTTTTAAAATCTAGACCAAAGAATTATCGGTTTAATCAGGATTTTAATAGGTGTTTGCCTCAACAATTTCTACCTCTTTATTTTTTCATTTTGTTCTATGTTGGGTTTTTTTTTGGACCACATAAAGTGCCCCAAACCTTGTTGGTGTACATGAACACTGAAAAACATCCTTGTAATCTTTGTGGAGATAGAGTGAGAACACTCATTGAATTATGGTTTATAAAACACTGGTTGTGGTATGGTCATGCTAAAACTGTTCGTGAAATATACTGAATAAAATACTTTATTTCATACATTGTTTTTTAAAGAATGCATCTCAAACTTCCAACTCTCTTGATAGATATTTTGAAGCTGATGCCCCTGCTTCTTTAATTAATTAGCTGGATCAATTAATTGGCTGCTAACTATTAAATGAGCTAGATGGGCAAAATAACCTCCTCTTGTATGTAGCTTTTCCTGTATTCTCATATAGATACATGTGTAGAACAGTACAGAGAATGTTCTACAGGTATTTTTCTACAAAGCAACATCCATTTTCAGATTGTGAAAAACAGGAAACCAGTATGAAGAAAAACAAATAGTACATATTTTTGTGATTCTTGTTAAGATTAGGGTATCATACATCTTAACTTTTGCAAAGTGTCAAAACACAACAATGTTTTTTTTTCAGAGCAGTGTGGACAGAAGCTGAAAGACAGACTCCCAGTGACTCACTGTTGACTGTTTGTTATATAAATAGACTCTGAGTGTGAAACAACATGAGTCTCCTCTTCACTGAAGTCACTGAGCCAGGCTTAGTTCATGCTGAACAGCAGAGGCTGTTATATTCCTAATGTAGCACAACTCAGGAAGTACAGTGTTCTACATTATTAGGCTCCAAATCAGGTACGCACTTTCATCTGTTACACCTCCTCTTGGAAAGTTATTAAGTCAACTACTGTATTAAATTTCAGTTAACATAACACTTGTCAAAATAAATCTGTATATACAGTATGTATCACAGAAGGTTATCATATGGGAAATTTGCAGCTCACAACGGAAATACATGACTTGTGAAAGCAAATCCAGAAGAAAGCTACTGCACTTAGTAGCTGGAAATGTTGAGCATGAAAGAAAGAGCATTTGATATCACTAAAGGGAAGTACTTTTTTTTTCGAAAGCATTTGAGTGTCAAGCAAATGATATTAAAGAAGCGATAAAGTAGAGCTCATTGAATGCAGTCCTGGCAGCACTATTTTTCAGTGTTCGTCAGCAGGTTGACTCTTGCTCAGAAGTAACCGATCCAAGAGTCAGTCAATTCCACTGACCTCCGGATGAAAGGTCCTGTAGCCTGTGGTATGTATGTGTGCACTGAGTGGAGTGAGTTCTGTGAGCAAACTTTCAGAATCGTTCAGGAGACCGTGCGGGGGACATTATTCAGGTACGCGTGTGCGGGACGCTAAGAAAAAGGGGCACTGGAAAGGAGACTGAGCTGCGTGTGCTGGTGCTCCGTTTTTATGGGTTTCCTGTTGGAACTGGTTCCTGTCAATTTAGCAGCTGTGCCTGCATGGCTGGTAATTTGACCCATGCGCAGAAAAGTCTTTTACAGCTTTTCACATAAAAGCTGAGCTATTTTCTGAGCTGGACTAACCAGCTCCCAGAATTCTCAATTTCAACACAGACGTGATCAGTAGAATAGCTCTAACCCTAACAGTAACCATTATACAGTACAAGTCTGGAATTTTTTTCTCTGATCTTCTTCACAGATCCTAAACTAGTGCTACAGTAGCTTCAGTGTAAGCCAAACCCAAGCCCTCACACAGGACAGTAATCCTCCCCTTGCCACTGCTGTAAAGACCATCCAGCCACAATTGTCATCTCCAGGTTAGGCACTTACAGTAGTTAAGGTCAGTCACTTAACTAGACTCCTGTCCTAACTCTAATCCTACACAGTCCAACATGAACCTGAACCTGACAGCAATGCATACCACAAAAGGTAGCATCTAGCTAGGAACGCTTAGATGTGATAAAGTATTTAGCATGCAGCTAGGAACGCTTACATGTAATAAAGAATTTACTTCAATTTGACTCACATCTGTGAGTAATTTGGATCAGTGATCTGGGGGTCTTGCAAGTGTAACCCTAGCCCTTTGCTGCTCAGTTAAGGTTTTTTGAAAATATTTCTGATAAAAATGTGTGCACACACTGCAGAACCCCGGAAAGCTGCGTTTCTGATCAGCTCCAGTACCAGGGCGACATTTCCACAACAGAGGATCCAAACAGATCTGGACAGAGATGGACTGGCTGATAGACAAATGACTTCTAAGCCACAAAACAGCCAGAACAGAGATTGTACAGAAATGTCTTGTTGTCAGTGGTCTGGGCAACTGGTCACTGCCAGCCTTTTTCCTAAATTTTTTCCATTTGAATCCTTTTTTGTATCAGAGATATGCAAGGCACTCAGCATGTTGGAAAGCCTCCGGCAGGACAGAAATCAAAAGTCAAATGTGGGCCAAACCAGAGTGTAACCTGGGGGCCATGACCCCTGTGTGAAAATAAACTGTACAACTTGGCTAGCAAGGGTGAAACCTGCTCCTTGTGTAATCACCTGTAAATGATCTGAGCTTGGCCAACAGCACCTCTGAGCTCCAGTACAATGTGAACCATTGTTGGCTGCATTGTACTGACGGTGGGATTAATTACTGTCGGGACAGTGGTGAAACTGGGCAGACGCACAGGAGGCGGTGAAACGCAAGTCCAACGTGAAGAGGGGCAGAACCTGCGGGGCCCCCGATCCGTGACCTCTCTCGAAACGTGCAGCACATTTCGGTATCTCTCTGTGTCTCGAAGGTGCGCCCGGCCGGCTCTTCCTGGCGCCTGTTTCAGCCGGGCGTAGCGCTTACTGTTTGGCAGCGGAGAGCGGCGTGCGTGTGGGAGCTAGTATTCCGACCATGAACGGGATGGCAGCTCCTCATTTGCACCCATTGAACTTCAAATCCTTTAATCCTGCCTCACTGCTCCTAGAGCTCCTCTAAACACAGCATGTAGTAGTAATCTCCTGCCTCTAATACTAACAAATATTCAGCCTTAATATAAAGCTGTGGATTCCACCTGAAAATGGTCATTTATGTATTGAATTCACATACATTGAATGCATTCCTGCTGTATGCTATATCAATAGCTTAAGAGTATTATCTATATGTTCTGTGTTTTCTTTCTTATCACCTTAATTTAAAAAAGGCAACTAGGGTATGATGCAAAGGAACAAGTAAAGGTTTATTCCATGTTGAATAGAAAAGAGATACCAAGTTTTGGCTGACACAGCTACCTATTTGAATTTCTTCAATCTGGGTACGTCAACAGTAAAAGCATTTCGCGTATGATGTCTAAAAGGATCTAAGATTTTTGTCTTCGGCACTTGTATTTTAAAAATGTGGTGCCACAATTCCTGCTGCATTTTTCAATTGTCAATCAATCAATGATCAAGTCGAGTAAAAATACAAGTTGCTTGATTATCCACATAACTGGAATAATTAAGGTAATAAGACCTCAGTAATAAGGTAAGAAGTGCTTAGTCAAAAACGTACAAACAAATTGTTGACTCCAAGGGCTGGAGTTACATTCTCCTGATATACAGTATATGTGTGTGCAGCCACACGCTCATTTCAGGTGGTGGAGGAGAGAGAAAACAGGGCCACTGATCTCATGAGCGGGTCATCAAGGGTGGAGTCCAGGGTGGAAAGGTGAAGTGACTTTAAGCTCAGGCAATAGCAATTAAGAAGACAATTTCTTGCAGCCCGCCTTCTCTTATTTTACTCCAACAGAAACTCACACCGGTGGAGAAGTAAAAACAAAAAACCCCAACAAATCCAATATAGCGCTTTTCACAATACATCATCAAAATAACATACAGTAGCTAATTTCTTTCTATGTAACTCCACAGCAAAAGCACACGAGGTCACAGTATCACTGTTAAGCCCCACAACAGAGCTGGGTTTAGCATTTTTTGAAAAATGTCCAAATGTAACACCAGATGTGACACGTACAGATCACTTCTAAAGACGTGTACTTTGGAAACCCTTACATCATGCTTGAACTGTACAAGCCATAACTCTCTGTTTCAGCCCACAAAATCCCGTCTGAAGTCTATGGAAGTGAAGCTTTGTCAGAAAGCCAGCTCGTCAAGCATACTGTACCTACAATAACTGGTTACCGGCCATACACAGGCCAGGTTCTTGAACAGCAAGGTGTGTACTGCAAAGATTTAGGTTCCGCAAGTTCGTGTTCTTCCTAGCGTAAAAATAATTTTATTTTATTGAAAAAACACTTGTTTTGAAAATGTGATTGGAAATGGCCTAATTCATTCCACTTGGTTCAGACCACCCACTACTAAACTCCATTTAAGGGATTTGTTACTGGGAAACGTTTCTCTTTGAAAAAAAAAACACACAGCATACAAAAACAAACAGACGCTAGTAAATACTTATTTTCCCCTTATGTAATATTAGCTCAACAGCTGATTATTGAAGTGCAAATCTACCTTTGCTCCACTTCACCAGAGCATGAAGTGAAAAGCCTTGTAGATATGTGTCAAGTTACTTCTCTCATCGTTTCAAAACTCCAAATTTAAAACAAACAGGAAAATTGAAATAAACATTCGAAACTTGAAAGTAAGTTAGCAACAAGCTTATTTTATTTCTCCACCCCTAAGCATTACTCGTTTGTAAAATATGTGGTTTTAAGGAGCAGTTAATCTTTCATAAGATTCCAGAGCATTTAAAAATAATCCCTTGGTGCATATTCAGATACCATCGACTAACAGCGTGTCTTGGCATTGGTAAAACTGTATAAACAGCAAACATATCTTCTGCATTGTTGCAACTCTCAGCAATTCAATAGGAAAGGTGTGTTGTCAGATTTTTAGCAGATGAGAGCCGTCAAATGTTGTAATTACGCAATATTTGTTGTTTACTCATTAAAAAAGGAATTATTGTAGAAACACAGGTAGACAAGGACTTCGCATTTATAGTCATCACTGAGGGACAAGAGTTCGTTCTACTTTGTTAGGTTGAAGGCCGAAGGATACAATCATTCAAATCTGTTAACCTCTAAAAACATCACGTCAATAACTGTTTCCTTCTTGCTTTGTTATTTAACTGTTTAAAAAGAAAAGTCCTCAATATACACTCAGCTTCATCTGGAGCTAGCACTTACACCTTTGGTTAAATGTTCATGTGCTCTGACTCTCCCCCGTCACGACGATGGCGTGAGCTTAAATCTCTTTACAAATTAACGTGCATTAAAAATGAAGCCAAACATTTTTCTCATCCAAATGATCCGTCTGCCCTTTGCTAGTCTAAACACGCATGTAGTGAGATTGATGCCCATGTGGGAGAAAACGACCCTTTTAGGCATTCCAGCCTTAAATCGCCGCATTCATGAAAAAAGATCCTTTATTTCCTTGTCTGTAAGCGCATTCGTCTTGCTTCCGTGTGCTGGAAAAACATCTCAGGGGGAAAGGGCTCTCCGGATGCCCGGGTTCGACCAGGGCAGCAGGAAGGACAGAGGGAGGGCAGGTGGACCCCAGAGTTCCACAGACACCCCAGACATCGCAGACAGTCGGTGTCCGGTCATGTATTTTAATATCTAAAACTAGTTCCAGCAGTCGTTTTGCATTCATCGCTGGCATTTCAGGGACAGCACTCTGAATGGATGTGACAACTCCTCTGCCACGTCTGTAACATTCCGGGCCACCTGTGTGACAGGACTGTAAAACCCTGTTCGTGCTTCACAGTCACAAGCTCCGAGGTTTAATATGAGAAAAGTACAGTATACCGGGCAATAAAACAGAGGGAAAAACAAGGCAGAGTACTGTTGGCGAGTTTATAGATAACTATTAAAAGGAGACGATGTACAATGAACCACATACAATTTATACCAACAACACCATCAACGGGGAGCAGTGTCAACACAGAAACTTTTAGTCTGACTTTTTGTTCTTGTGTGTTTTAAAGTGAATTTCAAAACAAAGAGGGCAAACAATAATGGTCAATAAATAAGGTGATTATAAGCAATAATCACTTGGTTTGTTGTATAAAGAACAGTGGAATTGAACCACGACAAGACCTCCAGGCTGAAAGCAGTGCAGAGACACACAGCCCGTCTGTGCCCAGGAAGTGCAGCCCTGCAGGGTGGTATCCTGGCCCTGCTGTCCGATAGATACCTGATTCCGAGCTGCACCGCGTTCCCTACTCCCACGCAGCTACCTTTCAATCCAGCCAGGGTCTGCGACTCTTCACAACCCCAAAGGGCCCTTTAATCTCCTGCACAATGGCAGCTTTATCTGGTGGGCAGAAAACATCCGATGCCTCCTATCTTCTGCACATGTAAATATTATAGTGATCGAGATGGAGGATAAACAGGGCCTTGACATTACAAGACCCGCCGGTCTAAAGCAGTCGGTCAGCTCTAGCATAATGTTTTTTCAATCAGTGGAAACAACAAGGCCTTTTGCACAGAAAACAAAAACCTGGAACTATCACTAAGCAGCGAATATAAATGATTAAAAAAGCCCTTATATGATTCAAGGTAAGATTGTGATGTGTTATAAACAGGCCCTTATACACACCACAGTGCCTTCACACACATTTCTGAGCTTGATCTCTCTGGGACTGACCACTCCACACTGGGCACTTTCTGTGACGTACTATTTTAATATTTAATCAGGTTTATGTGTTCCCCGTGTTTCAGAATTTGTAACAGCGAGTGCAAAATTATAAATAATCTTTTGGGATGAACCTGAAGCCGTTAAGCAGTCATAATGTACACAGGGAGACTTGCCAAAGGCTATAAAAGTTTCTGGCAGCCAGTGAGCATTTATTTTCCAGTTCAAACTGTCTGACAAGGTCACTCCTGAGGTGCAGTATTCCTGCAGCACCATGCTTAGAATGTATATATACAGTATATACAATTTATTTATAACACAAAGGTGGATAAACACAAAGTGTGGGAAAGTGGTAAGGGTTATAGATGTGAGAGAGGAAAGTTGTGGGTTCAATGCCCAGGTGAAACACTGCTGTTTTGTCCTTGATAAAAGTACTTCACCTGAATTGCTCCAGACAAATACTCAGCTATATACTGTAAATAAGATAAAAGCATCAGGCAAATAAAAAGAAAACACGTGTTCAAGACATAGAAAAGGTTCTCGGGCCTTTGAAGAAACTAAACAAAACTGCCATCAAAGTTAAAAAGGGAGAACCAGCAGGAAAATGACTCCACAGTGTCTGCACTCCATAAATCTCATCTTCCTTTGCCTGCTGTGGCAGGAGAGGCCGAAGGATTTTTGTGAGGAGAGAAAGAAATGATTTACTATAAAGAGACCTCTAGTGGAATAAGCTACCAATTGCTGCTTTATAGATCTTGAATAGGATCAATTGCATAGCTGTAGATCTCCTTGTAAAAACACTTCTCCGGCCAGATGGAAACACTGGTCTTTCTGGTGTGGGCTTTCCTGTTGGTCATTCTGCTCTGTCGTGTGAAAGACAGGGCAAACATCGAGCAAGTCTGGAGAGCATCCTCCCACTCGTCCACTGGTGGGAGGGAAAGCTAGTATTCTTTGTGGGTGTATGTGCCTACTGGACATGTGCGTCTCCCTCACACCTCATTTTCTCTTAAATACCACAGCTGCTAATCTTCAGCCTTTCATGGTGCTGTAGTCAATCATCACAAATTAAGAATGGCACCACCCGCCAGCTCCTCAGGGCAAAACCACAGCGGTGCTGTCTGTACACAGCACTTCTCTTCTCTTCTGGGTCGAACACCACGTAGCTCTGCTCCTAATGGCAGTGCTATTGAACTGCTTGCATGCAATCTAGCTACTGTGCCTGTACCGCACAGTCTGCTTAGGACCTCCTCTGAGAACACCAAATAAACAAACGTCAACATAATACAATTTCAATATTTCAGTATCATCAGAACATCAAAACCGCCTCCTCTCATTTGAAGCTGTTACAGTTTTTCTAGTAGAAATAGTAGAAAAAACGATCCCTTATTGTGATTCCCTTAACCAAATCTAGCCTGACTGTGTAACTTCAGAAAAACAGGCTTCATGCCGGCCTGGTGTCATCTACTGATCATAATCCAGAGCATCCCTTGGACTTCAGTTTCACAGGGGGATACCGAATTGCTGTATTGAGTGGAAGAGCAGTTAGCTACTGAAGTCTATGTGTGTTGACTGACAAAAAGGGCTCAATGTGAGGAGAGGCAGCTGGTCTCCCTGTTGCAGAGGGCAGACCTGCCTGTGTGGCAGCCAGCTCACTGACATCAGACTGGGTGTCAACGGTGCACCTCTGCTGCCCTGCGGTATAAATGAGGTCATTAAACACTGTAATAAAAGACTAATCTATCATTCAGTAACTCTCCCACATGTCAGCTCCCTCTTATCTGAACCACACACTGCGGAGCTCAATTATTGAGCCCATTCAGTGCAGGAGACTGACTTGCCACATTTTAATTGGGATCCTTATTGAGGCTTAATTACGTTAATCTGAAGCTATTCAAAGAACGATGGAAACAGGGCCAGGAATGGACTTGTCGTACCATGATGAATGATGCCTAGAGATTATCAGCACATCTTGCATCTGTAATGTAGCAGAATAAAAGTTTTTTTTTCCGCCTTCTTTTTACTGAGCAGCGGATATCAGAAATCATCTCGTTGCTTGGACTGCTGTGACTTCTGTTTTGGTAACCATCAAAAAACATTTGGGTTCAAGTTACTGAATTCCCACCACCCTCCCTCCTCCCACAAAGCTCTGCGGTATTATAAAGAACACGTTTCTTCTCAGGTTTAGCTGGTGTAAATCCGTGGTGAGACGTGGGCTGCTCGGAGCTGTGTAAACAACAGTCTCTCTTTCTTTGTCAGATTAATTGTAAATTGAAGCCATGATGGGCAGCGCACAACTACTTCACATCTGCATTTCTTAAGATTTCAGTTCTCGAGGAAACAGCTCTGGGACTGGTTTCCTTCAGCCTCCGCCGAGCTCCTTCTCCCAAAGGTAGCTGCTAGCTAAGTCTTAAAAAGAAAAATAGCCATAATAATAAAAGTCTCCAGTGCATGTCACTGTACTGTTTAAGTTCCTGGTTATGATCCCACAGAGGCACATTTTCCCTGTACTATGAAGAGCTGTAGAGGCAGGAAATGCGGTACGGAATACTGCAGCATCTGGAACCTTAAAACACGGAGGACGGTTGATCTATCATGAACTGATTGGCTCCTCCGATATCGCATCATTGATGAGAAAGGCTCCCTATGTGCACCTGGAGGAGCAGAGGCAAATGAACCTTCTCAGGTCAAGCCTGGAACCCGCCCACTCCCTTCCCTGAGCAGGATTCAGGCTCCATGGATCACGGCAGGCTGGATTCCCTGAGCCCTGTGGCAGGAACTACATTGTCGCTCCTGAGCTTTTCTAATGTGTTGAAAAAGCCCTCTTAATAGCCTTACTTAGTGCTTCAGCGATACCATCTGCCTGGAGTTTGTTTACTCTCGGGCTCCTCAATAGAAATGTATATCTCCTCCAGACCCTGCTGTCCGACACATCTCTCAGACAGGCGTGGGCTCACGCAGGGCTCGCCAGGGGTCAGTTCACCCTGCTTGACAGAGAGGCCAGGGCCTTGTTAGTGTTTAACTAACGTTGTTCCTGTAGTATTCCACTTACAGTCACAGAGACAAAGTGCTGTGTTTGAACTTTTAAAATATTGAGAAAATATGGCTGTGAATTCTGGTTATTCTTTTGACAAATATAAAATGACAATAGATTCTTATTCTTATTCTTATATAATTCTCATTATAAGAAACCACAAAAAAGCCCATAACATACAAAAACTAATTTTGGCACTTTTAATGGGCCACCCACTATCTTCTTCATTTGAAACCTTTGCTGTATGTGTTCACTTTTACCAGTAGCTTTTATATCTTTATTAGCTTTATAGCAATGGTTCCCAGTTATTTTTTCAACACTCTGTGATTATGTACAGTATACAGTATGTGAATTCTCCACTCTCTTCAAGGGCTGGTTTCCTCTCATGATTATGATCACTTGCAACGACAGGGTTTTGGATGAAAAAATGTTGATATCCCCTTGCCCTGATGAAGGTCGAGCCTACCCAGAGCTTGTTCCAGAGGTTCAGGCTGAGAGGCGGGACCCGAGGCCTCACGACTGCTCTCTTACTGGAGGGGACATCAGTCCCTCACCGGGCTGCTAAACAAGGGTCCATGCATACAGACCAATCAGGCTTCGCCAATCAGTCTTGAGAGATGGAAGGAAGAGCCCTAAGAAAAGCCACATGAACACAGAGAGAACAAACTCTGCACAGAAGGTCCCCAAGACGGCAGAGGCACGAGGCAGCCATGCAATCTTCTGTGCTCCTGTGCCTCTGTTTTACACATTATGCCAAAGTGTTGCTGCTCTATAGAAGTGTGTCTTTACTATAATTCGCATCTTACATTGGAACACTCAGGAATGTATTTTAAAATAAATTTCTGTTTTTCAGTTTTGAACTACAAAAAATATTTTTTGAGCAACTATTGAGTATATACAGTATATAGTCTTACCAATAGATGTACAAACTTATGTTACAAATTACAGTAGGAGCTTCAACACATTTTAAGAAGTTTATTACATTAAAATAACGTGAACTCACCATATGCACTCTCTGTGGTATGATTTAATAACACCAAGAGAGATAACATTAAGCCGACAGCTCATGATTTATTATTCTGAATGTGTTGAACTTTTCAAATGTGTTATACTTTTCAACTTCAGAGAATGTGGGAACCGATCTTGTCAGAACTGTGGAAACATACCTTTTCTGGGATTTTACAGGGCTGACCATGGGCTTGATTCCAGAATAGTGAGGAAACCAATATTTTCCATTTCTTTTCTGATGCCAGATCTGTATGATTTGACATGATGTGTTTATGCAGAATTGAATGGAAACGTGAAACAAGTTAACAAAGCAAAAATCGATCACAATGTCCATCACTAATCTGTTTGTGGAACCCCCTCAGTTGTAAGACTTTGCATTAATCTCCCAGATTAGAAATCCTTTTACACTGATCATCAATCAGGGCATGTGAAGTAAGAAGGATCATTTTAATACAATGTGCTAAATAGTTGGAAAACAGAAAAAAAAATGTGTCAAAAAGTTAAAAGGGAGATAACACAAGCTCTACTCTATGTATCTGAAATCTTATTTTTCACTCAAGCTGGAGTTCCATCTTTTGCGGGTAAGAAAGAAGTTCAGTAAAGTTGTTTAGAATGGCTTTTCCGATTTCAGAAAGCCTGTGCGGACATAAATACCCTCATGTCTTCTGTGATACTGTATAATTGTAAAAAGACAGAGGAATTATTTTAATTCAGAACAGTTTTTGGAAATGCTTTGATTTTTAAATATTGTTCCAATGATTAAGGGTTCACACTGGGATAATAGCAGAGTACCACTGGGACGACAGCTCTTCCTAATCTATATATATGATCTTAAAATAGGAGGAAAACATAAAAAATAAAAAAAATAAAAAAACCAAATAGCAATGAAATAGCAAGGAAATTCAGAATGAAATATTTAGACAATTATCAGGGGTGGTAAAAAACCTTACAGAATACAAATGCAGGATGTTCCATGCAGGTATAAAAACAAAATATAGCAATAAGATGGGAATCTCAGAAGCTATCTGTGAAGATGACTTAGATGTCTATGCTGATGTAATTTATGCTATCTAGATAATGTGGCAAAACAATAAAAATGCAAAAGGAATATTAGAATATAGTGTAGAATTTAAATCAAGGTATGTTTCATTATAATTGTATAATTCACACATTTCAAATACAGTGTAAAACCTTCAAAAAATATATTTTGTTCCTTTGGAATCAGACCAGAGAAAAGCAACCAGATACACCTGAAGGAATGTCCTACACTAACAGGCTTAAGGAACTTAACCCCTTCTTTAATAGAGAAGACTATGAAGAGACCTGACTCTAATATTCAAATGTTTGCTCAGGCTTTGGCAAAGTCAACTCAGGGCATTTCTTCAGAATCGACAGAGAAACCTGAACCCAAGGACACAGGTGGAACTCAAGGGATGTACAGTTAGAACTGAGAGCCAGAGGCACATCTCTGCATGAAGGACCTGTGTGAATGAAACAATCTGTCCAGCCATGATGTTGAAGACAATTCCCTTGCTTCTTTCAAGAAACAGCTGGAACAAAATCCTGGAATCTATCTGCTACTAGTAACCAAAAGGGCTAGATGTTCTGACCTCCTTTCGTTTGTGACCTTTCTCATGTTCTTCTTTTCTTCTTATATGAGAACATGAATCAGACATTTAGCTAATGGACTTGTTAATAAACAGATGTTTGGGAGGATGTCAAATTGTAATCTTGCATTTCCGCTCTCCTATGTACAATTACTTACCAGCAGAGACCCTTTTTGTCTGGATCCTTTCTAGGCCTCTACCTCCACCCCATCTTCACTTTTGTGGCAGCTCCCTGGCTCATTCCCTGTAAGTCGGGGGGTTGAGGCAGCACCGATCTGCGGCCAGCGTCGCCATTTCCTCAGGCCTCTGCGCTAATGATAAACACCAAAATATAAAGTATGCTACCTTTTTATAGTTGATATTAGTTTGAGTTTGACTGAACTACTGAACTTCTTGTAATTATAGAGGTATAGGCTTGCTACAAGTGATTAAAAAAACTGTAACACATCACCAGTGGCCCCAATCACCAACCTACATCACAAGGCCAGACACAAATGGATTCACTTGTTGAAAATGATGTGCTTTTCCAACACATACACATCAAGCACTTTAGTTAAAGTAGAATCAGAGATTAGTTCTGATATGTTTCTGGGAACCTGCCTGGTTGCGCTGACAAATGGCTGAGACAGATTCCAAGCAGGCTGCCAACTTAAACATCACAACTTGCACGGTGGCCCATGGTCCCGTGAACACTGCCACTCAGCCATACAGCATTGAGCTTTGTCTTCTGGGAATAGATACACAGCAAAAACTAGCTCATGAAAACCGTAACAGAGACAATATAATGAAGATTTACATGTGGCAAGCTTGGTATGTAAGTCATTTCCCTCACAAATGAAATAAAAAATACTTTTATTCGCTGCTTTTAAAGGGGCAAGCTCAGAGAAAAAGAGGAAGCCTTGGATGACAAAGCACAGAGATTCTGAGATTCCTCGACGAATGCATTCTTTCAGCTTTTTGACAAGGTGTGAAAAAAATTAAAGCCCGTTCTAAAAATGTCATTCCAATAACCAGCTAAAGTGCGCAGAGACAAATGGGAACATTCTGGTCTCGCCTGGATATTGGATAAATCCAACACTAATCAAATGCCATATGGAATTCTTAATTTGCCTTCTCACGGAGTTTGTTTCACAGAGGTCTTTACAGAGGTTAGAGCCAGCCTGTGCGCACGCTGCCAAGGAACAAGTAGAGTTAATCCCACAATGAAAAGTCAAAAGAAATAAAATACACAACGTTTCAGCTGTGGGGGTTTTTAGAGTTTTGACAAGTTCCTTTGCACTCGACGCACAGCTACAACTGCTGGGCTGTTTAGCATCAGTGGGGTGTCCAGTCAGCGACGGTCTCTGCTTGAGGAGTCGCAGAAGTCGGTTAATCTTCTGCTGTGTTGGCACTTGGTCTGCTTTCGCTCCCCCTGTCATCGCTCACGAGCTTTATTTACACATTATTATATGACAACATCAGACTACCAGTGTCTTTAAAACTGGACATCAGGCCACAGTAACAGTGATTTGCTCATGGAAAGGTTTCACTCAATAGCTTTCCAAATCATAACATCAGTTTTTTGAGAGCTGATTTTTGTGAATTCAAACCACCAAAACCACAACATGCCCCGCATCCCCAGATTCCATGTGTGTTGACCGAGGAAGACACAGACGAGTGGCGATGGATTTAGCTGGAGAAGCACCGATAAACACATTACCCTGGTTATGTGAGGGATTTGTAAAAAACAAGTAAATGAAAAAGAGAGTAACTAATTTAACAATGCCTCTTCAGTTTTTCTTACCTTTGCCGTGATTTAAAACTGGGACCCACGTTTCAGTATCCCTCAATAAAAAAATAAACAAAATCCCCTGCTGTTTGTAATCTGAAGATCAAATAGACTTACAAATGTAAAGACTGAGAGGTTTTAGAAAACCACCTGGGATGAACAGAGCGTGTTCTGGGATTCGTAAGGCAAAGTGAACAGGTGTTCCCCTGGGAGACAGGGGCTGTCCCACTCAGGGTTGCGGATGCTGGCTGAGGGAAGCAGGGCCGTGAAAAATGAACGGAAATGAACGGAGCTGAGAAAGGGGCAGGGGATCTGGGGTCACAGGAAGAGATTAGGAAGACCAGGTAGGAAGTTCTGTAGCTCTGTATTCGGAGCACGCAGTGATAGGACTGGAAATGGTTTGAGCATGAGAGGCTTGCTTCTGGGCCTCTCAGACACACAGCTGGGCTTTGATTAAAGCACAGGGCAACATCAGATGAGCAAAGGCCACGTACTAGTTTATTGCCTTGACAGTCTGAACTTCCTCACACCCATCACATCAGCTATCTCAGCTTCCAATCCCCTCTCCCTTGCGTATTCCTCCTCTGCAGCCCAGGCAGCTTGTTTAAATGTCTTATGGAAAACTGCTCGGCTGGTGTCCACACAGTGTTCCTGTGTGCTGTTGAGACGCGTGCATTGTGCTTGGTGAAACTGCACCTTTAGGCCACCTGTCAGCTCCAGATTACAGCCTCAGTGCTTTATCGCACCCTTTTAGTTTGACAGAGGCTTCCTCATTCTGAACAGTAAATCCTGGACTTGAATGTGGGACTGGCCGATGGTTTCAATTTAAATCCCTAATTGTGGGAGTATAAAACAAACTACTCAGCCATATGCTGCTGAAGGCTTTAGCCTGGTGACTTACAACAAATAGCAGGATCTTAATTCGTGAACCCATTATGGAACTAATGTCTCGAGCTTTTTGGAACATGTAAGAGAATGAGAAAAGATATTATAGCCCGTTTGATAGTAGATAATTGATCCAGGGATCTCATCCAGCTGTTTCTTGAAAGAAACCAGGGTATTGGCATCAACAACACGGACGAGTAGCTTGTTCCAGACTCCCACAGCCTGGGTAAAGAAGTGGCTCCAGTCCTGAGTTTTAAATGCACTTCCATGTTGTTTCCACCTGCGCCCACTGGTTCATGCTTCACTGTTGATACGGAAGAAGCGCTCTGGGTTGACTTAGTCAATGCTTTTAAACTTTCTGAATACATTTTGTTCTTGGATCAGGTCCATTCGTAGTCTTCTCAGTTCATGACTTAAATGTTCATTTCCTTCAGAACAGTGCAGAACATTCCCTTAAATCCCAGAATGTATTTAGTTACTCTTCTCTGGACTGATTCCAGAGCAGCAATATATTTTGTAATCTGGTAACTAAATAGGTATATAGTATTTTAAGTGTGGTTTTACAACTGCATTGTAGGGTTTTAACATAACATCCCCTATTTAAATTACATGCTTTTAACTGGATATCCTAACTTTTTACTTTTTCATTGCTTTCCTACATTGTCAGGAGAATGTAAATGCTGTGTCAGCTTAAACACCGAAGTCTTTTTCAGGAATAGCCTCTTCAAGCTACCGTAATTGATTCGCAGTTTGGATTTACAGTTTGTTTTTACTACCATCATGTATTGTAACACCCTGTGGCCTTCAAGATTAAGCATCATCTACCAGGTGCTTGTCCAAGCCTGAATTTTATTTAAATATTCTTTTTTTAATTTGCTGCTTCTATGGTATTTGCTTATTTTGCCACTTTGGGATCATCTGCACACATGACTAATTGACTAATTATACCAAAATCTCAATCACTGATATAAATTAAGGGGAGCACAGTCCAAATCCCTGTGGTACTCAACCACAACATTCATCCCTTATCTGTATTCTGTTCTTTATCTGTTAACTAATTCTCAGCCCAAACTCATGCATTCCCACCAAATGCCTATTGCCAGTGTTAGAGAATTAATCTTTTATGAGGAACTTCATCAAAGGCCTTTTGAAATTCTAAATACACTACATCAAATGTCCTGTGTGTGTCCATTACTGCAAGTTAGTTAAGTGCATTAACTTGTCTTTACTAGATCTGTCTCGACTATTCCCTGGGATATTTTTTCCATATACAATGCCTTGCAAATAGATTCATTCTATTCTAATAATCATCTTTCTTATTGGTTTTCAAATAGTGTATACAGATTTTCTCAAAGTGAATATTTGTGATTTGAAATTTATATACTCAGATTGAACACTTTTATGGGCAAAAGGGGTTAAAATGTAAAAAAACCGCAAAGAAAAATCAAAATACTTATGCTCTGTATAAGTATTAACTCCAGCTACAGTTGTGAATCTTTTTGGTTAAGTCTATCTGCTTTGGTGGAATGATGTGCTTCTTCTTCTTAGCAGACTTGCTTGATCTCTGTCAGGTTTTGGTGGGGATCGTTGATGAACAGCAATGCTCATGCTTACAGTTTTGAAACAGTTTTCAATCGGATTCAAGTCAGGACTTTGATTGGAACACTCAAAGACATTCACTCCCTTCTTGTTAACCCACTCTGAAAAGCTTTAAGTCATTGTGCCATAAAAGTCTTCTGTTTGAGCTTTTAAGTTTAGATTGAAAATATTAACCTAAAATATTCTTCCTTTAAATTTCATATTTATTTAACAAAACAGGACATCTTTGGAAGGGGGTGAATATGTTGCAAGGCACCATAGGTGATCTAAAATTGAATTAAATTAAATTAATTGCTAAAATTTAAATGGTTCTAGGCTGGTTTTCATTTAAAAAGACGGACAGGTACTTGCTTCAATTTGTAATAAGTCAGGACTTATTCCAAGATCCATCCATTTTAAATTTCTTCTGACAAGTTTCTACATCAGAAATCAGTTAGGATGTCAAAGCCAGTGCTTCCTCTGTCAGGCACCTTGTCTGGAACCCCGTGATGGGCCCCTGGGGGACCTCCAGAAGTTCAGTTTCCACAGAGATGTACATCAACGGTATTTGCAGGACATGTTCTTCCTCTCACTCACACCTTTCATCACTCCTGAAAGCACAGTGACCCGGTGTGATAGCAGTAGGGCAGATACACGCAGATCCAGGCCTGCAGAAGACACACTAGCGTAGCCACATGTGTGTTAGCCACAGGTCCACAGAAATAACATGCTGAGCCAGAAACGAAAACAATAACTTTCTCAATGTTCTCCATTTACTGTTACAGCCCCTAGGGGGCTATGCACTACCATAAACATCTTTTTGGTCATTTTCTATATATTTTCTGGATCACTTATGTGCCTGGGGATTACTGCTAAGTCAATTTTATGGCTGCCTTCCACTTCTGGTTTTCTTGGAGCATCTAGAGTTGCTTTCCTTACAATAATAAAACCTAAATTCCTCTTAAAGTGCAGTGGCGGGTAATCCTATATATTACCTATAACAGGACTTTTGGGCCTATTGGCTATTGGTCATTCTCACAGCCTAGTCTCTTGATTTCTGCAGCATTTGTTTTTCATAAAACTTCTCCTGGCTCATCTTCACGTTTATTTACAAATCCTATAGTAGTGTGAGGAGATGACATGTCTGTGACTATTCACCTTGTTTTTTGTTATGCCTGGATGAGACAGAGCTCACAGCCTTCAGTTTCCTCAGAAATCAGGCGGATTCCCATGACGAGCCGCATTCCACCCAGGGCTATTCGGACTTGCTTGGGCTAATTATCCAAGCTGCAATTATCAAGATCACAGTATTTACAACCTCTTCTGCTGCTGATCTGGTGCTATGTCATTGAACCTTCAGACTAAGGTAGTGCGCTCAGCAATACTGACCTGCCTCACTGAAGGATACTCTGCCTAAAGTCACCGGAAAGATTAGTAGACTGTCCTGAACCTGTTCTGCCTCTCAGAAACCTGGCGTAGAACCGGACCAGTGGCTCAGTTCCATCTATCAGACACATGTACAGTGGCACAGCCACCCTGTCTGCATCTGGCCTGAAGGCTGTGCTGTCTTCCAGTCCTGTCAGATCCTGATCGCCACCTTACTTCCAATATCTCCGTCTGCCGCCATCCCACCTCTTCAGCCATCTCCAACAGCCTCTAATCCGAGCCCCGCTGCGCCTTCACACTTGGATTCTCCGGCCTGTCGGCAAGACGCGGCCGTCTCCGTCAGCTCGCTTTAACAACAGGACTTGTTCTGCTTATGAAAAAATATTGGGAGAAAACAAACGTTTGAGCAGCTCACAATAAAAAAGTGAATCAGAAAGAGGTTTTCAAAGAGACTGAGTTAAAGTATGTATATTCATCCCAATTGGCGTGATTTGTATAGTATCTTTTGAGATTATGAGTCCATAACGTAAAAGTCAAAAGCATTTTAATATTTTGATTGAAAATGTGGCTGTTGTTTGCCTTTTTTTCCTATGGCTGGAAGCGTACAGGTAAAATTAATTCCTTAATTTCCTTCATTGGAAATGCTTAGCACAGAACATATAGGCTACTGCAGACAGGGTAACTGCAATTTCTTACACCAGTTATTAAATCTCATTAACAAAATAAATTAATTGACAATATCGCAAAATTTTACAAATTTTGAATTAAGCACCAAATGAACTTTGAAAGTACTGGATACTCGCCATTTTGTCGCAAACCCCTGGTCTCTTCACGGGCAACAGCGAGAGTTTGCACGAGTTGTGCCGTGAGGCGGCCCTTCCTGCTCACTAGTCACTGTCACGACTAATGTAGTGTGATGTACGAGCGGTTATTATAAGTGCAGGTTATTCAGCAGACATTTCAATGCAGAAATGTTCCACTGCGATTTGCATGCAGAGCTAACAAGTAAGTTGTATTTGTCATCAAAACCATCTCAAAGCTGAGAGAAATATTTGTATTACATTAAAAAAGATGTAAGCCTTCTCGTTTACAATGTAATGAAGCCGCTCCATCTCACCAGGCGTTTTACACGTTACTATGTACGTTTTTCTTTCATTGTGGTTCGAAATGCACTCATAAATGCCAGTTCGTTCTAACCCTGAAATATAAAAAATAGTGTTTCAGTATCCCTTTAATACATGTTGGCTGTATAGTCTCTGTGAAGCCTTGCAGTAGATAGGACACAGTATTAAAAATCTAGCATGAGCTAAAAAGCATTGGTAGATAATGTCAAATGCTTGTGAACAAATGAAGGTGAGAATGGAAGCAAACAGAATGGAACCTACAGTATGTTCCAAGAAAGGACCGAGCATCACTGTGTGTTGTAAATGCACCTTGGCTTGTTTCTGAAAAGAGATGGGTTCTGTCTGATTGCATCTGGAGATGTGATTGTCACTCTCTTACTTCATTGATTTTAAAGGCATGTTTTTTTTATCACCGACTATTGTGTGCTTTCCATTTGATCGTTCACTTAATTCTGAAATGTGTCTGAATATGTATAGAATAGACAAACGGGCTCGCCTGTATCTCTGTGTATTTCTGCTGAGGCCAGAAAAGCTGTGCAGAGAGACCACTTTACAAAATTATTCCTCCCCACCTGAAAGTCTTCTTTTTTCGTTATTTATCTTTCCGATAAAAAACACTTGCCTTTAAAGGCTTTGGAAGGAACAAGTGAAACTAGAAGAAAATCCATTA
Source organism: Lepisosteus platostomus (assembly GCF_059453375.1). Classification (NCBI taxonomy): domain Eukaryota; kingdom Metazoa; phylum Chordata; class Actinopteri; order Semionotiformes; family Lepisosteidae; genus Lepisosteus; species Lepisosteus platostomus. The sequence goes on along the minus strand of NC_142616.1, from coordinate 17,734,639 downwards.
CAACACATCCTAAAAATCCCATTGTTGCTGCTGTGCTTTTTTAAAAAAATGTTTGGAATATCTGTAAGACAACTGATTCTGACCTTAGACATCCTTTCAGATTGCCATTGGATTATTCATTAATATAAATACAGTGCTAAATGATAATCTGTTGGTTTCATATCTCAATGTTATTATACATTTAAAAACTCTCACTTTCATCTAAGCTTAAATTATTACCTGCACACAAGAGCAGTGTTTGGTGAATTGCAGGTCCCTTGACAACTAAATCTCCTGCTCTCCTGCAAGAATAAACAGAGAAGTACTGTTCATCTCTGTCAAATGATATAGCCATATAGAAATTAACAATTTGCTTTCAAAACATTTTGAATTAAAACATTTAACATGTAAAGGTCGGCGCTAATGTCTAACTTGGCTTGAGAAGCAAGGAAACACTTCCCTCACTCGTCAGTGTATATTTGCTAAACGGCTTCCTCAGAGACCACTTTAGGTCCACCCTGAGCAACGCTCCACATTTCCACAAAATGTGCAGACCCCTTTGGAATGGAGACGCGCTCTTTTGTGACTCAGGATTCTGAGCCAAGTCTCCACGCCGCTTTGCCAGCTGTGAGATAAGGGTGAACATCTGGGGACGGCTTCACGAAGGACACGCTTCAGAACAAGCAATTAAAACATTTTTAAACCCTTATACATTCCAAATGGCAGAGGGGAGTGAATACTGGTGTGCTCTTAATAGATTTCAATGACATCAGGCTTCCTCCTTGGAAAAGACCAAGCACCTTGTTTGGCCTCCCCTCCCCAAAGGACGGTAACTAAAACAAATGTCACAATATAGCAGTGTTGTTCCCGACTCAATAGACAGCCACCACTCAAAAGGAGAAGAATAAAGGGGATGTGTAACTTTTCATTTTTTCTGAAAATGTGCTTTTGTACAGGTTTTTTGCATTCACTCGTTTCACCTTGGCTCCCATGATGAAAACATTCATCTGAAATTCACATTCCTGTGGTATTATGTGATACGGTATTGTATACACAAGCAGTCACACTCATTGACCATGTGCTGATGGGTTAGCATTTCATTCATTCGTCACACAAATACTCAAAGTGGTCTGCTGTCTTTATCAATACATGTTAAAAGTACAAAGAAAGGCCAATGAAAAGCAAAGAGGTACAGAGACTGTATCACGGAGTGCGCGGTGTTGAAGGAAGTAAATATTTCGTTCTACATGAAGATGGAAATCACCGTTGTGTACCTCAGAAAGAAGAGATGGGATGCTTTAAATTGTTTTGTGAAATTTAGTATCACAATACTCTGGGAAGACATGAGGCTTAATGTCCCAATCCTTATTTTGAATTAAACAGAGAACACAAGAAAAAGTGAAGCTGAAGGCAGTGTCGTGTCTTATGGTTCTATTGCTGGCCTAAAATCTCCCAATCGTCTGGGGAAAAGTGCTGTTAGTGAAGCTTGACCGGCACAAATGAGGCACTTGCTCAGTAGGGGGCACTGTGGTGCCTTTAGGGAGTTGATCCCACAATCTCTCAACCACAGAAGTGTGCAGATTGACATTTTGCATTTTGTGTGGTATAAAAATATGTTTACAAAAGGACAAAAACTGAGGAGAAACATGCTGGAAGCAAAAGGACATACATGTTCTCTGTCATTAAAATAAGTTTATAAAACCAAGGCTCAGGCTAGAGCTGACAACTGAGATAAGTCAGCTATACAAACTGTTAAATTAAAGGAAAAACAGCAGTGGTGTGGAACTCAATTAATTAAAAAAACATATGGATTTAGCAATATACAGCAGCGATGCTGGACAGGACCCTAACTCTCGTCAAGCTCTGTAGCTTTTGGCATATTGTTCCAATTAAGCCTCCTGGCAAAGAACACAGATGGATTAATTTTCTGTGATCCCTGTTTTTTTAAAGTGAGTTTTCCTTGGAAAGGCACAGTATTCCTTGTTCCGTTCACTCCAAGGTTTTAAGGCTTTATGTTTAATAAAAGAATCCACACAAGATTCCTCCAATGATTCACAAGTTCCAGTTCTCTGCGTGCTGCTGAAAAACAAAACAAAGTGTAATTTTCTTATCTCATCAAAATAATAATCTTTTTAAAACCAGTAACATACGGTGTATTTTGCAGATATTTAGCAAATATTGCACCGTGCACCTCCTTATTCATCTCTGCTGTATTGCACATATTGTGTATATAACCTGTCGTCCAGCGAAGAGATAATAACAAATTTACAGGGTGCTGTGTGATTTCTAATATCATGTCTTTACCCCAGTCTGGTGTTACTATGATGCCTCTGAGCTAAATTGACATAAAACAATGTACAGAATGCATGACGTCATCTCTCAGGTTATAAAATAAGATCTACTGTGCATCTCTTTGATCCGTGAGCTAATATCTGCAGCAGGACGCTCCCTGTACTAGTTGTCCTAAATGTGAAAAGTACATGAGAAGCACAATTAGATTTTCAAAGGTTTATATTGTTATGACCTTTTATCGACATCAAGTTTATTTGATCTTTGATCTCTTATTTACGAAATTTGATAACCTGTGTTTTAATCATATTTGAGAAGCTACAGTTCACAGTCAAGCAGGGTTTCAAAGTAAAAAGAACACACCTGAAGATACAGCTGAGATGGCTGGAAGGGCTTGAAGATCATAAAAATTGAAGAAAGATTTTATTATGTGAAGGGTTTCAACAGCTTAAGTGCAAGAGCCCAGCAACCAGATCTGATCTCTCTGAAAGGCCAGGTGTGATGCCCCTATCCTGTTTGAGTTTTAAATAAATACTGGTGCCTATTGAAAGCAGTTGTGAGCTACCTACTGAATGGTTTTGTCACAGTACTAAAATGAAAATTACACAAAAGATACTTCAGTTGTTTAAACCATCTAGGTATTACGCTTTAAAGTTTACATTGTTACCAAAATCTAACTATCCTCAAGAATTTAAGTTCCTTCACACGGACCTTAAAATAAAGTATTGAGAAAAGCTATCAATGAACAACAAGTCTAAGAGCTCCCTGCTCTGGGGAGTTTGCTTGACCCCTGCACTGACACCAGGACAAAGCTGACAGCTGAAGCTTCTAACTCAACAAGGCAGAGTCTTTACCAGTGATCTGCTTAACTGAGATCAGTAGTGATGTAGCGTTTGGTATGAGTGTCGAGTCAGAATGGTAGCAATCTGTGCTGTTAAAAATAATTTACAAAAAATCACTAGAACATTTGCTTGTAGGGTAAAGTTCCCCACATTGTGTTTTAACTGTATACCGAGGGGCCACCATGTCTGACAGAGTCTCTTAAAAGTATTTCTGATGCAGAAATGAAGACTGGCATTTTTACAGCTGATTCCGAGTTATGAAAACATTACATGAAAACTGGAATGCAAAGAAATGTGATACCCATATTTGAATGAGGTTTAGGTTAATGGTACAAAATTAGTTTATTAGTGGTTTTGAAAGGCACTCATTATGGGATTTTACCTCCCAATTCAATTTAGGGTTTGGTTTAAGGCTGGGAAATAACAAGAAATGAAGCATGGTAGCCAAATGCATAAGGTAATTCAAGAACATGGTGTATGTGTTAAAATGTGACGTGCATGCAACTATTACTGAAAGAATACAGTCCTATATACCAAACATGCAAAACTCATACAGTAATTGTGCTGTTTTGTACCTTCCATAAACTCTCTTGGAAATTCCTCTGTTGCTCTCAATAAGTGAGATTGACCCTGTCTTGGTACATTGCGCAGACACTATGACTTGAGCAATTGCAGAGCCGTGTTCCAGCAGGAGAGCGCTGTTCCTTGGCCTGTATCCATGGTCATGTCCCTCCAGTCGCCTGTATCTGACTACACGTCACATATGGATGCAAGTAATCATGAGTGCCCCCGGGGATCGCTCTGACATGCATGTTTATTTCACTTCACTGGAACACCTGCGTGACGCTCGGAAGATTTTCAAAGTCACTTAAAGGAGAAAATAAAAACATTTGGTATGTTCTTTGTCAGCGTGCTTGCTGGGACGTACACCTCAACCAAAGACGTAGGTAAGGGAAAAAATGCGGACATAGGGTGTCACAGAAAACCTAGGACAACTGTTCCCACAATTCCCAGCAATTTTGCAAAGCTGAGATCTCCTCCTTGTGAACACTCAATTCAGAGCGGCAGAGCCTTGCCAAAAATAACAAGCAAATGACCACAAACACATGGAGCTAAACCCCCTCTACTGCTCCCAATAAAACTAACATCTTTCATTTGTCCATAAAAGTATGCAGAGAAGGATGAAAGATGGTCAGACACAATTGCCTTTACAGTACATTTACCGTGAAGAAAGACTCATTTATACATAAAAAATAAATCTGACAGGAATACTTTGGTTTCCTGTTAACATTATGTTAAAGCTTAATGTGTTTTTCCCTCCTTTATATTGTGGTTTACCCCACAAAACTCTTCAAAATGTAATACTGAAGACAGATTCATCTTGCAGTGAAATGGTTTTAAAGATTATGGTATAAAATGTTTGTAAAGAATTGACGGATAGAGGTCTTTCATAGGGCACGGATAGAGGCAATTCATATATATGATAGTACCTATAGGATCTTTTTTTTCTTTTTTCTTTTTTTTTACATCGTTATTGTTTGGTCGAGGCATTTAATTTGGGACTGTGCAGTAATGTTTCAGATGTTTCATAAGGGCAGTCATGTTACTTTTACCTTTTATTTAATTTATTTGCTTTAATTACAAATATATCCACAATGAGGCTAATCAAGAGTGGAATTGGTGTTCCTGTTGTTTATTATTTTATCAAAACAAAATGTCAGTGATAGAACAGGAATCACAAGAAGATTAGAATATAGGGATGTAAAGAAGAGGAAGTTTCTCTAGCCCATTTGGATGTAAGTATCTAACCGATGCTTCTCTCACATGTAAGGATATGGAAATAATTATTAAAACTAAGTTGGAAGAAATCAGATATAAGAGAATAGTCAGCATAGTAGATCTGGACTAACAAACTTATTAGAGTTGTAGAATGGGTACATACAGAGCTTATAATATGGTGTGTTTAGATTTTCAGAAGGCTTTTGATAAAGTCTTCGTAATAGATGAAGTCTCAAATTACAGGCAGTAATTTGGTTAATAAACAAGAACCATAAAATACAGAATGAGTGCTCAAATAGAGGTGAAGTAATTAGTGGATGATACCAGAATAGAAATGCTATCAAACATTGCGGAAGCAGCAGAATAAATTGAAAAAGATCCAGCTCATTGTAGACTAGTGCAGGGTTTTACATGTACAGTAGGTAGTGAAAAACGCAAACTGAAATCGAAAATGGGAAACACTGAACAGGAGAAAAGGCTTCTCATGAAAGAGGTGTTTATGTTGACACCTCATTTACATCGTCGAGACAAAGTGGGGGAGCAATTAAAAGGCCAAACAAAATGCTAGAATGCATAATTAAAGAGTTAATGAAATGGCTGGATGAGATCCTTGGATCAATCAGCTACTAAACACCAAATGGCCAAGATGCACCAAATGGCCTCTTCTCATTTATAATCCTTCTTATCTTTTCAATATCACTGATCTCATTCAGCCATTTATGAAGGTAGACACAATATCGGCCTCATCACCATGGCCGGGTAGCTTGTTCCATACTCCCACAACACTTTGGGTAAAGAAGTGCCTTGTGTTCTTGTTTTTAAATTCACTTCCATGTAGTTTCCACTCCCGTCCTCTGGTTTGAGTTTCACTGTGTGTTCTGAGGAAGTCAAATCAAACTGTTAAACCATGTAATTGAATTTAGTTCTATGTCAAATGTTACTTTTGCTTCGGAGCTGCATGCTGTTAACTCCTCTGTGGATGCCAGAGGGTTTTGGCCTAATCAAAGTCAAAACCCACAGCAAAGGGAGTTTGATGGGTTGAATTCATCGAGCAAGCGTTCCCTTGGGATTTCAGACTTACCTCACCACGAATAAACCCTCACTCACCTTGTACTTTCCCCATCAGGTCAAGGGTTCTCCAGCTGCAAAACACTCCAAGATGTATGTTTATCTAATCCCTTTCTATAAGAAATGTAAAATGAGATTCGTTATAAATTGCTATCAAATTCCTCACAGCAAAACCACAGGAGAAAGCAAATATGATAATCTGTTTTATATATAAGTCCCGTGTTATCTGAGTTAGGGCTGAGGTTGAGGGTGTTATCTTTTTTAGCTTACTCAGAATTTTCAGACTGTTTCACAATTTTTCAACAACATTTGACATGAAATAATTTTAGCCGCACTAAAACTTAAATGATTTATATGAAGGGATCTTTTTTTCTTCTTTTTCATTTTACAGACACCCCAGAGATTCTCTCTTGTGACTGTTAAGTATGAAGTGATTTGAAATGGACTATATAAACATAAAGAACTTCGCCGAATTTTGAAATAAGAAAAAAAAAAAACAAAATAAGAGAGAAAACCCATGTTGCAAGCTACAACAAAAGACTTTGTTGTTTCATGTGTAGGTGGACACTTTGGTTGTCCTAGAGCGTTCACAAACTGTAAGAGAGGCTTACTTAAATACATCTAATTTTAACATATTGCTATAATTAAGTGAGTAATAACCAGACATTTGAGTGACTCTGTTTGTCCTAAGTCATCCATCATATGTCTGATATATTTACAGCTGAGTTACATGTTGTTTACTTTAGGGATTGTAGAGTAAGCAGGGCTTTACACATGATAACTTACAGCAGATGAGATGGAAGAGAGTGATCCAGACCTTCAAGTTCACAGATGTGAAGCACACAGGAAAAGCTGTTGTCTGAGGAGCTAAAAAAAACTGTAACAGTTAATGGCTTTGCAGATACATTATGAACAGATGTATAGTGGACACAGTGGGCCTTTCCATGAACCTACAACCTCTTTCTAAGCTGACTTTTGTGCCTTGGGGCAACTTTGTTGTGAAAGGCGCTATATAAAAATAAATTGAATTGAATTTAAGCCTCTTTGTGTAGATACTATATATATATAGAAAGTGCAGTATTAGCCTGTTTAAACCCTAGCTCTGATCGAATTTATGTGGTGTTTGTGTGCACTCGAACTAAAAATGAAACCTGTATTTCACATGCAATCAGCATCTTATAGAGCACTTTGCACAGAAAATTAAATATTCCCATGAAGTCGTATGTGGAATTTCAGTGGGAATATAAAGCAGTTCCACTTGATCCGCTTCTTCTCCGAGGATTTCTGAGGCCGTGGCAGTTATTCCAGGGCAGGCTTCCGAAAGGCGGCGCAACTAGGGGTCAAACCACATTTTGTGGTAAAAATAAACAAAGCTTTTTTAGGAAGATAGAGATTTTGTCAACGATTCCTCGACAAAAAGTGCCTGGGAAAATAGTTTAGGTCAAATACATTTTCCTAAAAGTCCTAAAAAAAATAAAAAAAGAGAATTCCAGTTCCCGACTGTCATTAGGCCTCACCTGTCAAAATGAGAATGGGAATAAGGGAAGCACAATATACAATAGGCTTTTGTAAAATATATGCATCGTTGGTAGATTTCGGGTGGTGAAGTGGATGTCACGTGTTGTCATGCGAGCGATGTGAGGAGGCTGTCAATAAGGTGCAGAGATATCAAGACGGGCCTGTATTGCACACAGACTGAGCTTTGGGATTTTATCAGATGTGGCATTGTTAAATTGCTAGACACAGTGCACTGCCTCTTTGTGCGGCAGGAAGAAAAATAAACTGTTCTGATACAGCGATTGCAAGGCAGGGATTCTCTATTGTGAGAAACAGTCTATTGTATATACAAACCGCCGTCTCCCTTTGAAATGTGATGGGCTTGTTAGGCAAATGCATTAAAATAAATACTGGTACACCAGAATTTCAGCTGAGGAAAGTTTTAAACATTTGATATCTACACTCTTATGCAGTCGACCAACAAACCCACATTAAATAAACCAGATTTTTTGCTTATATAGTTAATGTTTGCATCAGGAAATTAAAGTAATTCTAACTCAGATTTAGAGAGTTTTATTTGTGTGTGGTTATTTAACAATATTTCACTTTCTGGATAAATTGTATACAAAAGGAAGCAGTGAGCTTTGTGCATTTGTGTATTATTCACAGTGGTCTAGTGATTGACAGGTCATCTCTCCTTTATAACAGCCACCTAAGTGCTTTTATGAAGCTGATGCCAAAGGCTGGGTTGGAATTCAGCTGTCGAAGGACTGACAGAAAGTTACATTAGGGCTGAAGGCAGGATAACTGAGCAGCAGGACATAATGCAGAGTAATGGAGCATTTCATTTTCGGATGCCCTCCTGGAAGAACCATTTAATTCTATACCATAAAAACACACATTTACAAAATCAATTTTCACAAAACACAAAAAACTTTTCAAAAGTTATAATAGGGAGCTTTTTTGTGATGGGGCCATTCCAAAGTGATTCTCACGCCAATTAAACATTCGTGTTCAGAACCGCACCGATTTAACATGCGCAAATTCTATTTCCGCAAAGAGCAAGGACAGGGAAATAGTTTTTTATGCAAACACATGCAAGAAAACAAATGAGGATAGTACAGTGTCTTAAATGTAAAACAGCATGAGGAATGGTCTTTTTCATAATGGGTGTCATGAAAAACCCCGTGATTAATACTAATGAACATTTCTATCAAACACCTCTTGAGCACTGAACTGAGTCGAGGTATCTGCTGTAGAATAAGTACACTGTGACAAGGTTAAAGTTACAGGCAGATTAGTAAATAGTGATTCTGGATGCAGTGTGTGAGCACTGTGGGCTTGTACAGTATGTATTTATTTATTGGGTAAATAAATACCTTGAGCTCCTGACTATAGACTATAGACTGTGAAGTCTCAGGTAAAATATTTCAGAATATCTTCTCTTATTTACCTACTTTCTTTTAAAGTTATGTTTAATCAGTCTTCACGTCTGAGAGGCGCCAAATCTCTCAAAGGCATGCATAGTGAAACATATTTTACTTAAACCATGCCATTTTCCCCAGATTTAAACCATTGTCTCGTAGAGAGCTACATGTACAAATCTAATCAACACTTCAATCCTGCATGTGAAATAAAGCCATGAAAAAAGACTCCTTTCTTTAGAGCTTTTTTTTTTCATTTGGCAAACCCAGAATTAGCTGACAAGTTTTAAAATTTTGCTACTCCCTAACTAAACCTGTTGTCAAAATAAATGCTTCCCAGATTTAACCCAGAAGTTCAAGCTTTGCCACTGCAAGTTACAAGTTTGGATTGGGTGCCCTTTGTTTGTCTGAGCTGTTTATTTCTTTTTTCTACGCGTTGTTTGGTCTGGTGGAATTAACAGCATTTGATCCAAACATCTGTTTATTAACAGCGTCCAGCTGCGGGATTTGGTGGCTTGGTCTGCTCAGGGTAAGGTGTTGGCCTGTACTAGGGCTCCAGCTGTAGCTGGAGTAGCAAGAGGCCAGAGTCTGTCAAGTATTCAAGTGAGTGCTATCCACAGTGCTTGTGGTGGTTTTCCCAGTACTCCTTTGACGTGACCTGATATTCTGAACCTGTTGCCCAGAGGTCTGCTGCACAGAATGGGTTGTGTCTCAGCTACAGCATACTGTACACCTTATATACAGCCCACAAACCTATCGCTGGAAAAGCCTTTCTGTAGTGCAGGAGGCTCACAAGAAAAAGGCTGAATCCTGAGATTGAAAAACATTTTAGTACTCGGCACATGTGGCAAAAAGAGCCACTTTTTCAGATCACGGCTTCAAAAAAATGTAAAAAACAACACGGACCTATCTGTCCTGGATAAAATGAATGGACCTCAAAGTGAAGCTCAAGTCATTAAAAGACAGCAATTCTTTTTTTATTCTTTTTTTTTTCGCAGATTGATGCTCCTGCCTGTGTCGTGCCTGCAGTCCTCACCGGGCTGCCCCCGTCTGGAATTCAGCAGTAGCAGCCTTCTGAAACACTGGCCCAGGCTCCCCTGAGGCGGAGATCAGAACCAGGGGATGTAAGTCATTAGCAAGGCCCCACAGCCCCACTGGACTGCTGCCCTTCCTGAAGCTGTAATTGTTTTTCTGCTTTAAGACCATTTGTACTCGCATGCAGCTGGGCTCTGTCTGATTTGGTCGAGCAAAATATACAAAAGACCTTCTACGAATGTCACTTGATGATAATGTATATGTATGTAATACGCAACAACTCAGACAGAATTCTGATGGAGGGGTTCACATTTTCGGAAATGTTCAGTGAAGGTTTCTGTGCAATTTCATTAAGAAAAGCAGGCTGAAACAAGCATAAAATATTGGATAGTCTACTGAACAAAGTGTAAACCTTCTCGAGAGCTGCTTTTGCACTTCAAAGGTGAATGTTTATAGGAGAAATGACATCATGTGTTATAGACAAACTGGCCAGCTATAGATCACTGTAATGGCTCTGTAATTTGGCAGCAGTATTTCTTACAGTTGATTAAATGAAATCTACAAATCTGGCTTTATAAATAATAATCATATATTAGGATACATGTAATAGCTAAGTATAAATGGAGCATAGCTCTGTGAAAGCGGTTTTATTAATGACATTACTACTTCACTTTATCGGTTTTAATACCTTTTTAAAAAATATTTACTTTTTAAACAATGGAGAATTGCATCTTTATTTGATCAGTTTCGCTACATTATTTCAGTATATATGTTCAGTGTAATGGGCTTGGCACAGCATTCATTTTTGACTTAGAGTTGTAAACTGCTCCGTGTAGACATTGAAGGAAAATGGATCGCTAATTTAAGCCGTATGGTAGTCATTTAATGGTGTGACCCCGTACAAACTTGTGGGAAATGTCTGCTGTAGATTTATGCTCTGATATGTGAGACACAAATGTCTTCTTCAGCGTCACAGGTGAAGACAACAGGACGGCTTAGCAACGAGGTCAGCAGCTCTGCTCCTGTGTGATCTCTGGAGTGTGTGAATGTCCTACACCTCCCTTCAGCAATGAAAACCAACGTGCAGGGTGATGAGGATGAGGGGATGAGGATGAAAATGCAAATTAATGCTGGGCTATCAAAATGAAAACTTTAAAGAGCAACAGAATCTAAACATTACACCTTATCTGTCTGCCTGTCTCCCCACTTCTTCTGCAACTGGGGCAGGGCTACAAGGAGGCAAAAAGAGTTTCTGCCATTATTTTGTTCAAGTGCAGCACCTTGCCGGGCGAAGCTTCTTATTCTTCATGTAGGTTTTAGGAGACGATGAAACATTTAGTTCAACTGTAAACTACTTGAAATTATCCATTGTATCACCCCTCCCAAACTGATAAAACAATGGGCTGTGCAAACCTCTCTCATGGCTCTCTCTTCTTTTTGAGCATACGGTTCTCAGGGCTTGGGACAAACAGTATAAAAATAGCCCTTTACCTTCCCATTTCATCCACAGTGCAGCGGAAACTGACCTCTAATTCCTCCTCATGAAAACTGGCAAAAAGGCTCGGGAACCGAGAAGAACAGTAAAACACGTTCAAACAATACAACAAGGAATTTTTCAGGCAGAGACGTTATGACTGATTTAATTATAAAGAACAGTCTTTATAATTACATTATACTGTCAAAAAGGGGGTGTTAGGTAATAGTTTAACTACCGAGGTCAAAATAATAGCCAGTTTGAAAGTTTAAGAACAAGAAATTTAGAAAAAGTTAAGTGATAAGTCATCCCCAGTGATCAGCATTCGTAGAATGAGGTCACAAGGCTTCATTAATCTTCCACAAATGCATTTGACTTTGATAGAAAACACACAAGACACAAAACGCAAAAAAGATATATTTATAACCACTAATTACAATGGGAGGGAGGGCTCAGGGCCTAACATATTACATCCAGCCTTTAAGATCCCTAACGCTGACCACAGTGAATGCACTTAGAGGTGGACATTCATCTTTATAATAAGGATAAGTCAGACTTCTAACTGAAATAATGCTCCATGGGTGACCCTGCCCTCTAAACCAGTGCTGAAAAGGGCAAAAATGCTTCCAAACTCAACAAGTATGAACAACTCGACCTGGCACATTTAAAAAAGAAAATTCAAAGCTTCCTCAGATATGAAACTACACAGTTCCGTTCTCTTCATTCATACTAACTGCCCAATAGCTGTTAGGTTTTGGTTCATCAGGGAAGAACCAAGAAGAGACAAAAGGTTGTAGAGAGAGAGTATTTATTGTCCCCACGGGGAAGCAAACAATATAAAGAAGAAACAGCAGAAATATCAAGAAAAAACAAACAATAGACATACAGTATTCATGCACCAAAGAATTGTTTGTTAAGCAAGGTTACAGACAGGAATAAATGAGAACTTAAGCCTATTTGTTTTTAAATTGGGAAATCTGTATCTGCGGTCTGAGGGAAGTAATAGGAATTCATTAAAGGAGTCCTCTAGAGTGGAATATGCTTTATGTAAAACTTGGAACTGATGGATGTTGGGCTGGGCAGGGAGATCAGCTCCAGCTAGTTTGACAACACTCCCCAGTTTGTTCTCACGCCTCAGATTCAGATTTACACAGCTGAGCACATGGCACAGCTGATCACTGCAAACATTAAAGCATATTCAATAAAAGACTGATCAAACATGATCAACATTGAATTATTAACCTTAAAATACTTAACCTTCCTTAAGAAAAATAGATGCTGTTGCCCTTTCTTGAATATAGAATACATTTGCCTCAAAATTTGACTTGCAGTTCGGAATGGTCTCCAAATACTTCTATTTTTCTATCATCTCCACTGATTCCCCCTGATGCAGGTTGGAGTGGGAGTCTGAGTTCCCCCTTAATCAATCGCCATGTCTTTGGACTTAGAGATGTAGGCTGTAACTCGCAGTGTCTTGTCTTGTCGATTCTCCTCCCCTTCTTCTCATTCCACCCTACCGCTCCCTTTGTAGTCCTGTCCTTGACCACATTGTCACGCGAGCAGCTGGTCACCTTCAGGATATTCCAGTCTGAGACTGGAGAGGAAAGACCCGGCCTGATAAACTCGACAGCCATCTGAGCTCCACTCCGTATTTAAAACAGGCACTCAGCTCCAAACTGGGGTCCGTTTACCTCACTGGAGATTGCAGTTGGCCGAACACCTCACTGGCCATATCTCAACATCTGGGTGAACAACTGGCTCCAAAGGAGACTAGACAATAAAAAGCACCAGCTGATACATCCACACACCGATTCACCATATTCACAGCTTGAGATTCCTTGATGTTTTTATGGGTGAAAATGTTCAGAATTAGTTTGTCCCCTTTCACGGTATTATTGAGAAAATTGATCGTAGTGTTTTTAGTCTTTGATTGCAGTAGTATGATGTTGACCTAATCCTGGCATGTACTTCTTATTTTTTGAGGCTTTAAATATTTTACCTTGTTTAATTTTTTTTATTTTTGTACAAACCCATGTTAATTTTCCTTCTTTTCTCGTTCTATTCTGAATTTGTGTGTTGTCATCTGTTAATGAACCTTGTTTTATTGATTGAGAAAAGGCTGATAAACGGTCTTTCTGCGCAATGGAGTCAGCTGTAGCTGAAAGCTGAGGACATTTTGTCCAGGGAATGAAAAACAGTTTACGTTCTCATGATGTGCTGTCAGCTGATATCTGGATTGATGGTCAGCATTAGCTAAAAGAAAATATAATTTCGTACAACAAATTGACCGTGCTCATGGTTCACTCTGTTTCATCCCCTTCGCTGTTGTTGTTCGAATATTAATTGTACTCTGGATAGGGAGATTAATCTTTTTGCGATTTGTTCTGCTGGATCAGATGACCCCACAAATTGCTTACCTTTTAAAGGGCCTGCTTACACAAAAGTTTAGGAAAACAGTTCAAATTAAAAATAGGAATAGAAAAAAAAACAGTGTCATGTCATGCGCTAACTATGTTTTTTCGCCCAAGGGAGTTGAAAGAAGAACAGGAATACCAAGCAGGGGCATTTAAACAAATATACTGAAGCGAAGGTCCTCCCGAGCTGTTAGGTGTCAGTAAGAAAGCTGCTCTCCGGTGTGTTCTGGGTCACTTGCTGCTCTAGAGCTGCTCAGATAAACATGAATGGAATCCCTGGGGCCTGTTAAAAGCACTTCTCCTTCAGAGTAGTAAAGCTGTCAGGCTGAAAGGTGTCTTTTGACAATCAGACATGGGAAGTATTTATGCTATTCATTTCAGAGCATTCCGTAGTGCTTTCAGTTTACTGGCGAACTGAAACAGCAATAAATGCAGGGGGGTTTATTTTCATAATTAAAGCCGCGCTGTGCTTCGGAAGCTCGGGCTTTTGCATGTCAATTACAATTTTTAGACAAAAAAAGAGGCTTTTATAAATTCAGGCTAATTGCTTTCTCTGTTTCTGTTCCTCCTCTCTAAGCCCCTGGGTGGCTCAGTTGTCTGAGAAAGCCGGGGCAGCAGTGCTGTCCCATCAGCTCTCTCACCCCAGGCTCGTCAGGAGCCCCTCACTTCAGCGAGCTCCTGCTGACTCAGCACGGCACAGAGGAGCACGAATGTTTCATGCGTGTAGCTGATTTTATCGCCGTGTTATTGTAATTATACCTTGGATGTATGGCAAGCCATGACAATTAAATCTGATCTGATCTAAATGAAATATTTGGGAAAGACTGACCCTTTACTGTTTTTTTCTGTAGTAACGAAGAAGAAGAATTCCCTGCATTCCTAGAACACTTTCCATCCCAACTGATTTCAGAGAGGTTTACGTAGATGGGAGGCTACTTCACCTACCATTGCAGTGCAGCCCCACCTGGGTGATGTACTGTGTTCTCCACCAGCAGCCACACTACCCAGCAGGGCAGGTGGAGAAGCTTCGCTCATTGAATTAATTTTAATTAAGCCAGGTTATAAAATAACAGAATCACCTACCAGTCCACCGACAACCTGCTTTTTCTTGGAGGTCTCCCATCCCAACTAGACCGCCATCCGGATATCGTAATTATCGGAGATTAAAACAAAACTCCCTCCTGCTCGTGACAAATTTCAACTGGTGGAGTTCCAGCCGAGAAAAGCTGCAGTGTAGTGGCTTGTCTGAAACTGACCGTGAGGAGCCTGTTGGGAGCTTTCATTTAACTGGGGTTTAAACATTAAAACCTTGGTTTCCAACATATTGAGGTACAAGGATATGACAAAACAGACACTGTGAATGCCAAAAACTGTCGAGGTGATTCAGAGGTCAGAGGACGAGTCCCTTCGGTGGTGCGAACTGTAGCATGGTAACGACAGATTAGCAGCACTTCGGCAGAGATCAGCGAGGAAGCCCGGCCTGCTCCGGACGTCTGCGCAGGACGCTGTTCTCCACAGTGATTCATGCTCATGTTAGCAGAGGCTTTATTTACTTTCTGAGGCAGTGCTGGAATTGCAGTGAACGCTTGCACTTATATTTCATCGAACGCTTTACTTCTGAAACAGACAGTCTGGAAACTGCTCACGATATCGAAACAGATTTTTTGAAAGAAGGAAAAACAGACATTCCTTTCATTTCAATTTCCTGTGACCTTTCTTTGATTTTTTTTCCAACAGCTCCAAAACCAGTCTAGTCTTGTAAATGAACCTGTCAGCCTCTCTAGTACTTTATTTGTGTATCATATATCAATATCTGCTGACTGATTACAAAATGTCACACAGAGTAATTGATCAGATTTCCCCTGGATAACAGATGCAATAGAAGTGAGAATTATGGTGTTATAATAGTACTAAACCCTTTAAATTAATACATTCTTTAAATCTCACAGTAATAAGGCTACCGCAAAGGCTTTGCAGATAATTAAATTGTAATGGAGACACTGCAAGAAAGAAAAACCTACAAAAATAAATACTAAATGCTCTCACAATTAAGAGCCTTTGAAAAAAAAAGAGCTTTCAATTTTATACCATGACCTTAACCATGCATATAGAATGATAATAGGTTTTGAATTAACATTGTTTAGCTGTCTAAAAACATATAACATGTTCCTCTATCCCCTCACCAGCTGCATAAATATGAATGGGATGACCCTCAGGGAATATACATTTCATTTACAAGCACTGCAACAGCTACACATTGTGAGTTTTTCTGCCAAAGGGCCCAAATCATAAATCACCCTTCTGAGAGGGGCTAATATTCAGTGTCTGGATTAGATCTGTAAAAATTTGTTTCATTCTGGAGGAGGTTTTTTGGATTCACATAAGAGAAGAGGTACAGTAATCATGCACAGCGCAGAAGTTTCTTTTTGCTTTATTGAAGGAAGTGCTATCAGTGGAGTAACGCCTCTACGTAATGTTTTCTCCCAGGACCTCGAACCGCAGCCTCCCACTTCTCCGAGTGTCAAGGGAGGATGAGAGGGATGGCCATTCTGAGCAAAATGTGCTTCACAAACTCCGCTTTACGGTTTGTGTTCTCTTGCTTTAGCACTGTTTAATGTTTCTTTTAAACCCTACTCCCCCGGTCTGTGTAAAACATATTTATCCACAACATATTTATTGCTCTACCGCGACCCTCACCAGGAAAAGCGACGTGAAAATGGATGGATGGATGGAGGTGTATTAATTGTTCTGTTATTTTGACTTGTTATGTTGTAATGGACTGTCTACATTGTGTGGAGTTGCCTGTTGTACTGTGTATGTCCTGAGAGATCAGCTCGAATAATAATGTGTACATGTACACATGACAATAAACTCCTCTGCTCTACGAACGTGCCACACGCAGGCCTTTCTGGTCCACTCTGCAACCTTGTAACACAGTGCTCTGAAGCCCGTTAGTGACATTTTCTGCTGTCAGCCCCATCAGCTGCTGCTCTGCAAAACTCTAAAGAACAGGAATGAGAGAAAGGCCAGTGTGGCACTGCAGTAACTGCAGAACTCCTCCTACATTCAATATCCTTCACAACATCATGAGAAATGACCATGTACTGGACTGTGCTTTTCTGCACAGCTGTGTACCAACAGTAGGTTCCTTAGTATTTCCATATTATACTGTATTATACGAGGTTACAATTGTATTAGAAAATCAATATCATCATCCTCACCACCCTGTGCCCTTTTCATTTATTCGATTGTGAACGATGCACAGTTGTTTTTTTCCTCAGCTGCTCTGCAGGCTGCGGTTACTGGCACCGTGGCCCACCACATTAGGTTCGTCCTTTCGTTTTCCTCTGCTTCGTTTTCCGGTGACAATTCCCGACATGACATCTCTTTTCAACGTGGCTTCTTGTCTCACCACATGTCTGACATACTGCAGTTTCCTTTTCTTCACAGCTGCTAACAACTCTTTTCCTGTTCCTGCTTCGGGTAGGGCTTGTTGCTTTGTCTTCTTTGCTGTCCAGGACACTCGCAACATTTCCCTCGGGTCTATCATCTCGAATGCATCTGCTCCTTTCCTCTTTTTCTCTTCATGAGAAAAACAGTCATTTGTAACAGTTTCTAGTCTATGCCTGTTAAACCATAAAATAGTTACTAGATGCCCAATTCCTTCCGTCACGTTTTCATTCATTGTGTAGGCTGTGAGTACCTATATCACCTAGACCACCTGTCAGGCTAATGTCTATGTTACTCAAACAAATGAGCCGTGTTCGGTCAATAGAGAATCATCTGACTAATCCCAGCTGCTGTGTATTAAGATAAGTCAAATCTGAAGCAATGTTTTGATTCTCACTGAGAGAAAGTGGCTATGAAATTTGTGAGGTTTCACAAGGAAAAATGTGTTTTTTAATCTCTAGGCCAAGACCGTATCGACCCTGGAGGTACGTAGGTTTAGCCTTATGAATGTATATTCTGGTAAATCAGGGCAGCAAAACCACAATTCAGGTTTCATTACATATTATAACACAACTTTCTTGTGCTTTGCCGTGGTTTGCTTTGCATCCACATGGTTTATCACAGTAAACCCTTTCAAGGCATTTTAAGAGGCCTTATGTGGTCACTGCCCTTAACGGCCTGGATTCCCAAGACAACACAAGGTGTGAAGAATTGCTGAACATGTTTTCATTTTATATCCAAGCTGGAGTCTTTCAACACAAATCTCACTGCCTGTGCTACATGTGACTAGACTTGCATAATTTATTGGCACGGCTTATTGAAATGGTATATTAGAAGGTAAGTCGTTTTCATTTCTTGCTACATATCCAGTAATTCTTGAGCCGTTTTCTAATGTGTAACATATGTTATTCTGTAGCTCCAACGTGGCTTCAAAGCTCCGTTAAAAAAAGAGGAACTGCTCATTTATTGCGCTAAGAAAACCACCATTTTTCATAATGTTCGGAAAAGGAGAAAAGAGAATGTTAGAGAATATTGAACTTGAACATGTTCCAAGAGTTTACTTAAATAGGTCTTCTAAACCTCCAGAGAAATGTGTTTTGCTTAGCAAATTGATTTCATAGATGGAAAAGAATAAAACACCAACGTTGCAAAACTCAAATACAAGATTCTAATAAGAACTTTAAATTTGAATTTGTGAATATTGCAATACCGCCATTAAAAAAAGAACTGACTATCTAACACCAGGGCCAAAGAATAAAAGACATAATGAATCTAATGAAAATGAAGGGGTGAATACTTTTAAAGTCACTTCATGCTTCCACAGAACTTACAGACAAGCTCCCATCTGCAAGTCCTGCTGTTTATTGAGCATCAAGGGTGAGCAGAATGTCTACAGCAGCTAGATGCAGCTCATCTAATTCCAGATAGGGCTCTCATGTATTCAATGCAGATGTTTTACAGTGTATTAACCAGCTGGCATCTACCTTCCTGAGCCAGTTCCTTCCAAACCCCCTTTAAGCATATCACAGAAAGACAGAAATGTTCCAGCAGTTTACTAAATAATGTTCTCAGATGTGAGAGTATCTTTCTTGCTGTTTTATATACTCTCACATTTTAAAGAGAGATAGCTCAATCAAAGCAAACATTTTCCAGGAACGCGTGCAATACCAATCTTCCTCCAACACAATCCAGCAGCACACAGAAACCTCTTTTTTTTGCTGTTTTTAAGTTTTAAGTTCTGTTGCTTAAAAATGAAGTTCCCAAGATGAGGTGCATAATTGATGTTGACTGAAATAAGAATTAAGGGAGTATTTGCAATCATACATTGTAGTGTTTTTGTGGAGTTTTCATTAGATTTCACACAGCTGCATTTTTCACTGTGATATTCTGACTGACAGCAGGATTACCTTAATATACGGTACCTGTAACTTGATCTTGTCATGATCTAATCAAGGCTAAGTCTGGACAGGACTGGAATGGGGGACCCCCAGAAAAGCCATGTTGCTGCTGTAAGTGGTGTTGGTGACCAAGAAGGTGGCACTCTTCTAACTGGACTTACTGGTTTCCAGATACACATCCCAGTATGGGGACAGGGGACACTGTCCTGTAGAAGGTGCCATCCTTCAGATGAGACATTAAAATAAAATTAAAGGTCATTACGGAATCTGAGGCTTTGATCGGAGGATACTGGTTGTAATCCAGGATAATATTTACTAATAAAGGCTAATATTTACTTTGTGCTTTCTAACCTAGCCTCCCATTTAATTCATGTGGTGAGGTATCAGTTTGTCAGTTCTCCACCTGATGACCTGTGTATTGTGGCTGCTGGTGCCAAATGTCCCTCATGTGTCACACAGGTTGCGATGTAGTATCCCCTCATATATGTATAGGGTAATTATTATTTAGATGAAAATTGCCACTCAAGTGCAAGGAATTATGATTATTTTTTCTGACTGTGTTTCAGGGAGTCTTCAGGCTGGGTGTTAATGGACATGTGGATGTGTTTAGCTGCTCTCTCCTCCATGCCGGGGCTGTCCTTCTGGATATCTTACTGGCCAGCTGTGCTCTTGCTGACTCTTCAATGGCAGAGCTACAGTTTCCAAGCACTTAACAAAAAAATTAAGGTCTCTGAGGTTTTTATCTTTTGAACTTTGTACACTGGCAAAGTAAAAAGGAAAGCTTTTGGTAGGGCTGAAAGGCCTGTTCCTACAAAGGCGTCACTCTTGATCGTCTTTATTCCACCCAAATTACATGGAAACTTTATTGTGGTAATATGGTGGATTTGGGGTAGAAAGCCAAGGGAATGATCAAAGCTAACAAACAAAAACAACACAGAAATCACTGGAGATGTATAGTGTATTACCAAGAAGAGCATGTTATTTTACTGAAGAGAGAACTGAAACCCGTCAACCCCTGAGTTTTGAGCTCAGGGAAAAGTTATATCTAAGAAAGAAATCAAACGTAAATGATTATGGTATGATTATTTGGGTGGGTGTTTTCCAGCTAGTGCGAAAAGGTAAGTGTTTTGCGCCTGGGCCAGGGATCCGGGCTCATGCTGGAACGATCTCATTAAGCGTTTTATTTATTGGTCTATCCGTGATGCCAAGATCAAAGAGCACCTGCGGGGAGGCAAATTGGTGTTAAGTGGGCCAACCTCTTGTAGATTGTTAGCCTTTCCATTGCGATAAGATTACGGGGTTCTGGTGAAGATTGTATCAGGCTGCGCCACAGGGCCGTGTGCATTCCTCCTCGCCCTAGAGAGGTGACTCTGCAGTCACAGCCCCACTTCAATCGAGACAGAAAACAGGAACCCAGCAGAAATCTGGAACTGTTTTCAGAAGAATCGCTCTTTATGCCTATTGTGTGTTTGTTTTTATTCCCAAAATGTAGGCTGACTTTTTTAATAACATCTTTTGGTAGATGAAAGGAGACGCTGCTGGGGTGAATTAATAGTGCCAACTGCTCGGCAACAAGAAAGAGCCATTGCCAGGCCACAACAGGTCAACAGTTATCCTGTCTGCCGGCCTCACTGTGCCTTTCAGACTGGCAGAATACCAGGCCAAAGACAATGCAGCCCTGACAAAAGCAAGAGAAGACACACAGTTCCACTTTGAATCTACTCAGCAGCAGTGTAAAATTGAGAGTAAATAGTGTAAAAGTGGGCTTGAAGAGTTGAATTGAATCATTGAACCTTTCTTACCTCTAAATGAAATTGTCTCACACATCAAGAGCTCATAACATTTAACATTGAGTGGAGTGTCCAGAAAAGCGCTATATACTGCAAGTGTAAGCAATTATTATTAATTATTATATATGCCAATAATACAATACAGCAGCAGTACATTACATGAAACAAAACAACTGCTGGAGAGGGACCCCCCTCAACACAACATTTAACAACATTGCACAGTCAGACCTCAATCCAGTATCATAAGATTGAAAACAGATGAGGTGATGATAAAAAAGAGGAGGTGATGTCTGAAAACATTTTTTTTCCTTGTTTCCTGCACAGCTTAATGTCCTGTCACTGGACAGAGACAGAAGTCGAGCCACAGATCTGATGGAGGCTGCCAGTCGCTGACAGGCCACGATACTTTCGGATGTGCCATCAAAGCAGCGGCAGAGCCGCCAGCTGGAGACACCTGTGCTGTTAGACACAGGAAGGGCGGAACAGGAGCCAGAGAGCTGAAGAGTGAAGCAATGCCACACAGCCACTTGGGCAAAGTCACTGGTCAGTGGTAACTGGCTCCAGGGCAGGCCACTTGAACATTTCTACATGATATTTTCAGTTTAATTTTCAAACACTTTTAAATAAAGTATAACTAAAATTAACCATCTTCGTAACTAAAGAAGCTCCTGGAAAAAGCTTGTGAAAAGCAGCTGGCACTGAGATAGAGCTCAAGTGGGCTTCTCATAGGGTTTCAGCGTACTGTATATTATGGAAGTGGTTGTGTGCTGTAACAATACTACTACTACTACTACTACTACTACTTATAATAATAATAATAATAATAATAATAATAATAATTCCTTATGAATTATTCCTTATAAATCCATGTAGCATTTTTCATCCTAATATCCTAGGATAAATATAGAAGGGGACCCACTTCATCCACTTCATCTGTCACTGAAGTACAGCCCCATCTGGTGACACACAGCAGCCACTCTGCATCAGCAACCCCATAGCACAGCAGATCGGGGAGAACTGAGAAATTGCTTCATCAATTGAATTAAAATGAACTTCAGGAAGGCCAAATTGTGCAAGCCCATCCTGGAATTTAGGCAGGAAACCAGGGTTAACACCCCTACTCTAATGAGCAGTGCCCTGGGATCTTTAATGACCAACTAGCCAAGACCTCAGTTTAATGTCTCTGTTTGAAGGATGGCGCCTCGTACACAGTGTTCCCTGTCACCATACATACAGGGATATTCATCTGGAAAACGGTAGTCCAGCTGGAAGAGCGCCACCTGCTGGTCCACCGACATCACTTACAGTAGCCGCCTGACTTTGGAAGTTCCCCATTCCAGTACTGATCAGGCTCCGTGCAGCGCATAAAAATTGCCCCGATTAACATGTTTTTTACGCATCTCTAGGGAAACAATTGATCATATATTTCTCAATATATCTTGGTACCCAGCAGATGGACAAAAAATCTCCCTGAAGTTAATTCGAAACAGAACGCAGCTCTCTGCCTAATCAGACACAGCTTTGGAAACAGCCTCCATTCAGTGAGATTCTCATCTTTCCCTGCCACCCGGCCAGAGTTCACCGTACATATCGAAAGAGCCTCTGTGCTTGGCACTCACAACTGGAAACTCGAAGGAAAACACAGGGTCTAACATCAACAACAGAGAAGCTGGCCTTGCCTTTTCAGTTTGTTTATAGAACCAAAGCTCAGACATTTTTATATTTGTGTTTTAAAGCGTGTAGCTCAGGACCTGGTCAAGACTGTGGCACAACAGACCAGGGGGCTCTGTGACGAAGGCGTGCTTGAGCAAATATTGGCCTTCATATGGCAGTCAACAGGACCCAATGCATCACAGCGATCATTACCGTACAGGTCAAATAAACAGCTACACGGGCAAGAGCCTGAGGGAGATGTTCCCCTGCGACCATTAGGGTTAGGAAGGAATGCTGATCTACCTGTGACATGGCTTTTTAAATTCTGTTTCCAGAGCCTCTAATTGGTTTTTAAAAAAGGATGGTTTTATCATTACCACAAAAACAGAGTTTTGAGCCCTGGTAATTCCGCTTCCTATTCTATTATTTTGTTGTCTTGGAGCAACTAAAAACTCCCCGTTTCTTCGTATGACATTTCCTCCGTGCTGTTGTTGCTGCTACATTGTAACACAGAACGCCTTGGACCAGAAAGTCTTTGACAAGCTGTGAATATGCATGTCAAGCACGCCCTTTGGTGGCGTTAATTCTCTTTTTTTTTGTTTTGCTAGTCTTCACAAACAATAAATTAGTGTGTCCATTTTGTCTTAGAGAGTGTGTACATAAATTCTAACACGTTTAAAACACAAAAGTATCTCAGTCTTGAAGGCTCACATTTCACCGATTCATAATTTCCAGCTGACACGTTTATTGTTCTTTAGTAAAACATTGGACTTTCTTCACACAAATTTTCTCCCCCATTCTTCAAAGATGTAGGAAAATGCAGGCAAACCCAGATTTATTGTATTGACCCAGATGTATGTTGTAAATAAGCTTGCCAGGCAGGGTAGTTAACAGAAAGACTTAGCTGGTGAAATGACAGCGCAGATCACTCCCTATAGGCACAAGTCACCCCTGCACTCAGATCTGCTTAATGCCGAGGTGACAGACAGAGGGCCCTTTCAGCTTCGATATTGGAGAGGACATTTTAATGTATTTTGGACTTCTCAAAGGAGATTTTTCGTAACATTGAAGTCCTTTCAATAACAAAACAATAACACATTGGCTAATGTTCACACAACTATTTCATTGTTTTTTTTTAAAACAATTGTCTGAATCTATTTCTGCATTGGTATGAAGGACTACAACTCTACCACTGTGAAGTCTTGTTCACCTCTCAGACAATAGCTAAAGGCCAACTTTTCTCATTATCATTAGCTTTTTAGACTACAGCGCACTGTCCTTACCTGGCTTCAGAACTCTGTTTTTTACCTGTGTAATTAATTGAAATCGTTTTCTTTAATTGGAGTTTGTAATCATGAATAAAGCTTTCATTACAGTTATTGAGTGCAGTAGTCTTCAGGAAGATATGATGCAGTGGGAGAGATGTGATGAGCAATGCTTAGGAAAACACACACATTTTGAATTGAGACTGAATTATTCATATAAAACGTTCTTTTCCTTTCTATTTGTTCTAATTGATGTGATGAGTTATTTGAAAAAATAGGTTTTAGCTATCTCTCCCATTTTACTTTTCATCTCTCATTCCTTCACTGACTGCTTTTCTGTAATAGCAAACCTCTGAGTTGGAGTCAATCTGGACAGTTTCAAAAATACTTCAAAGCCATGCCACGTAAAGACCACAGCTCCCTAATGGTTCTCTCACCTCTGTTTGCCTCACTTTGTCTTGATTGTTTGAAAAGAGAAGATCAATACAAGCATCCCCTCTTGTAGGTGCTCTGAAAGGACTGCGTAAGACAGCAGTCGTCAACTATAGCTTTATTCCATGCTGAAAAGAGAAGAAAAGAAACACAACGTTTCGGCTGTGGAGCCTTCTTCAGGTGTCGCACATGCAGCCTACATATGCTGACGCAGCTACCTACTTGAACTACTACAGTCATCAACTATGCCTACCGGTTCAGTCTGCTGCTAACAGGGCCATATTGTAGGTTGTCCCCAGTTTATGTGGGCAAAGTTCACGTCTCCCTTAAAACGTCTCCTTTTCTTCTTTGGCAAATAAATGTTTAATTTCATTATGCAGTGTTGAATTATAATCATATGATATATGATTTAGAATTTCTTTTTATGACTCTGACTGTTGGACATTCAGAGACTTTTCTTCCCTCTACGTTTACTTGCTGAAGTCTGAAGACTCTTTCTAAAATATTACGCCACACCACCCAGTCTTCTGTGTTTCCTGTGTCTTCGAGAACAGTGTGTATCTACCTCCACTTCACCTATAGTCACATTTCTGTGACTACAATAACATCATCAGCACAGCCTCTGCAAATTCTTATGCATTTTGTTTCAGACTTTCTTTGAAGTATTGAGTGCATCTATGCAGCAAAGAAGTGTTCTTTGATGATGAGGAGCAGCTCAGATGATTTAATGCAATCAGCCTCCCTGCCTACAATTTACACCTTTTCACCAACACTTGTGACACTTTGACCTGCAAACTAGTCACTAACAGTCGTTAATCTGTCTGGCTTGTACACACACCTCCCCTGCAGCATTAAAACACTAAGAGGCAATTTCAGTTGTGGTCTTTAGAAACATAGATACCTTACTGGCTAGGATTTAAACATAGCATTACTCTCTAGTTGTCCGCTCAGTGATTTGTTACAAGATGACCTTTAACTTGTGAACTCAGCTTGGTTCTGCCCACTGGTGAGATTATGATTAATTAAGATCATCATGATTATTTTAACTCCATCCTGAGGAGAAACAAAATATGATTCAATAGTTACAATATTGAATTTCATATCAAATCTAGATAATTTCATTAAATGTAAAGAAGGGTGAAATCTGTTGTATCAACATGCCAGTAAACATAAATGAGAGAACAATACTACCATGTTATTGCTGAAGAGAGGGCTATTTTTGAATATTTAGCTCTATTTTAACAAGAAATGTCATAAGCGAAGAGTAAACCACTGAATGAGAATGTGAATTGCTCAGAGCAGCACAATGTGTGTAAATGTGTGGTTGAAAGTGTATGGAACACAGTGGCTCAGACTGGAGAACCCAGGAGCTGGTGTTCGACTCGGTGTCAGCTTCTCACGCAGGTGTGAAGTTCAGGTTCCCTCTCCGCCCCGCTGTGCTGATCCTGCAGCTTTTTGAACCTGCTTGTATCCGACAACAGAGCTCAGCACCTGAAGAGCGAGCAGCAAACACGCACAGCGGGCTGATATCCCACACATTTCCAACCTCACGATGCCGATGCCGACCAGCATCAGCATGTCGGTCTTCAATTCGTTTTCTTTTTCAAGTTTGGTAAGAAGAAAAAAAGGCAAATTCCTGAAAAACACGTGACTTTAGATAATTTGTGTTTTGGTTTAAGTATGAAAAAATGTTTTTTGTGGCTATGGATGTGTAGAAATGTAAAATACTGTCCTTCTGAGTGCTCCTGGAGGGGTTCACTGGCTGGCCGGGGGTTAAACCTGGAGAGACAGCCTCCCTCTACCGAGAACACAGCTGTTCTCCGGGGGGGGGCGGGGGAGGGAGTGGGGGCACATCTATGGCTCCTGCTGTTTAATCAGTGATGGGGCAGTGGGGTGCCTCCAGTGGGAGGGGTGGTGCAGAAAAAGGTTTTGGGAGTCAAAGGTTATATGGGATGAATTTTTAATGTACAAGGCAGTAGTGTTGCAATGACAAATTGGACGTGTTTGAGAAAGTCAGGAACACTTGTATAGACCGAATTTCTTGATAACAGAAGTTCATAAATCTTCCTCTGACATCTCTTGTATTACACTGCCTCACAATAAAGCAGCCTGCATATTATTGAGGTATCTTGTACACCTTTGCCTTATGTCAATTTTCTCACAACAGATATGGACCTTAGACTTAGACTTTGATGAAATGTATTTTTCCGGAAGGAACTTCATTTGTGTTGCTGGGTACATTAAAAGAACACATCCTTCAAAAATTCATAAAAGCATAAACCAAAAATTCCTCATACACACAGCATAAAAACAATTATACAAACTTTATATAGACTTTTGTACCTGGCGTACAGTACTTGGTGTGAGACTCAGGTATTATAAAGCACATAGCAGCACCTGTGACCTAATTCTTGGTGATTCAGACTGAAATTTGATTTAATTCAGTAAACTGGGAAATACTTTGAATACGGCCCTTATTTTCTGGGATCTTGGTTAGAAAGGCTAGCGACAGGTAGTAACAGCAACAGGCCTGGAGCAGGAGGTGTTCTCTAAGCTTCTAGAACATTCTCAGAACCTCAGAACTACTCAGACTGACTCAGGTTCAATTCAGAATTTGTGTTTTCTTAGGCGTTACTCATCATATCTCTCCCATTGCATCGTATCTTCCTGAAGACATTACTCAATAACTGTAATGTAGTGAAATGTATGTGTTTTTTGTCCTTTTTAATAAAATTGTCAGTCATGTTCTTTCGTTATCTGGCCTATTTATGTTCACTTGCGTGGTGTATTAGGTTTGCCTAATAGGAGAGCTTTTTCACAGTATACCCATTCATTATCCACAGAAAATTCAGCTCCCCTGAGAATTTAGAAAGAACTGGGCGCAGTTCTGTTACAGATAAGACCACGCCGATTGAATCTTGCCTTTGAAGATCAAAAGAGCAATACTGTATGCTCTTACAATGAAGAGCGTTACAAGGAAAATAGCAACACGCTATATTCTTTGAGGAAATCGATACAAGCTTCGTTTTTTAAAAACAGTGCTGGAAAGCATCTTCATCCCATGAAGAATGGCCCTAAATCAAGCATTCTGTTTACTTTGGGAACGGACTCTCTTTCTTAAGATCATTTAGATTTTGCATTCCTCTGGATTTGCTGGTAGGTCCTGACAAACAGTTTCAATGTGAGACTGCCAGAGACTCTGCTGCCAGAGGAACACACTCACAGGCTAACCTCTGCCCCCTCCTTCACTTCTGATGACGGCTGTTGTCACCAGGTGGGAACTCTACACCCTGAGTGTTGATTTTCCGCAGGTACAGAGACCCGCTGGCCGAGAACCAACTTCCACATGTCAAGAGGCGTTTTTTTCCCTTTGCTAGGGTGCAGCTGTGACGAGGACTCCAGCCGGAATCTCGCTTCAGGGCCCTGAGATTCTGTAGGATACAGGGTGAGGAGGGAGCCGTCCTGGTGGGCAGTGTTACGGGAAGACCCGCTTCTCTTCCCATGAATCCAAAGGACCTGTATCATGGAAACATGGCTGGGGTCACTCTCAGTGACAATGAAAAGGACAATGAGTGGCACTTTCTCTGGGAGATTTATGAGATTACGGAAACTAGAGATTATGTGAAACATCTTACATTTTCAGGCTCATCATTAAACTAATTTTGGAAATGTTTTAATTTAGAATGAAAAATAAACAACCGCTCGGTAGGATCCAAAATAGAGACTGAACTGTGTCTACAAGTGGCTGGATGCCAGGTTTGTGAAATGACTGTCAGTGGCTCCGCCAACTTCCAAAGCATTTACTGGAACTTGGGGTTTCATTATTTCAGAGCTGAGCCAATTGTTAGGGAAGTGATGCAGTAAAGATCACTGAGGTTGAGCTTCTGTGGTATGTTTATCGCAGACAACAGCTTAAGGGAAGTCTAAGGGCAACATTCAAAATGCTTGCTAAATTGCTGTATACCCAAGAGGAAAACACATATTTCAATTAAAACAAATTGTGAAACTTTGACATTATCTTTCAGTCTTTCTTTTTTGGTCATGAAAAAATTACGATTTGTGAAGACATTTTTGGGAAGCATCCTACGGACGAGGCGTTAGAATTACCGACTGTGTGGTCATTAAAGATTCCGTGTCTGTCTTCAAGAGTGGAGATGCTGTCCTGTGTGGTTGGGTGGCTGCCTCTTCCTTATCAGGAGCTGCACTGCTGAGCCTTCCAGTCAGAGCTAAAAGCATTTCCCTCCCAGATGAAGCTCAGATCCGGCAGGTCTGCAGGTCCACCGTGCTGCTTTTCTCCAGTTCCAACTCTTGCCTTTCCATTTTATTTCCTCTTATTGTTCCATCTTTCTTAATTTTCATTCCAGAACTCTAAAGAAGCTATCAAAGCCCCTGTAAGAAGGAAACGTGCTTTCAGCCAAAGAAAACAGCAAACATTTTAGGGCCTATAACACAAGATCCTAAAACTGCAGCTTTTGCTCTGTAAGCAATCACTGCAGTATTTTGCGGTGCCCTTTTTTAATCTTCCCTAACTAGCCTATTTTCTCTGCTGCTGTTGTTTAAATACTGCTTCACCATCTGTTCTCGTCAGTGAAGCACTCCTTGTATAGAACGCGGCTCAGTGTGAGGGTCGCCCTGAATGTCACAGAGATTATCAGAGGAAACCAGACAATAGTAGCGCCAAACAGCCCCTGCTCCATTGAGAGTGACAATTAAGACACAGCAGAGACCTATCAGGCTCTGTTGGTTGACTGGATTTCCATTCTGGAGGTGATCTGTATGTGCCTTTATTACCAGCTACAGGGCTTTTCTCCCAACATGTGCAGCCATCCAAACGCGGAGAATTGCAGGAGTCTGCTGTGTCAGATGTTGATCTCACGGGTTCTATAGGAGATCAAATGAGAGAACGCCCTTGCAGTTGGTATCTTTTTCCGGTTAAATTCAATCTTTCAGCTACAGATAATTAAAGGTTTTGAAAACCGTAGTACAGAAGAGTATCAGAGGAGTACAGTATGCGCCTTAAACATTGACAGGTTACAGATTCAGTGCCATTTAGTAGTGAATTACAAATTCACGGCAGGATCTCGTCCAGCCATTCCTCGAATCAAAGCTTCAATAACATGGCTACTGTAGGTAGCTTGTGCTAGACTTCCACAACCCTTTGAATAAAATTCTTGTTCTCAGTTTTAAATTTGAGAAATTTTAAAAAGACTTAACATAAAAAATAAATGGTAACCTTTTAAAGGCTTTTATTCTGAGCTTCTATGTTATTAATATATAATTTTAGCTATTTCAATTTACATCGGACGGGGTTAATTGAAAGCTGAGTAATACAGTAAATATCCATTAAAAAATCTCTGTATAATTGCACTGGATATGAATGTTGGGTTTTGTATAATTCGAGTTGGACAATGCTTTTTGCATTCTATAACTCTTTTGCTCACTGTTATGGGGCTTAAAACCTTTCAAAAGGACAAACCTGACCATCATGGCTGGACTATAAACTACGTTAAAAATTAGAGTTTTAATGTATTCATGTGTAACATCTTCTTTTTGTAAATGCAGCCCATTCTGATACAGTACATTGTATTTTCTGAAAGTGCTCAGAAAGCTGGGCACATCTGGATTGTATTGTTAAAGCTTTGCACTGTGTGGTGAACTCTTGTAAGTGTTCTGGTCAGATAGGGATGGCTGTGTTTGTTGTGTTTTCAGAATGCTGTTATTAATTAAACTTGTTGAGTTGAGGCATTTGTAATTAGGGCTGTTTTTAGCACATGCAGTGCCAGAAAGATCTTTAGAACTGGGTTCCTGGGTTGAAACCCATATGATTTAAATTGAACCCAAAGTAAAGCCAATCTGAGGCTGTATTCTGTTAAAATGTGACAGGCAGGCCATTCAGCTTGGGCTTAGGGCTCCTGACTGAATTTATATGTTTAATGATGAAAGGTAACTCCCCTATTTCATCCTGTAAAAATGTTTATGCATTGAACTAATTTTTGGGAATGTGTCAGAGGAGTTTTCCTAGGATTTTAAGTTATCCCTGGAGCACTTAGTGTGGTTGTGTGTAACAAAGAGACGCT
The DNA here is from genome assembly GCF_059453375.1 of Lepisosteus platostomus. Lineage (NCBI taxonomy): Eukaryota > Metazoa > Chordata > Actinopteri > Semionotiformes > Lepisosteidae > Lepisosteus > Lepisosteus platostomus. The sequence goes on along the minus strand of NC_142616.1, from coordinate 17,704,273 downwards.
CTTCCCTTTGGAATGGAAGGCAGTGGATTATCAGAGCCTGTCTGAAGGCACACACGCGTGACGCACAGGGCTCTTTGTTTGTATCGGCCCGGCTGTTTGAAGAGCACAGACACACAGCGGCTTTTGAAGAAGGAAGGAAGACGGAGCCAGTAATGACAGGTACTGTACATGAGCACCATATTGAGCAATGCTGCAGAAAGATCCTATTGTGTGCTCAGGGAACCAAATGTTTTTACTTTTTCAGTTCCTACCCCACACTAACCACAAATCAGTAATAAAGGCAGGTTATATATGTTTTGAGACTCAGAAATGGTGCCAAGAAAGTTTTTTTTAATCTTCATACTCAATCTATGAGAATAAGTCCAAAAGAAATGCTTAGGGAACTAGAAGCTTTTCTTTTCCTGTAAATATACACTATTGCACTTGACTAACTACAACACTCTCATCCTTTGACCAATCACATGAAAGGGTTAAAAATTGAATTTAAGTGAACTGGTGAACATGAGTAAAATTAATGTAATAACAAAAGTTCAGAAAACACTCAGATTAATATGAGGAGAAATAAATGACAGATCTGATTGATTTGATCTCATTGACAGCAACTAAGTATGTAAACAAAAAGGTAATTGCAGTGCATATTAATAGAAGAGGCATGACAATAACATGATGTATTTGGTATATACGGTACACAGAGTAATCTGCTAGTTGGCCATATGTCAGCGCCTGCTTTAAGGCATACAAGAATGAAATATTGTTTTTCTCATTTATCACAGAGAAATCCATAAACTCAAACCACACTTCTGCCGTGCAGAGTTAAATTCAATCACAGTGTACTGTTCTGCAGCCAGCCCGATGTGAAATATGAAATGCTAGAAGTAGCAATGTGCCTCCCATGCCAGTCTGAAGGAGGTCACACAGGGAACTATCCAGGGTGAGGAAATCCTTATTGCGTTTGTGTGTGTGTGTGTGTGGGGGGGGGGCTTTCATTCTCCTTCTGTATGAATGGCCTGGCCTGTTTTAAGGGGAATAAAGGGATTGTGATGGGTTTCAGGATCTCCTCTTGTGAAGGTCAAGACTCGAGCCCGTCCTGGTATAATGCAGTCTCATCCCACTTAAGGAGCTGCAGGCAAAGACGAAAGGGACCGCTGGACACTTCGCGGTGGCTCTGAGTGATTTCTTCACAGACGAGAGGCTTCCTCCCAGCACCGCTAGCACCGCTGTGTGTCCGTATCTCACTGCCGGAAAGAAGATGTCCTTGGATTCTCAACCCTTCCTTTTTAGGGGTTTCTCTTGGATCCACGTACTGTACCTTAGGTACTACCTTGTCTCCTTCCTGATAAGTTCTCCAACCTAAACCTTCTGTTAGTATCTTAACAGTAAATCCTGATGCTGAATCTGTATGAGTCAATCAAATACATCTTCTTCCTTCTTCAGTGTATGAAACGCTGTTGTCTTTTCTGAAGAGAATGATGCCCCTCAGAGCTTTTAGCATTGAAAGACACAGATATTAGGACACCAGTCTGGCTGGTGCTGGCCTTCATACGTTTAGTGCTGAATGTTTTCTCTTAAATAAACCTGAACGGCCATGACTAACCGCACTCCGAGTCTGTGACATGCAACGGCCATGGATGTTAAGAAAGAAGACTTCCAGAAAGTGGGATTTCACTCTGCTTTTGTTTTTCACTGAGGGAAATCTATTTGCAATTTTGTAAAACTGTCTGAACTAAGAAACAATTTTTAATATTCAGATACAAAAAAAAAGATAAGTGGATTGTTTTGTTGAAACAAGTTAAATTTGAGGTTTTTTCTATTTCCAGAACCCCCTTGAAAACCCTCTCTCCCCCCCCCCAGGGGACCGTCACACAGTCTGAACAGCACAGCCCAAGGCTTTATATCTGCCTCACAATAAACCATAGCACTAGAATCATGTCTAATTTCTTTCATTTGTGACTCATTATCCCAGATTCCTGAAGAATGAGCTGTTCGCTGACATTTAGCTGCCATATAGCCATAATTTTTCTTTCAAGTTATTTCCTTTGCTGGGTACTTTGTGCTTTTCCTTGGAAACAATGTACTGTACAGTTCATTTTGAAGGAGTTGGGGTGGTGTGCAATGATTAAAATTATATTCTTTGTACATAGAATGTGCCTTGTTTATTTTCTTCAAAACCATTCTTTTATTATGCCACTATATCAATATGATCTGAGTCTAACTCATAGAACTATTTATAAAAGTAAAGATTTTAGTAGGTATTTTTACTGAAAGGCTACAACCTTTATTAGTATATTCTATAGACTTTGAAGGTGACACTTTGAGTGTCTGGATTTATTATTTTTGTCTTTTATTAAATCAAGCTAAAATAGCAAACCAGTTAAAAAAAAGACGTATCCTTGTGACACCATGGTACTGTGACACAGATTAACATTTTGAATGTAAAACATTTATCTCTAATCTGATGTCTTTAGCAGTGAGACCGTGTCCCTGAAAAGTTCACTTTCATACTCAATTCTACAGTGCTATGGTGGACAGAGGCCTCGTCTGTCTCTAAAGGCCATTAGTCCTTATAGCACTAGTGCCATATCTGTGACTCACACCTTCAGAAGGAGTCTGAAAAATCTTAAGGATTCTTGGCTTTGTGATGTAGTAGAATTACAATGAAGCTTATAATACATCTCAGAATGCGAACATGAGCACCAAGCTTTCCATCCACACAACATGCATCATGGAACAGCTTGGCTCAAATTATACATTTGTTTAATAGAAGTCAGGGTTCAAAAAATATTTTTTCAATTCACGTTGAGAATTTACACAGTATTTATACATTGCATTTTCTTTTTGTCTCTCTCCTTGTCTTCCACTGAGCTGCCGGCAAGTTTATATATAATAAATCTGAAGAACGAATTGGTACAATAATTCAGCAAAGCTTGATTTAAAGAACATATTTATAAGAAAATAAAAGGAAATACTTATTTTAGTAGCATCTTTTTCATTTTTTCAACAGAGTGTTACAGGAAATAGAAATGGCAAAATATTTTTATTGTAGAAAATTGCAATATCATATGTGGATATATTTTTTCTTTTGACGGTAATTGAGGTGGTTGAAGTGGTCAATAAAATAAAACTGCTGTCATTGCAACTAAAACACAGAAATTGCTAGTGTCTCCGTCTTTGTCTGTATAATTTATACCACATTTTGTACTGCATCTGCCTGTAAACAAACACATTGGTCAGGCCCTTCTTATCAGCAGAGAGCCACCACAGGCCCGACCAGACTACAGATAGCAGACACAGCCCTAGCGTGCAGAGGGCATCCCCACAGAGATCTGGTGCTGAAGACAGGCCATTGAGGCAGGAGAATGAGTTAACCAATAACAGCACAGACCCCTCTATCGGGTGGGCTATTTGCAAAGATTTCCTCTATTGCTGCCTTCTAAACTCTGATGAGATCAGTGGGAATGGCTCGCTTGGAGGTATAAGCTTTGTGATAAGTCTTTTATTTCTTGTGACGGGCATTTTCCTCCTGGCTTTGTTCATTCTAAAGCCCGAATAAGCAGGATAAGATCTAAAAAATGTTGAAAGCCTTCATGAATTCAACGCCAAAGCCATTCTTATCTTTTTATAGTATTGATCTGCAGATTCAGCATTACAATGCTCATTTTATGTACTTTATGATGAGCATAAACAGAAACAAAAACTGTCAAATACATTTATTTGTATTTGTGTATATATTCTTCCGGACAGCGAGAGATTTCATGTGTATATTTCCTGCTTATGTATTCTTCCAGTGATCTGTTGTATTTATTTAACCAGCAGGGGACACAGTATCAGGACAAGCTCTATTTATTTCTGCAGAGGTCTTGACAGTAGAAAATAAACAGGAGCTCTTACGAAGCACAACAGTTTGTTACTTTACATAAAAAGTGCAATCCTTGAATCCTTGCAAGAGTTAATATCGTGAGCTTTAGAATTTGCACACACAAAAATATAACAAAAAAAGTTCAAACATATTTCAATTCAAATTGCACTGAATATCTGCAAAGTCTTTATGGCTTGAAATCTTAAATGTATGCTGCAAGGTTAATACAAACCGTTGGAGGGATTTAGAATGTCCAGATGAAATTTACATGGACAGCATGTCTGAAATTTAATGTTATTCATATTTTGACAAAGAAAGGACATTTCACTGTAGTGTGATAGAAAATTAGAAATAATACTACAGTGGAGTTTTTTTACTACACGTACAGTAGCAATAAACACCCAGCGGAATCATACAACCGCTTCCTCTATCCCCTCTCGCAGTAGAGCAATTTTATTCTGGCTTTTGATTCTAGTTGTTTTTGCCATTCTTTGATGACAAGCTGTTGTTTTAACACAGCTTTTCCTATGAGGCAGCAGGAAGGTTATTTTCCTTTACCTTTGGGAAACCTGAGTGTGTTTTTACTGAGAACTGATCTCACAAGCACCCGAAATGTTGTTGCTCACTTAATCGTTAAACTCAGAAAAAAGTGCAGCAGAAACATCTAACAATTTATTCTATGTTTTTACACTCTTTCTACAGAAAATCACTTAATACTGATGCTACACAGATACCCAGCTTCATGTCCACACATGACTGGGCATTACTAACAATCTGTGCTGGAAATGTGGATAGAGGAAACCATGAATTTACCATTAAGAAGGGTTTTAGTGAAATCTTACACCAGCCATCCCACTCTGCCCTTTCCCCTTCCTTGGGATACAAGGGATCTCGCTCTCACTCGATTTGTTTTCGAGGTGTGATTCCGAGTGTGTCTGCGGAATTTCAATCTGAAGGTGAAGTTCCCTTCTGTCCACGCACACGCACGAATAAACTGGATAACCAAATCAGAAAACAAAAAAAATGCATTTATGAAAGAATGAAATTTGGCTTGGCAGCTTTCGTAGTTAAGTAACATGCAATTATACTTTGAAAGACTATCATGTATTCACAATACAACAAAAGGATTTACAGCACATCTCCTAAACACACTGGATATGCACGTCAGAAATCAATAATTAACACCAGTGTTGTACATGATAATATAATTGGACAGGAAATGTCCTGACATGCAGGGACAAAAGTACTGGACAATAAACAGGGACTGCGAGTCTTAAAGTTGTCATGACTGGGCTCCAGGAATTTTTCCAGAGCTTTCTTACTAACAAAAAACTGGTCTTTACATCTAATTGATTTCACTACTGCCAAGGAAGTTTCTATTTGAACTCGGTAAGCTTAAGAACCTCAATGACTGGCTGGGCTTTTGAGATTCATTTTTCAATTATAAACTGCAAAATTATTCATGTCACTAAACTCACTTTTCCTGTCTGGAATATGTCAGCACGTAAACATGAAAACTCTTTTCCTTGTCCTGTTTTAAAGGCAGTCTTAAGCGGTGCTGAGTTTGGAAGACCTTTTATTAGTTTCCTCACATCTCAGTCTTTGTTCAAGGATATGTCTGGCAGAGCACCCTGTCCTGTTCTAGTAGGCAACAGCCAATCCATGGAAACAGAGTGCACATCTGTGTCCTGTTATACACCAAAATAATTCCTGCTCATTAAGCCCTCTGCCAGATTAAACTGCAGGGCTGAGTGGAAAGTTCCATTCCAAGGTAAACCTAATTGTTTGGGGACTGAAGAAAGCATAAAAAATAATCATTTTGTGTGCGATTTCTGTTTCGTCACACCTGCTACAGCAGCAAATAAGCTGCTCCTATTGAGAAGGTTTGAGTTAGCTGGTATGTTCTAAGTGGCAACAGCATAATTGGGTTTTACTATGTGTTCTGCTTGTCTGCCTATTCCCCAGCTGCAGTCGTTTTCTAGAAAAAAGTCCTTGTTAGCAGTGATCTTGCGATGTTGCTTTGCATCGCCCAAGCTTGTTTCTTGTACGGACAAATTACACCAACTTGAAAAAGACATTCCAGAACAATTCTAAGTGCTTCATGTGCCAAGAACAATATACACTACATGGTCTTTGAACTAATGACAATAACAAAGCAAAGTCTAATGAGCGAAAGGCTGGGAAATGAAAGCAAAATCAAATGAAAATTCTTGCACAATTTCGATCAGAAAATCTGACAAAGTATTTTTACTCTACTGTTCTGATTAATAAGTATATGTTATACTAAGCTCAGAAGGCAACACAAGGAACTCAGCAAATTGACTTTCTTATTTTTTATTACTTATTTATATTTTAATAATCATAATAAAATTGCATTTATAAAATTCACAAGGTACATGATCTTTAATCAGGGGACATAGTTTACTGAGAATCGTTATATGCAAAAAAATATACAGAAAAAGAAGTGTAAGTCAATAGCATCATTCCTGGTCACTTTGGAAAATAATGGCACAGCAAATCGTGTCAAATCACACCTACAGGAGGGGACTGGTAATAGTGAGGTCTTGCATTGAGGCAGTTGAAAAAAGAGAAAGTTGCAGGGAGACATTTACCCTTGATTTTAAGCCAAACATTTTAATAGAGGAAGTATGTCTTGCCAAAGGTGATAAATCATTGCTGAGGCACTCCCCCTTTTCTCTTTAAAAAGTGGGAGTCGCTTGCTCTCGGTGAATTTAACACTCTGCAGCAGGGCTCAGGCCACAGTCGTGCTGGAATCTTGCTGTGCAGAAGCCACCCACCATGGATCTGAAAGCTGTTGCAGTGACCACTCTCCTGATGGTGACTCTCTGCCTGCAGGAGTCCAATGGTGAGTTAGCTGGGTGCTGCTTTTGCTTGCTTTAGCACAGAAATTGATTGACTGTTTCTGAACAGACTCGAGGATATCTAGAACATCTTACAGAGAGAGGAAGGGATAATTGGTTTCAGCATGGAACATGTTTTGCATCACAAGTTAAATTGATTTGCAATGTGTTAAATATAAAATAACAAATCAGCTGCTTCATACTGTATGCTGTTTTCTTAACAATAGCTGTATATTATTATTTTGTATTTGTTGTATTTGTGTGCATTCAAACTTAGTCATAAATAAGATTATACTTAGTTATAACGTTGTTAAGTAAAAAAAGCTTTTGTGCTGCCTGCTATAGAATTATCTCTAGTTTTTCTGTAATGAAATCACTATCACTAATGTCTAACACCATCCTGCAGTTCACACTAAATGTCATAGGTTGCATTCCTGTAGTGATAAAATTGGAGAAAACTGTCCAGTGCAGTGTCTATTTTACTAGCATAACTTGTTTTTTTAGAGGTACAAGACTACATACATTTATACAACATTGAAGGGCAAGGTTAAAACACTTTAAATATGCATGCTTCTAAAGAATTTGCTAGAGTACCACTGCAAAGAATGCATTACTTATTCGTTTACATAAAAGGTGTTGAACAAGAACCAACAAATAGGTGTTAAAATGATGATGAAATACTATTGAGTCTTTACTTTGGTCAACCTTTGTATGGGCTTAATTACCCTGTCATTTACATAATAAAATCACGGAATAATGTGAGAAACTAATTTGCATCTCTCAGTAAATCTCTCCGTCTGGCGTAATGGAGCCCTTTTTAATCGAAGGGCAATTAACACCATTCTGTTTCTGAAAGGGGAAAATTCCAATTACAGTTTCAAAATGGATGTATAAACATCCAAAGAATGTCATTCAGGGGGTCCTGCCTCATTATTTCTAGATACAATTGCCACAATTCCGGTGCCAAGTCTAAATATAACGGAAAACAGTGTTTCTCGCTTGAAAGATGCATGCAAGTATTTGATATTCCAGTATGTTAAAGGAATTTAGGTTTCATATCCTAACTGCAGAGATTGACGAGAGAATTAGACTGTGTAATTAGAAAACTGAGTTTTTCCATCTTGAGAGATTAATATCCTTTTTAATACTAGATTGCAATCAAGAGATTAAACAATTTGCTTTGTTAGTTGAAATTTTATAATATGAATGTGTCTCTTTCTATTGTTAGTAAAAATATAATTGCTCACTATGTAGTTTGTGTCTCTCGTGCACTAGAAATGTGTACTTAGTTCTTGTTTTGATGGATCATGATCTAAAATAGAATTTCATATTTATTGCCTTATTCATTGTGCAGCTGTAGTCATTATTAGGTAAAGCTCTTGGGCTGGAATCATTGTTAAACAAGTTCATAGGCAAAATCTGTACAGTATACAGTATAATATAATATATATATATATTAAAGTTATATTTTATTTGCATTTGCATGTATTTTCTTTATCAGACCACCTATTAGTTGCTTGCTATGAATAATAGCTTGTACGCAGAGAATACAGGAGTTTCCAATTATTAGAAAGATGAGAAATGCAATATTATCTAGATGAAATGATATTCAGTTTAAATTATTGCTTGCAGAGCTTTTAGATTTCATGCATTGTGAATTTGAAAGATCCTTTGGATTTGGATGGCTTATATAATTGATAAATAGCTAAAATGTTGATAACAGGCTTTTATAGCTCCCTTAATAAAGTGCGGGAAATCGGAAATCTGCGGTGAGACACACCTAAATCAGTTGTATGTCACGTTGCTCTCCTACTAGCTTAGAAGAAACGTGAAACAAAGCAGCCATGATGTTGTTCTAGTTTTGGGAAACTGATGTACTCTTGTATTTTAAAAAAAAAAAACATAACGCATATAATTTTACACAAGTATCATTTTCAGACAGGTGGTCTTGTATGTGAGATATTCACATGAATTTGTCACCCGAACGCGCAAGCGACGCGACAGTTCTCACGATCTCGTCCCGTTTGCCTTCGCAGCTAAACCCTTCAGTCTGGGAGAGAGGTGCTGGTGCCGAGGTACAGAGAGCTTCGTACCCAAGAGCAGCGTCAAGCAGCTGAAGTTCCTGAACACTCCCAACTGCCCCTTCCAAGTCGTGTGAGTTTATAGACTGAAGCAAACCGGCCGCTAACCCTTGACGACTTTGTTGTCTCCTGGAAAGGACTGCGCGTTATTTTTCCCCCGACACATGGCTGTTTTGCGTTGCCCGTGACTTTTCAAGCCTGAGAACGGCTCAGGTGTGAGCCGACGTGGTTAAGTACATCACTGAGAATTTGTAGAGAGAGAGAGATGTGTCTGCCAGGGCTTGGTACTTAGTCAGGTGCCCCCCACAGCACATTCTCGTTCATTCAGGCTGCACTGCATTAAAGAAAAGCTCACTTTGGAAAGGAAACATACTGTAAGAGTCAGAGAGAGCCCAACTGCAAGCGTGGCAAAAGGTCACTCCTTAAAAAAGCATGGCAAGAGTAAACTTCCTTACTGCTGACACAGGAGTCACAGTAAATGCAGAAAAGACAACCAAGCAGCAGGACCCTGGGCAGGGTCTCCTGATATCTTTAACCCTGTCGATGAGAGAAACTTGTAACTCTATCTCTGTGTTTGCTGTTGGTCTTAACTTGCTGTGAAGCAATTACTACCCGCTGTCCTTACTCAGGACCTCTGCTACCTTCCAGCTTAATTAGAAAGATGTGCTGCCAAAGACACACACCAATTACAACAGCTAGCAGAAAAAAAAAGACTGAAATCTTTTCTGAGGTGATTTCCTTTTAATTTTTCACTGTTAGTTGTTGGTACGAGGAGTTGATGCTGGTGTTGGGAATTCTGACAAGCGGAGCTCTGTGTTCCACTCAGAAGAGCATGTTTATTTAATGGGTTTGTAAAGGTGCTCTCACTCCCAGCTGCTAAGTGAAACGTGACCTTTTGGCATGGGGTTGTGAAACCCATATTCTGAATGCAACTCCTGTGCTCAAACCTCCCAAATTACAAAGGCGTTAAGAGGCGGCTGATTGCTTAACATCCCCAGGCAAAATATATTTGATAACTCTTGTTCAAGAGTGCGCTTCTGTCAGGGTAACATTAAAGGGGACTTTTAGCTCATCAAATGGAAAACAAATGGGCGCTTGGGGACAGTTCAGGGCAGTGGCTAATTTTGGCACCAGGGTCCTCTATAAATTCTTTCATCTACAGCATTGCTTTAATGCTTCCCATAATTCTTTTAATAATCATTTTGCGATTAAAAAAGAACTCCAGGAAACAGATGTTAACAGTGGAACTGGCAGTGTTAATCCCAGCACTTTTCTGCATACAATATTTCAGGTTGCTGCACAATTAAGTTTCCCCCTGGGAAAAAAAGGAATGTTTTTTTAATGGTCAATACCCATCGCAATACCGAATACCTAAAGAATCTGGCATCCTTTTAGTAAAGCTTTGCAGTGAATTTACTGCTAAACTGGTTCCAGATATAAGATTTTCAAAATATACAATTGCAGCAATATGTGTTATGATTAGATAAGAGATATAAAGTGAAAAAAATGTCCTTGCAATATGTTGCACAGTTCTGACCTTGCCCATAGTTCTAAACATTTAGAACCTGTTCTTCAATATACTGCAACAGCAGTGATTTAATCAGACTAACAGGGAACCTCAACACTGACAATATGTATGTGGATTGAATTATGCGTTTGCAGACCTAAAAACTGCTCTACTCCTGGTTGTGTTTTCAAGGATAACAGCTTTGTAACCAAATTTGAAAAGGAAATCAGTAAAACCTGCCTCATCAAATCTCATGCCTCTCTCATTGTAAAAACTGCGAACCCAAGATGAGATGTACAGTATGGTCACTGAGACCCAAGAGACAGTGAATACCCGAAGGAGTGCCATACCGCCTTCTTTACTGAAGGCAAGGAAGGCATTTGCTGGTGTTTCATGCGGTTTTTGTTGATGTCTGAATGAGCAACTTGCTGTACTCTTGCGGCATTCATTAATGCTTCTCTTCAATAGAACCACAGAACTTGAGTTTCTACCCCGAAGGAACCAGCACATTCAGCTCAGTACAAGAACAGAGAAAAGAAAAAAAACCCTCTCTAACCAGAGACCTGCTTCGAAATTTGTGTACTGGGTTTTGACTCGGTTTGTGGAACTTTGTAAATGATAATTTATTATACATGGAATTGAAGCATGAATCTGTTTTAAAATTGTTCGCAGGTGTATAGCAGCTACAGGTGACTTCATTTTACATTCTATGGATCCTGAAGCATTTGATAGAGATCTCTCAGCTCCAGTGAAATTATTGCCATGCCGGGCTGGAATGTGACAGTTAATCTGAATCAACATGTTTACCCCAGTTCATCACAGACGGCAGAATGAGGCAGAAAGGAGGGAATTGAGACAGTCTTTCATCCATCTAAGAATTAATCCAATAAAGGGGATTTAGGATGCCTGGATTTTAGTATGCAGTCCCTGACTTTGGTTTTAACTCGGAGCGGAAAAAGTAGAACGCACTCTTAGAATTTTAATTGAATGTTTTTTTCTCATCTGTCTTTTCTTTTTTTGACAGTGTCACGCTGAAAAACAGCAAAGAAGTGTGCATTAGCCCTCAGACTAAGTGGCTGCAGCAGTACTTAAAGAATGCTCTTAACAAGTAAGGAGAAACACTTCTTGGCAAGTAAGAAAACACATAGGTAAATGTGAGAAACATGAAATGAAATACTTGCCTGTTTTCACGTGCACATAAAGATCTTGTTTATTTTATACTTCAAAGTAAATATTTTTAAAGCTTTACTTAAGGGTGAGACAAAACAACAATTGGTTTAGTACTTGAAATAGTCTCCAAATGTTATCATGGTCCAGATGAGGTATAACTAAAGAATTTAGCATAAAAACCCATGTGTCCATTCAATATTTTTTCATAGAAATATAAAAACTAAAGACTTGCATGACTTTCAGTAAAGTATATGTAAAGAGAACGTCTGTCAAAAACACATACTTGGAAGAAAACCACTCAGATAGCACCCAAGGTTCAGAATTGAATCTTGGTCCCAGAACTGGTAGACAGCAATAGTAACCACTGTGCTACCATGCTGCCCATAATATATGTTATAACCTCTTTAAAAAATATTTCTTAGATTATTTATTTTTTTAAAAATAAGATCCCAAAATGTTCCAGCTGGTCAAAGTGGTTCAAATATGAATTTTTAACTAAAATCATAAAACATATTTTATCATGATTGCATTTTGTCACATAAAAACAGGCAGTTGAAATTCGTTGCTGGTATTTCTGGTTTCCTGTTTCTCATGAAAGGACTTGTGTGTGTGGTTATTGTCTGTGGCCTCTTGTCTTTAAAGTACTTTTCTGAGGTGAATTTTCAAACTTTTGGTTTTCCATTGTTTTAGCCTGACATTTACCACACCATATCTTTTGAATGTTCCATGTTCTAAATGTTAGCTGTGTGTGCTTTTGAGCAATGTGTTCTTTTACAACAACACTGGTGAGGGATATTTGAGTTCCCTGTGTTTAGTGCCCCTATTATCAGACAATTTTGCAATTCTTCTCAGTAGGATGTCTTCTCTCTATGCTACGTTTGCTCCTCATCACTGTCAAATCTGCATAGTGCTGTTTTGTTAAATGTGTGACATTTAACCAGATGTGCCATTTTGCAGCTGTTTGCTATTCCTTATCTTGAAGACACTATTAATTAGCATCAGCTTAATTACTGTATATATTTGCAGTGCTCAGTTCAGTTGCTGTTAAATGTTTTTTATTGTCTTTATTTTTTGTGGACAATGCAATTAGTTAGGGCAATGAATTAGAAGATATTGGATTTGTTTTGTAAAAGGGACTATCTATCCCAGAGATTTTAAATATACAAAAGATCATTATACAAAGAGTATGCAATTGTGACTTTTACGTTTAAGAAAGATTATTCTGATCATGTCTCATTACCCTCTTAATACTCCAGACCCAAATGGTCCAAGAACAGTACAGTAGGTGCAAAAGTGTAACAGCAGTGTTTTCGAATGAGCTTTGTAGTTAAAAAAATCTAATTGATAGTACAAATGCAGATATTTATCTGGAGGACAAACTGCAAGAAGTGTTTCAGATCCAAGGTGTTTGCACACTGGAAACATTTAACTGTCAAAAGAGTGACCCTGTCATCCAGAGTCACTCTTGTCTGTCTGACAACACTGCAGCCATAAAAGGTAAAAGGAAAATAAAACATATACTGTATATGAAATACATATATATAGTGTATTAGTCTTAGACATCAAGCAGTAGTTACAATACAGTATGTGTATGATAGAATTAGCAGTTCACTCAAGGCCATTAGTATTATTTGCCATTGTCACAGATTTGCCTTAATTAATCCCTTTTACTCTGGAAAAGAAGGAATCAAACTTTTTGTTGAGCATCTTAAAGTACATCAAGTGTTGTTGTCATGAATCAATCAATTTACCAATCAGGACTAATGGACTCATTGTTGGGTGGTCTTCACCATTAGTCATGTGCTCCCCTGTGAAGGTAAAAAATTGAGAAAAAGTTAAAAAAAATAGAGAATCTATCTGGACTAACTGCTATCTGAAAGCAAAATAGGTACAGTCTGGGTAGAAGATCTCAATTTCTGCAAGACGAAGGGGAAACCACTGTGTGAAATGGGTAGAAAAATGTAAAATGTCTAAGGCTTTTGCACAGCAGTGGATATACTGTATCATTACAGCCTACTGCCATCAAAAGGCTTCTGCACAAAATAACCTTTCTGCTCTTTGCTGTTGTTTTCTGTGTTTCAGAATTAAAAAGGAGGGAAGATCAGGCAATTAAGGACCTGTGCAGGTTAACAGCCGCTGTCCTGCCCTGCCATGCAGATATGTAATGTGTGCTCTGCTCTGGGCTGCTTCCTGTAACAACACTCAACAACCAGACATGCTTCCCCAGCACTGAACCTGCCAGCGGTTCACTGCCACCCCTAGTGACACTTTTCTTACAAGTGCAATTAGAAATATATGTGTATATGTATAAATATCTATTTTTTTAACCAAGAGGTTTTTGGAGATGTAGCCCTTTCATTCCTCCACACTCTGTCACAAGGAGCTGTAGTTGAGTTTCTGGGCACAGTGCACTCTGTCACCTGCGACAAGCCAGCTGAGCCGAAAAGAATCACCTTCAACGTTTCTGAGACCACCCCCTATTCTGAAAGAGATCAAAATTACCGTTGAGCTTTGCACAAACACAGCGCAAGAGAAACTTCAGCACCTTGGCAGCGAAAGACCCTAAGTCATAAGTATATTATTGGGGATTTTAAAATGTTTTTACAGGAGCCTCCTGATTGCAGAATGAGCCCTTTCGAAATTGACCTGAGGCTGGCCGAAAGACTCTGGTCTAAAACGAGCTATAGACAAAGCTGGCCACGATTTAACTGCCTGCTGTGCGAGAGAAACCCCCCTCTAACCCAAGACCCCTCGCTGACACGACAAGCTGATTTAGTATTCTTATTGAATGCCATAAAACATTAATAACGAGGGAAAGAAGCTGCTAAATAGGAAACAGCAGTGCGTTGTGTGTTGGATGCAGTAAGTGCCTATGCTGTCACACAGTGGGAAGAGGCTGTGCTGTGTCATATGCCACTCAGTGCCAGTGCTGGAGGCTGGATAATAGAAAACAAACACAGAAAAAATCCTGCTTATGCAGAAGATGCTGCAAGAGATATTTCTGCGGCACGAAAATATGAACCAATGCTTTGGCCTTTGTTTGTGCTGGGACCAAAATTTTGAACAGAATTCTGATCTTATTTCATCTAGAGAGGTTGTTTTTGGTTTTTGTTTTAAATGAAACGAATGTTTAAAAGGAGAGAATCACAGAAAGGGCCACACAGTTTTTGCTCGCCAATTAGGATGGCGGAATGAGTGAGGGAGGGCAATGAGGAGTTAAAAAGAAGCAGCGTGAGGTGGCCAGTGGCCAAAACTGACAAGTGTGCCGCTTGCCAAGGTCTGTCTCACAGCTGCAGACAACTAGAAAAGAAAAGAAACGCCAAGGACCTGAGGAACCATTGTCAAGATGGACTAAAATGTCCTTATAACAGTCAGTATGACATTGTGTCCCGGTACATCGCTCCTTGTGACTTTATATCAACCCTTTTTATGTAAAAAGCTGCCTTCTGGTTACAAAGCCATTGTAGTGTTTCCTCTCAGATCCAGGACCAGTGTTGTCTAGTTGAACTCGGCAGTTGTTTTCTCCAGTTCAATGCACTTTAGAGAAGTATATACTTTACCTTCAGACCAGGCAGTTCATTTTGTAATGTAAATGAACTCTTATACTTAAACAAACAGCAACATTATCTGACTACAAATTATATTTTATATTTCTTTCTTATTTGCCATTTGCACCAGCAAGTATTTCAAAACAATAACATTTTGTTTCTATCCTACTTAGTTAACATTTTGACACACCTCTTTTTTAAGATTGTTTTTGCAAAATAAGGAACAGTAGATTATTTTTGTAATTGTCACATTTTTATACATAGTAATTCTTATGACAGTACAATATGAAGGTAATTCCCAGAATGTACTAGACTGCAGTGTTTTCTATTGTTTTTGTTGCGCAGTTTAAAATTGTGTTTGTCTTTTTATTGAGGAATCTGGAAAACGTCCAGTTTCAAAATGTTTTAAATGATATCAAGCATGATGTGAAATACACTCACAAAAATTAACATGATTGTAAAACATAATATGTGAAACAGTTGAGATGTTTAGTCTTTCAGATGTTAGTCGTAGTCATATAGTGAACAAAATGTGCCCAAAGATTGCTTTTGATCAAAAGTTTGATTGGTCAGATTTTCAAAATTTCTAGCCATGTATCTAGATGCAATTTAACCTACTGTAGGTTGTTAAGTACAGTCGGAAAAAAAAATCACAGAATTTGACCGATCACCCCCAGACAGGTGCAGGATAGTCCTACACTTCGAAAACCATACCTACTGTACCTTATAAGGGAATCATAAATATATCTTATTCCGTATTTCCTGGACATTTATAATTCATTCAGCTGCCAGGTCTCTTTGTATCAATAGATCAGCATTTCATGAGTTTCTTTCCCTAGCCGCGGAACAAGCGACCTGCAGGATGATCTTGAGGTCAGGAAGTGAGACTTGGGATTTGAAGCCCAGGGCTCAGACGGCTGTGATAGGTCACTGCTTTCGCACCCGGTCTCCATTAATGTTCGGTGTTAGTTTCCACTGAGTGAGTGGCAGGGTCCCTGCTCCGCTTAATCAATCAATGCCCTGATTATGTGAGCAGCAGCCTGCGGGCAAACAGATCAAGGAGAAACACACAAGGATCTCACAGCAGAATTTAGTGGGGATTTGACGGCTGGACGGGAAAGAGACTCTGTGTGGCTTCACACAGAGCCGTAGACAAAAATTCAATCCTACCAAAACTGATTTTCCTAAAAGGATTAAAAAGGTGCTATTTCTGTTTTTATCTGAGAACGTCCGCTGATTTAAGGTGCTGATAACAGTGGTATCTTTGTATCCCCCAAATGAACAGGTCTAATGATAACTGAAAAATATCTGGAAAGAAGAAATAGATTTGGGTAAATTCAGTTGTTGCTGGTAATCTGGTAATTACAAAAGAATTTAGTACCATGTTCACCCAGTATTTGGTTGTATCGATGTAGCTGCTAACTCAAACAGAGACAGAGCAGATGACCATGCAGGGTCACTTAAACTGTAAGTTAAAAACACAATCAAAAGCTTTTGATTCTGTGTCTTGGAAGCATTACATGAAACAACAGAAAGTAAAACTCTTGAGTCTGTCATTATGTAGTTTTATTGCCATGATAATTCACTCATGTTTCCTACAGCCTGGCCAAACACACTGTGGACAAAATACATTTTGGGAGGTGAAAGTTGAATTCTGAGACAGGGCCCTCTTTAAACTTAAGTACAAATTGAGTATTATTGCAGGAATTAAATAATTACTGTACTGATATTTTAAAATGTAAAACTGTGATTGTTTCACTGTATACCAATTGTTCAATGCCAATGCTTTTTGCTTGTCTTTCTCCCACACAATGTGAAGAAAAATATACTCTTTAAAGGCAGCTTACTTCATAAATATATGTCTATGTCATTCTACCTAGCTTTTTAATTAGTTTCACTGTTTGTATGCAGTCAAGCATAATACATTTGTTATCTCAATTCACTTGATATTTTTTAAATAAAACTTTTTTTAAAAAAAACATTGCTTTCACTGTCATTTATCTATGCAATAAATAGAAACATGAAGAGCTGTGTATTTAAATTATGTTGTTTTTAAAAAGAATTAACTTGATTTCAAACAATGGTGCTTTGTATACAGTGTAAGGACTGCACTACAGGTTGAGGCTACTAACGTGTCTGTTTTTCTATATCTCTTTTCTAAAGAAAAGACACACACTGATATTGCAACACACTGAACGCCTACATGATCTAAAGTAAAACATTTGCAGAAAACTCTATTTTCCTGCAGATGAAGACACCCCTATATTCCTGCAGACAAGTTTCTACCCCTCGCTAAGCTTTCCTTGAGAAAATGCTGTTTGAGTTTTGAAAGAAACTAAGACACAGAAAGGAAATCGCATCATGTCACTAAGGTAAATATAGCCACTGTTATGTGAAAGTGCTCAAAGACCTGAGCTTTTCGGTCTTTGTGGGATGAAGAGCTGGTTATTCATCCAAAGTTACTGTGTTACACAGGCTGAAACTCGCCAATATTTCAGCACCAAGCCAGAAACTATTCTGTAGTTCAGCTTTCTGCATTGGGAAACTGAAACACCACTTTCTGTATCATATTCTTGGTAGTGCAGTCAATGCAGTACTAAAAGGCCTTCATGTTTTATGAGCTTGTAGCTAGCTAAAACAGAGCAAATACTACTTAACTCACTTTTTGTCACCAAGGAGCTAAACAGTATAAATGTCAATATATTGAAAAATTAAAAGTAAAACACCTTTCTGTTTTCATAATGTATTTTCCTAAGTCTTGTCACTAGTCATTTGTTTTTATTCCAAGACATGCAGCAATTGAAACATATAAGAAGCTTGGCCCATCAGAAATCGAGGCACCTACTGGACTTGAAACTTAACATTTTGACACTTTGTGTGTTGATATATTCACTACAACAGGTTCATTAGACATTCATTGCATAGGGGGCTTCATATACATGCATACAGCTGTCACTATGAATAACCGGGAAATTCACAGCTCCAACAAATAGACTATTAATATTACACCTCTGGGAAGCAGAAACTGATTTTGACAAGTAGAATGATATTCTAAAATGATAGGCGATGTGTTTTCAATTATAGACACACATTTAGAATTCAAATATATTGTTTGGGTGGGGCGGGGGATTGTGGATGGAGGGCTTGAATTTCAGCTGAGCCAAATAAGAAGCATAGGCTCACTTTGCACTTAAAAATCAAGATTATCAATCCACTTGTATGTAAGTGCCCGGCGTCACATTCAGGAACTTCCATGGTGAAATAAGTAAATTTGGTCAAATGCATTAAGAGTTTCAGTCTGTCTAACTAATATTGGAGAATCTCTTGCTTATATGGTTTAATTTCAAATGGCTGGGATAATCCTCTGTGATTCAAACACTTACACCTCTCAGATAAACAGAGCTGCTCCTTTGATGTAATGGGAAGCACGCTTGCTGCAAACCACAGGCTTGTCGGTGTAATCCGACTTTCGTGTTGGAAGAAATTACTGTGTGCAAGTCCGTGGCTGGAAGAGATATAAACCTCTTAGCTTAATATGCGCCAGTATTTTTTTATATCCTCACTGTGGTCGGCCCAAAGAGAACAAAGGAAATGCTGCTTCTGTCATAAGGATTTATGCTTTTCGAGATGAGTGAAACAGCCAATTACCATCCAGCGCCTTGATAAAAAGTGATTTAGAGTGGTTGTGGAAGTGATAGCAGTAATAATAATAGATAACGTTAACTCATTCCAAAGTACTTGACATACTGTACACTGTAAAAGGTACTTTGTACTGTAAGTCTGGCCTTGCAGGTTCTTAACTCAAACAGTTTGCTTGTGTTTTCAGACCCGCTTCAGTTTTTGAATAGTAGAACAAGTTTAACAATTAGTATACCAGATACTTTAGCTTATACTTTACTGGGTTTCAGATCTCCTCTCTCTTAGGTCTGTCATTTGAACCACTTGGCTAAATTTAACAAAGGAGCCCATGCCCTCTGAGAACATTAACTACTGCTGCTACCGTACTAATGTCACTCCCACCAGTGTCTGCACATCACTGATAAACAATAACACCTGTATAGAAAGCTAAAATTCCAAAGTGAACTGTGACACAATCCTACTCACTGTGTTTCTTAGAAATGGCATACAAGAAACCAATTATTTGTGAGCACAAGAGCTGAGTGCTGAAAACAATGAAAAAACAGTCAGTTGGTTCAACAAGTTGAATTGATTGAGGATTCAGTTAGTATGAAACCAGAAGAAACAGGTTACACCCCAGAAACCAGGACTGGGGAACACTGTCTCTTTCCCTGTACTAACCAAGCCCAACTTTACTTAGCTTCGGTGATGTGATGCAACGCAGTGGTAATTTGACCCAAAATCTGACCCAAATGTGACATATCAGCACACAAAATGACATTTTTCTACAAAACTGCAATAAAAGTAACGACTCTTAATTTCTTTGTCTCCTGAACTGGAAGGTCTGAATGTGTTTTGCCATGGGTTGTCTTTTTTCTGGATGATTGTTTTAAACCTGCCCCTGCCCCACACCTGATTGGCTGTTCCCTGCTGTTTCCTGTGATGGACGTTGCTCACTATTGGCTGAGCTCTAGCTCTCCTGCTGGTCTGCAGCCCAGTGGCACTGCCCTACTCTGTGCACAGCTCCTGTATGCTCACACACACTTGCTGACTGACAGCACCTTCTGTGGCTCTGTATTAAACATCAACACTGGCTGCCAAACACTGATATGTGAAGTGAAAGACTAAACAAATGGCAGGATCGGAAAACAAACAGTCTGACTGAGAAGTAATTAATTTATAGGTTGTTATTTTTGCATGAAGGAGAGTCACCTTGTGTATTTGTGCAATCATCTAAAAAATGAAAATATTCTGAACAGTAACATGAGACGTCAACAAAATTTAATGGTTTCATTATGATCATGGGAACAGTTCAAGGAATAAAATTCTTTCAGGGTTCACTTGTACGTAACATCTAAAGGATGTTTATTAAACAGAGTGTAATTGTAGTAACCCATTAGCAAACAAATACTGCTCGCAAGCAAAATATAGAGGCTGCTTAAAACAAAATGAACATGTTGAACGTTGACCTCAACATTGACATGTTGCATTAGGACATATTTTCAGTCTGAAATGAAATGAACGGTGACTTGTGGTGAACAGATTTGTCATCATACTATGAATAATCTCTCCATACTGGCAGTTGGATTGTAGAACATACTTCTGTGGTTAATAGGTCTTTGGTACGATCCAGAAATTATCTGGAGGAGGTGGAGGCCTGGGAATGGGAATTCCTACTGACTAATAAGGTGAGAAGTAGTCTGATTATCCAAATCAACTACACAAAGTCTGGCTTTCAGTACACACCTGCTCAGCTGTGAAATACTGTGACAGGACAGTTTATCTTCTTTCAGAAACTGTGACTGGAAGAAAAATATGTCTCTCTTCCAATCTTGATGTCTGTGCACTATGGATTCCTATTATTAATCGATTTGTGAATGGAAAGGACATTGTGAATATAACAAAGATTAAAAAGTAATGTCATTTGCAACCACAGCATATTACTTGTATTTGTATTTTTTAAATGTCCATATTTAAAATATTAGAAATATCCAACATAATAATTAGGTTGTGGAACCATCCCGTATATCTATTTAATTTCAATTCTGAGATCTTCCATTGTGTGATAAGAATGTAATCAGATAAACTCAAGATCAAGAATGGATGGTCATTATACTTAGGTTTGGTGCTGTGAATTAATAATAATAATTAATATTTGCTTACACTTATCTAGCGCTTTTCTGGACACTCCACTCTAAGCGCTTTACAGGTAATGGGGACTCCCCTCCACCACCACCAGTGTGCAGCCCCACCTGGATGATGCGATGGCAGCCATAGTGCGCCAGAACGCTCACCACACATCAGCTATCAGTGGGGAGGAGAGCAGAGTAATGTAGCCAGTTCATAGATGGGGATTATTAGGAGGCCATGATTGGTAAGGGCCAATGGGAAATTTGGCCAGGACACCGGGGTTACACCCCTACGTGAATTCACCCAATTAGTGAATTGCCATATGATAGGACAGCAGTGATTATGTATTTAAAGGATGAAGAGTCTTAACAGGATAAAACTTTCTTATACAGTACCTTATTAATAAAACAATATAAATTGGAGCCTTTCACAAAAAAAGTAAGCATTATTATTGTACATCAGAAGTAGCACTCTGCATTATCAACATTTTCCCTTAACATTTATGATTGATGATGTCCATGACAAATCAAATACAGCAAAGTGGTAAAGGGTGTGTTACTTCATAACTTTACAAGTGCATGGCGTACAGAGATAAGAGTATTAAACACAAGTCAAAATCAGCACACAGTGGGTGTGGGGTTGTGGGTGGTGAAGGTGGTGACAGCCCATACAGGGGAGAACAAACCATATTGGTTCACTCAGGGTTGTGATTGGCTCATCTCCACACTGCCCCCTGTCTATCTGGACACGCAGACAGACACGCAAGCACACACATCACTCTTCCACCTTCAGAAAGAGCGTCTTTGAAATCTGTTGATGAGCACGCAACTAAAATGCTGATCTCAGGACCAGGGCAGCAATAAAGAGGTAAAATGAACACATGAGCAAATACCAGCAGCTAACAGAAATAAATGAATGTGCCAAAGAACTCTAAGAACAACAGGGTACATTTAATGCCGTTATGAGTTATTTAGCTCGACAAATGCTTTTAGTTTTGTCATGTAAGAAACAGCACCTTCAACAGATCCAGAACAAATAAAAAAGTGCCATGGGTAAATTAAGAGACTCATCTTAAATAAATTCACTTTTTTTGAGCTGGTGGGAAGCTTGTAATATTTTTTATGGAGACTCGCAAAAAACACAATGAATGTTTGTTCAGTCACTGCATTGACACTGTGACTCTTCTTTGTAGGTTCAGCATTGAGGAAAAACACTGAAAGACTTGTCTTCCTCACAGCAGGATGACGGGCTCATTCCCTCAAATTTTGCTAAAGGAAAGGGTGAAGTCAGGTCTATCAACACGCTACTAACATGTAGATTCAGAAGGATAAACAGTCATTTGATTTATCAAAAAGTTTCCACCTGGAGGTATGTTAAGTTTTTGTGAGAAGTGATTATAAAGCTCAACACCCACCTGAGATTCTGTTTTGTAATAGCCTTCCATCCTGTTCAAATTTCACGAAAAAGAAACTCTCCCTATGAGAACACGGTGATCTGTTTTCCAGTCTCTGTTCAAACATGTGAATTTTGGAAAATGCTCAGAGCTATTAGATATCAAACAAAGTCGGGCCAATAAATCCTTTAAAATGCTTAGATAGGAAGAATACGTTTCAAAGAAGAGGGCATCTCGCTGTGCCATCTCTGGCAAAGGCACACTGTACCGTTTTCAGCAACTGAGTGCACAAGCTGTGAATCGTCTTGCTTCAAGGTACAATGACAATGGTGCAAAATGAATCTGATCTGGCAAACATTCCATTCAATCAGAAGGAAAATGTTTAGAAACAGGAACAATTAAGCAACAAGATCAGATGGCCATTAGAGTTCTAAGACTACATACTGTATCATCTCACACTGTGCAGTCCTCCTGCTCTTATAGTCCTACTGTCCTGAGTCTTTCAGGCAGGAGTATTAAAAGAAAACCTAGGAAACAGTTAAAGTTAATGGAAGGAAAACCCCTATAGTATTTATTGCCACTTTGTTAGAGCTGCGTAGCGTGAGAAAAAAAAAAGTTCGATCAATGTTCTTGGATTGGAGTGACTGGATTGTGCAACTGAACGGGTGCTGGCCAGTTACCGTAAAATGGGAAATTCTTGGAAGAAGCATCTTTCATTAACATCAAACAATCTGCTTTTACAGCACACTGGATACAACTTGGCAAATATCATGTGAAAACGCATTAGAATAAGAACTTGTTTTTTTTTGTTTCTTTTCAATGTTGCTTTTAAGTTTCATTTTAAGTCACATATAGAACGAAATGGACTCCAGTTTATCCAAAATATTGAATAACTGAATTAACTCTCAGTTAATTGTAATAGTAACTGCTCACAAATTCCAAGTCCTCAACTTGTGCAGGTTTCCAGTTAGAATGTGTATTTTTGTATGCTGACAGTTATTGACAACCTTCATTGTCAGAGCTAAGGAATATGTACTAAGTGGCAGGCAGCAAATACAACCACCCAGCTGATTGAAAAACAGCCAAAGGTCTTTATCAAAAGACACAGACACAGAAAAAGCAAAGAAATCATTTCTTCATTAAGAACGACAATAAAGCCTTCAAGTTTGTCATCCCAGAGCCCCCAGAATAGATGTAAAATAAGCAGGAGAATATCACACATGACCAGAGAGTGCACTACTGATCATCTGTCCCTGGACACCTCCAGTCCATTCGGAGTTTGGAGAGGGATAATCCGTTCCCCGAGGGGAAGCCAGGCCAAGATCAGGGCAAGGATAGGCAACAATAAAACTGAGAAACGAGAGGTGGCCACTCGACCCATCTAGAATAGTCGGAACACAAGGAGGCTTATCTGGGATTTTAACCCAGAGCTGCTCACACGTACTGTAGAAGCATTAAACAAAGCCCTACAGCCCTGGCAGTATCAGCTTCACAAATGGCTAAATGTTCAGATCTGCGGACACAGATGAGGCCTGAAGCTGTCACACAAGGCCACTTTAATGATGAAAACTTGTGGAATTCAAAAGTGAGGATCGTTTAGAAAGAAGACAGTCACACTGTAATACACCATCTGGCCACCAGGGAGGTTTCAGGTGTGAAGAGGCTTGATCCCTGCAGACCAATGGTATTCATTGCTAGGCCTGGAGAGCCATAGTCACCCAGGGTTTATGCAAGGTTCAACGAGTAAAGGTCCTGCAGCTGTGGTACTGTAGACCGATCAAGTGAACACTTCGCTCAGATCAAGTCATGAAGAGTGCAGCCGTTATTCCATATTGGTGTTAATCGCAAACAAAATAGAAATGGAAATAGATCTAACAACAAAACAGGTGGTAAAATACAGAAAGCAGTAGCTACATGAGTAAAGAACTGTAGCTTTGGAAGAAGATGCAGGCCGAAAGTTAAACTAATAAACTTAGAAATTAATCATATGAAACAAATATGACTTTTAATACATGCCTATGTTAACACCATTTTTAAATCACTGCACATCTTAAGTGGCGAGACAAAATGCATTAGTCTCATTCCCTGTCTCAGAGACCTGGCAGTCAGGATGCCAGCACTGGTGGAAATTCCACACCTGACAGCAGATGAGAGAAACTCACTGTGGAAGACAGGAGGTTCACAGTTGGTGCACCCCAGATCTCTCACAGCCCACATCCTGCAGGACTGGAACCAGGCTGGCGGTGCAGGAGCTGTGAGCCCTGCTGGAATGTTCTTACATTTATCAAGAAGGGAAAAACATTGCTTTAACCTTGTAATAGGAAGAAGGGTCATAATGTGAGTGCAGAGGATTAAAAACAGGTGGGCTTATGTCTCACTTGTTAGTCTGTCTTTTCAGGCTGAACCTGAAATGGGGAGAAGGTAACAGTCATTTAAATTCACAGTCCTTTGAGTGTACATAAAAATAATTGTGTAAAATCTTTAAAATGTCTTTTAAATGTCCTAATATGAATATAGCTAGGAACGGCAAAAACCACAAAGTGAGTTGTTACACATTGTGGTGGGTTTCCTGGCTGTGTGAGTATCATTTAAAGTTTGATAGCCAAGCTTTTTTGTTAAATTTGATTCAGGATTAGGAAATTGAGGACTATTTTACATTCTGTGTAATATATTCTCCTGAGAGGCAATGAAATGTTTGGCAACAATTTGCCATTCAAACCCTTTCATGTGTATTATTAACACAGCAGTCATTTAATGTTGGTGTTTCTGTCTTTGGATTAATGCTAGTTAGTAGAAGTTCTCTTGTGTTGTGTGTCCAAGGCCTTTTCTCTGGGGAAACATTAACACATTAGTAGAACTCAGTGTTTCTGTACATTTCTGCTGGCCCTAGTGCTGCCCACAGGATGGTCTTCAGGAATAAGGATCTTTATTTAAAAAATATGTTGACTGGAAACCTTGCACAGATTTTCATAGAATTTCAAAGGACTTTTCTGCGTCAAATGTTTTTAATACTGCAAGTGAACTTTTGAGATGTCTTTTGAGATGAAAGCAGAGAAATCTTGGAATTTAGTGCGGTTCTAAATGTCCCATGAGGATTATCTTGAGCAACACAGAATAGAATGTATTCAGAAAGAAATGGAAGCACAGGAATAGCTACATACAGCACATTGAATGCGAAACAAAGGAAAGTGAAAAGGAGAAAGATGGAAAAAAAGTTTTTACAACAGCCCCCTAAGGATGCCTGCTCTTGATGTGTTAATAGGAGATGGAAGGCAAGAGACCTCACACCTTAGTCTGCGCAAAGACCTCTGAGATGAAACAGAGACAGGCCTCAGTGTGTGCACCCACACAACTGGAAGACTGGGACTCAGACACAAATGACAGACCAAAGGCCCCCATTCACTGCAAGAGCTCTCAGCTTTAAATCATTGTTGGTCACTTTGTGGACAAGCCCTGTATTTAAAATGTTGCAGGCAGAAATAGACTGCCTCTGTGCAGAACTTTGAATTCCGAATGTTTCATTTTTGGCTGACCTACAAAGCTTTCAGTAGATGTGACCATTGCTCGGGGATGAGGGCTTTGTCAGTACTGTGTATTGACAAGATCCGTCATCTTATAAAACGGCGCAGTGTTGAGCAATTTTTTCCAGCTGGGTTCAAATCTCTAGAACACCATTAGTTTTTTTTTTCTGTAATTCCACTGGGGTTTATATTTCAGAGATAAAGGATTTATTTGAAGTTCTGTGTTCTGACCTTTCTTTAAAAACGGATATTTTTGTGTCCTTTTTGTAATTCGCACATGCCAGTAAAATGATATACATTTCAAGTGGCAAAAAGGGGCAAATTGTGTTTTGTCTTGTTGGAGAGAAGGAGATAAAGGATTTTTCATTGTGCCAGAGTGCACATGCAGTTAGTCTCAAAAATGTGTTTATACATTTGTTGGTTAGCTGTTTTTCGGCGTAGTTACAACACACAGCAAAGCAGTTTACTGTAACAGGGGTGTGTATGAAACAGAATCATTGGTGAAAAGATGTTTTCCCCTTTACTCATTAACAACAGTTTTGCTCTCAGTTTTGCACAGATGGGCAAGGTATATTCTGCATTGTAGGCATATTAAAATGAGGCTGCAGGTTAATATAATTGTGTTACAGAAATACTGTAAGGAAACCAAAGTTTGACAAGGAATATGTGGGCAAGCAACCAAAATGTTCAAAGAAAAGTGGAGACTCGACACCAGACAGGCCCCACTCAGTACTCCTTCCCTAATGCGCTCATGCACACCCACATTACTAACCTTCTGAGGGTCTTGTTTGCAGCTTGAGGGGTGAGTAAGATGGCTATGATGAATTAAGAAAACAAAAGGAGTCTAAATTGTTCATTCGCGGGTTGATTAAAAACAGACGAGTGCAGCCCCCGCAGTTACAGCCCCACCAGTGTTTCCCCACACAAAGTGAACATTTCGGAGTGAAAGAGAATTCCTGGGTCCACTGCCCACAACACTGTGATCCAGACAGCCCACTGAGTAGAGGATCCCTGGTCTCCTGCCTATCATTGGGTGATGTGGTGGCTCTGTGGCTAAGGATCTGCACCTATGGCTACAAGTCCTGTGGCTGGAAAAAGCATCCTACTCCTTTGGGCCCCTGAGCAAGGCCCTTAGCCCCCACTGCTCCAGGGATGTTGTATAAAATGGCTGACCCTGTGCTCTGACCCCAAGCTTCTCTCCCTGTCTGTGTGTTTCATGGAGAGCAAATTAGGGTATGTAAAAAGACAAATTCCTGATACAAGAATGTTGTATATGGCTGATAAAGTGATCTTATCTTATCATACTGTGATCTGGACACTCTACTCAGCTTATCATCAAGATCAGGCTTTTTCTTCTGTTTGTTTACCTTTGATGGTCAAAGATTTGACAGAAGAAAACGCTGGCAAGCAAGACAATTGTAGGAACACAAAGTGAACAGTGGAAGCAACTGTCCAATCACAAGGACAAAACTTCAGATCTTCCAAAGCTTCAGTCCTGCACATCAACCACTCTGTGTTCTGAACCACAACCAATTTGTGTTTCATCAGCAGTGACTCTGTTTATATGAAAGGACATTATCATAGAAAACCCTCAGAAATATTGCAAAAACAAATCTGAAAGATAACGATGCTATGTTTTCATTTGATGTGTGTACTATGTTCAATGTTCTCATTTTAAAATTAATTTAATTAATGTAGTTTTCATATGACAGAAGTAAACAACAGTACAGTATGTGAAACAATAAGCTCGAATAGACTCTAGAATCGCAGAACAATAGTGGACCAGCCAAGATTCCCCAGACTTCACTTCTCGTACACATGTTCTTCCTTTAAGTTGCACTGATTGAGTAACAGTGTATCAGATTTTTTGGCACAAGTAAACATGAAAAGCGTAATAACAAGTTTACTCCTGCCTCCCTGCACCAAGCTGAGAGCCTTTGACGCAAATTAACAAAGGATAAGAAAAGCGTTTGTTTAGGCCCCTTTAAAAGAATATTTGCAGAAGTTTGCAAAGTTGGCTACAGAAATTGCTTTTGATTTGTTTGGATAGAAGTGTGGAGTTTCTGTTTTTAGTTTAAAATCAGATAAGACAAAGATATGCAAACAGACAGTAAGCCAACATTTCAAATGGGACAAGAAGGAGAACAATTTAAGTCATAAATCATAATCGTTAGGTACTGTAATAGAGTATGCATTTCAGTTAAAGGGCATTCTTAGGGGCTTTATATAACAGTTAAAGTATACGTTAAAATCAGTCCCGTTTTGTTTAGAAAAAAATACTTACAAAATTAAGGCAAAATGTTTTGTGTTGACTTTACCTTCAGAAAAACATGGATTGTCAGGGAACATCTCTAAGGTTTGGTCTCATTAAAGCAAGACTATTTTTCCATTACTGACTCAAAATAAACAAATGGCAAATCTGGGCTAGTTTCAAGGCAGTTACAAAGTGCAATTAACTATGTAAATAGTAATTAGTAAGTTTAAACAAACAATGTTGAACTTCTACAATTGAAAATGATAAAAATGAAATGATAAAAAAACATCTCAGAAGTTAGCAAACAGCTTACAAGAATAATGGATCTGATATAAAGAAACAAGTATAGACATTCCCCTCCTTCTCAGTCTGCTGTGGGACAATGTGGTGGGTCTCAGTCTGTGTTGTGGGACAGTGTGGTGTGTGTCAGTCTGTGCTGTGGGACAGTCTGGTGTCTAAGTCTGTGTTGTCTGACAGTGTGTTGTGTCTCAGTCTGTGTTGTGGGACAGTGTGGTGTGTGTCGGTCTGTGCTGTGGGACAATGTGGTGTGTGTCAGTTTATGTTTTCGGACAGTGTGGTGTGTCTCAGTCTGTGCTGTGGGACAGTGTGGTGTGTGTCAGTCTGTGCTGTGGGACAGTGCGGTGTGTCTCAGTCTGTGTTGTGGGACAGTGTGGTGTGTCTCAGTCTGTGTTGTGGGACAGTGTGGTGTGTCTCAGTCTGTGTTGTGGGACAGTGTGGTGTGTCTCAGTCTGTGTTGTGGGACAGTGCGGTGTGTCTCAGTCTGTGTTGTGGGACAGTGCGGTTGTGTCACTCTGAGCTGTGGAGCAGTGTGGTGTGTGTCAGTCTGTGCTGTGGGACAGTGCGGTGTGTCTCAGTCTGTGTTGTGGGACAGTGTGGTGTGTCTCAGTCTGTGTTGTGGGACAGTGTGGTGTGTGTCAGTCTGTGCTGTGGGACAGTGCGGTGTGTCTCAGTCTGTGTTGTGGGACAGTGTGGTGTGTCTCAGTCTGTGTTGTGGGACAGTGTGGTGTGTCTCAGTCTGTGTTGTGGGACAGTGTGGTGTGTGTCAGTCTGTGCTGTGGGACAGTGTGGTGTGTGTCAGACTATATTGTGGGACAGTGTGGTGTGTCTCAGTCTGTGCTGTGGGGCAGTGCAGTGTTTTTTCTCAGCCTGGGCACAAGTAGCTATTTATTGTGGAGCCAGTATGGCTGTGACTGTCCTCATCCAGCAATACAGATCCCTTTTGTATTTCAGAATTGCTGGACAACTTTGAAAGAAATGCAGAACAGCAGTGCAACAGAAATGTGTCTCTGTCCCGACCTCACCTCTCTCACACTGAATGGAGCCAGGTCTGCTTGTGCCAACAATGTCAATGACCAGGATCAGGTCACTCAGGCAGTGCTTGTTCTGGATCTACAGTACATATGCTTTTTTTCTGTGTTCAAAAAAATCTGTGCTGAGAATCTGCATTCTCATACACAATCAGTCAGCAAGCCAATCAAGCATCTGCATACAGACAGCTCTATAACTAACTGAACTCAGGGCACCTACTGTACCTGTCCAGGCATGGACTTAATAAGACAAGTCTTGGCACTAGTCCTGTTACACTAGAGAATAACTGAATGTGATCTATTGATGAGGCAACACCACATTGATAGCAAGGCATTGAAAGAATTAAGAGAAGAAAAAGAGGAAACGTCACAAGATAATTCATTAACACTTTATGTGTTATTGATACATCTTAGTATCCTTTATTCTAACATCAGAAAAATAAAAAAAACAGCAGAGACCACAGAGGTGACAAATTAATTTCTATTTTCCAAACTGCAGTCCAAATCTGTAAGTGCCAGAGTGAAAATATGTGTCTCTGGAGACAGTCCTTCACAATATAAAAAGAACCGTTATGAAGTCAGGTCAGAATGCAGGCGACACATGTT
This sequence comes from Lepisosteus platostomus, assembly GCF_059453375.1. Classification (NCBI taxonomy): domain Eukaryota; kingdom Metazoa; phylum Chordata; class Actinopteri; order Semionotiformes; family Lepisosteidae; genus Lepisosteus; species Lepisosteus platostomus. Next base: position 17,674,400 of record NC_142616.1, on the reverse strand, counting down.
TATGTTTCTCAATACAGTAGGATAGAGGCTATGCAGAGCCAAAATAACACTCTCTGCTGACCTTGAGACTTAAATCAACAGGAAGATACTGTATGTGACACATTTGCTAGCTTTAATTCCTGCCAAGAATGTAGCTGAATCTGTGTTGTCTGGTTTTGAATGTGGTTTTGAATTTATCTCAGAAGCCAATGCCTTATTTGCAAAGTGTTTTAAACATGTAAGTGCTGTGTGAGAGAATTTTCAGATCAGTGTCCTGAGAGTGTCTAATTGCATAGATACAAATAAACTTGGCTAGTTCTTATCTTAAAAAGTGAAGTCAACATTGTGATTGCTGGAGTAAAGAGAAAATGTCTAACCCGTGTTGCTAGTTTGTTTACAACCTATTATATAAACGCTATATCTAATTTTAATACAACTGTGTGTTAATGCTGTGCAAAAGAGTTTTGTATATGAGAGACAATCAGGTGTTACAATGTGTGTGTTATGAACATCAACAATTAACTCAAAGCCTCATCTAGAGTTTTCTGCCGTTAGAACAATTGTGATTATTTCTACAGCTCAGTTTGGGTTAGACGAAACCAAGCTCGACATTTAACTATATTTATTTAATTCACAATGATCGAAATCTTCAAAAACAGGTCCATCAGCCGAAGGAAAAAATAGTAAACATAAGGCAGTAAGAAATGACAGCAGGAGACAAAAGCCGAGACTGAGGACATGTCTGGCATGTGTCCCTTAGTTCAGACAAGTGAAGAGTGGAACACGCAGGAAGAAAAAAACAGCTACTGAGCCTTGCTTTTGAACTGGTTTCTTTCAACAACTGACTGGATGACTCGGATCAATTAAATACTAATTACCAGAAAAACTAGATGGGCCACATGGAATCATCTCGTCTGCAGTCTTTCTTACATGTTTGCGTTGTAGGAGTCAATCCATCATTTTTACACTCCCAGAGTGGTTTATTTGTTGTCATGTGCTCCACATCCCTAATATCATCAGCCCTTTTACAACACCCATAAAACTTATACAGTACTATAAAATAGAGGTCAGGGCTGTCAGCAATCATTGTAAGCTTAGAGTGAAATGAGTATCACTTCTGTAGAAGAGCAGCAGGGAAGTGTGTTTCTGCACGAAGAAGTGAAAAAAATGAGTGTAAAGAGCAGGAGATTGTACACCACGTAAGACCTTTGCACAGAAGTACTGTATGTGAGCCTCTGTGTGACACATACTGGATAGATCGCATAACAACTCGCTCAGGAATCCAGACTGTCGCTTCGGAGTACACATATAACACTGACCTATTAAAGAAGAACACATTGCTGGAAATCATAAAAAGCCATTAAGACGTTTGTGGCCCAGTTGCTTGAAATCATGAGCCATTTAAAGACCCAGTATAATTAAAAAAAAGCTAAGTTAATACGGGGAGTGGAATTTCTATCACAATTATAAGCCTGGTACAAACAAATTATCTCTTTGTTTCTGCTTTGCCTTAATTTGTGTAAAAGTCGCTCTCTGACAGATAAATGTGCAATTGAGCAACGGTGAGGAGGCAGGAGAGTGGGCTGTCTCTGCCCTGAATGAGGTGTGAAACGTCAGGGATTTAGAGATAATTCAAAAATAAGGCTTGTTTATTCATTTGATTTCACAACAGCCTGTGGTATGTAATGCTCTATCGCTGCTGTGCAGCGATATATATGATTAAGACAGCGGTGCAACGTTTTGCAACTTGCCCGACCGCATTAGGATCAGATGAAGGTGTTTAACAAGTCTGTTATTTGCCAACCATTTGCACATCTTAAACTTTAATATTCCGAGCTTAGCGATCTGTGAGACTTAACCATTGTGTTTTCTAATACAAGGTGCACTCTGCTGCTCTGATTGAAAAAGTTCCCTTGTGAAGTGCTGGAGGTGGGCAGAGATCTGATTTCCACCAGTAATACTAGATAATCATGCATTGAAAAGAGGACTATGAAGAGAGTGAATGCAAAGACTATATAAACATTATTTCATGCTGTGTTGCGCTGCCATCAATTCCATTTCTGAATGGATTGGTACAGATGTCTTGCAATGGTAGAGAAATGAAAGCACAGTCGAGGAGGACAGCAGCAGTGGCACACCGGCTTACCAGTCACTCCTTGTCAGAGACCTTCACAACTCGTCACAGCTTCTGCAAACTACTCAAAGAACACTTTCAACATGACGGCTCGTGTCTTCCCTAAAAATATCAGTATCTATGTTTTCAAAAATAAGACAGAAACATAACACCATTTAATATTAAGGGTCTCAATCATTGATAATACATGTATAAGAGTAAACATTGATGTATTGAATGAATTTCTGCACAGCTCCCCCCTGGTTATATGCAACCGCAGACACAAACCTCGCATTGAGAAAAGTCATTCAAGTGGGAGATAAGGTTCCCATGGAAAAATGAGGTTAAATGTAGTTTGCACCCATTTTTGCCAAGAAGTGAAAAGGGCTTCAGAGAAGGAATAGAAATAATTCAGAAGGGACAGACCAGGATTTCTACAGTGGAAGAAGGTGGACACTCTTACTAAAAATCTGAGAATCATAGTAAGAGTAATGCTTATCTGCGCTCAGATGCGGTTTTGATTATTTTATTTTTTTCTGAGACAGGTCTGTGATCAGGAGGGTATGCTGTGTGGGCCAGAGCTCTGGAGATGCTGTCTTGGGTGGTATAGTTTATTAGCCCCCCAAAGACGTTCGTTGGCGTTCCTGGGGAGCATGTGTGAGGAGGGGAGGAGGATGCTGGGCCTAAAATAGCTGTAAATAAGAGGAAACGAGTGTCCAGGGAGAACAAGGGCCATAGCCGTCTGCCCTCAGGGTCATTTCTTGATGCTCAGTATTTAAATTGTCAAAAAATGGTAAAAAAGATGGCACACCCCATGTGGGCTGTGAACTGATGTTGTTTTCTTTCACATGCTGGATAGAAAGAACATGTATGCAAAATATGTGCTTTACAAACATTCTCACAGCATACAGTCATTTTTGTTTTGTGAAACCGGTAGAGAAAATAGATATTGAAGCTGAAGATTGCTCATTGTACTCTCAGATGCCGCTCAGTAGTGAAAATCAACGTATCTCTGTAGCCTGAACATAGGGCGCTCCGATTTCAATGTTTAAAGAGATCAATGGTGGATCGAAGTTCCCTATCACAGCAGGGTGCAGAACTGCTAATTTTCCTGAGAACTTCATTAGAGCTCATGAGACGAATTTTACTCACAGTTAAACTGCTGACTGTCTTCTGTGTTGCTGGAATATGGATTTTGAAGGCATTTTCCACACTGTTTATCCAAACACAACTAGGACCAGTTGGAACAGAACACGAGAACACATCTGCGTCATTGATGCTGGCCCATTGTAATTCTCCCTGCAACGGGGGAGAATAAACAGCGATGAAAACAGAAATGGGTGATGCTTACTAAGGAAGTCTTTAAAGCTAAGACTCCTAGAGGAAACGGCTTTAAAAAACCAACAGAGATCATTTTAATCACTCATGCACAGCTAAAAAGAAACTGATGTTTTGAAATTGCTTTCCTAAAGGATTGTGAAATGAAATGCAATAAATATGAACCGATGGACTTGGCTCAGCGCCCTAGTTTTAGCATCAGCTTCTATCAGCTGAACAGAAAACAACAAACATCAACATCAGGAGATGCTCACACTCTCAGAGTGAAGCCAGCAGTTTGGGATGTTTTGGAGGGCACGGTACAGCAGAACTAATTTCCACAGACAAAAGTTGTATTTAGAAACATATGCCGAGTAACTGCATGGCAATTATCTCACCGATAAATTACTAGTCTCCACAACTATGTTGTGGTTAACGCTTAACTGATTCACATGTGGTTTTTAGTAACCGTATATTGGTTATTCTTCAGCTGGAAATTATTTAGAGAAAAATGCAATAAGGTTTGTTGACTTTGATATGATCAAATGAAAAAAATATGCCGAAGCTGATACCATGGATTAATTAGGTTATTCATTTGCCTTGAGGTAAATTATGTACACCAAAAATAGTTGACTTCATTTTCCTACTAAAACTAACGAGGATTAGGCTCAAAAGGCTCTGTCCAGGGCAATGTGGCTGGCTTTGTTAATACCACAGTGAAGTATCCAAGCTCACCTCTGGAATACAAGTCAGGTTCTTGTTGAATTGAAACTGAGGGGTGACAGCTGCACCTGGAGCCCCCAGAGGTTTGTATTCCCTGTTTGTAAAAGCAATTTTAACTACGGAAGCTGCCAGGCTACTGGCAAACATACTAAAAACAAAGGCCCCGAAGCTGGGCTTGTGAAAGCCTTGGTTAGATTCTTAGTTGGAGTTCCCCCATGTAGGTCAACATTCCCTCAGGAAGTCCCTGGTACAATTAAGATCTTCAAAGGTCCTAATGAGTTATCAGGTAGAAAAGGACCTCAAGTATCTGGTATCTATGAAGGAAAACAGTGAGAACCATGAGAGGGTTCTGACAACAATAACTCAAACTTTTTGAAATCTTCAGAACTAACACAGTTGTTTAAAAATCACATTTTTCAAAAGTCAATGTGGAAGGTTCTGTTAAGATCGTGGACTTGTAAGCTTGAAATCAACAACCCTGTGCAGACAAGAGTAAGTACAGGCAATAAAATCTCTTTTCTGTGTGCTCAGTTGTGAGCCATTCACCCTGAACAATGCACCTCTAATTTGATCATTAAGAAACACAGGGAAAACAGCTAATTGCTCCTTTGTTCTTAAATGGTTGTGTTCACTGAAGAATTCTTAGCTGGCTATGTAAGAAATTGTTTTGAAACATTTTTTTTTACCATCTTCAAATTAGTGATTCCACCCTTGGCTTACAGTTACTACACTCTGTTGGAAAACAATGACCTTGTGGGATACTGTAGATGAGAAATATTTTTAAAACTCAGGAGTGCACTCTGCTTTTGTGTGGGTCTCTGAATGTATTCCCAGTTTAGCAAGGCTTGGGATTCTAAAATTAGTTTTCCACGTTTGTCAAGATTTCAAGCCACAGCGGTTTCTGCTAATTTTTTTGTATAGCTTTCCCCATATAAATGTGTACTGGAATTTCCAGTGCTGAGAGTGTAGCAAAATCACGCTAGACAATGGTAAAGAAACAAGGCGCAGTGTGAAGTGTGGTAAACGCACTTGTGAAGAGAAAACTGCACCAGGTTACTGCAGGAGCCTCCCCCTCACAAGGGGATGCTCCTACTGTAACTTGTCAGGAACACGCTCAGTGTACACTTATCAGCGGTGGAATGGTCTTTTACACTTGACAGGCCTGTACTTTTTTCAGCTTTTGAGAAACAGTGGGAGCCTGTGAAGTAAAAGGAATTTCCAAAAGTATTTTGGACTTGTAGAATCCCAGCAGCCAGGGCACACACCAGCTGAGGGACTGACCCAGGATGACCTTCCTTGGCATGGGGTAGTACAGCTCTGGGAGATGCTCTCCGCAGGGTTATGGGAAGCCTAGGAGAGGAGCTGGGGACCAGACACTGAGAGAATGAGACTGGTCGCACTTCACCGGATGGGACAGCACTGATGTTGACTGGTATGTTAGTCTGGAAAGACACAGTGGAGCTGTCCGATCCTGCCTCCAATGGAAAGCATTTTACTGTGCAAAAAAAGCCCAGTATAATGTATGTGCACTGGTAGTGGCCCAAACATGATTTAACCCAGCTGAGAAATTGCAGCCAGCCCCTCTGCTATTCAATCTTTGAGAAATGCTGTTTGCCTTGTGTATGTTTAACATAACAATCATTTACTGTACTCCCACTTATGGACTGTGCAAAGACGGAAAGCACTAATCATTGCAATAATCTATGTTCTAATCATTTGCATTTGTTGAGAACGGTCTTTGAGATTTAAAGCCATGCAGATGCCTTCTGTTCTAATAAAGCTGTAAACTGACCACACCTGCCTGTGCCCCCAGTTCCTGTGGCCAATTAAAAAGTCATTCATGTCAGTTTGTCACCTACTTAAAATTCCCCTTTAAAGAGGAGATCAGCCCTTTGTCTTGCATGGTACTGTCTTTTACTTTCCGTGTCTTTACTTTGATACGATTGTCATTCAGCCCTCACAGCATTCAGGGTGTGTTTATGTGACATTTTATTTTGCAGTGTGTTTTTTATTGCCTGTTGTTTTATCATGTTGTGCAGTGTTGATGAAGGAGTTATTGCAGTGTTTTAGGCTCAATCAAGTGAAGCGCTATGACACTTTTAACACAGATGCATGCCTTATTTATCAGTTTCTTCAGTCTGACTTGTATTTTGTGGGTGATGTTTCAATAAAAACGGCATGATTCTATTTTTTCTGCTACAAAAATAAAAGTAAGCATTGTTTTCTTGTTTGCGATGTTTATGATTGCTATTTATATTTTTGATACACCCTGCAATCTGTAAGTGACTTGAATTATATAAAACCCCGTGTGTAAACCTGAAGAACACCAGGATCTGTGAATGTCTCAGAGCCTGAACACCAGGATAATCTGTTTATTTGTCTTGAACATGATCTACAAAAGGAGGTGTATTAAATCTCACAATGTAAAGATATGGCATTGGTTTTGTTTTAACTGGACAGGCAGGAAATACTCTGTCCTTGGAATGGAACTCAATTTAATTTAAAGGAGGTCTCATTAAAGCAGTAACAGAAAAAAGAAGAGATTCACTACAGCAGGGATCCCACCCTGGGGAACCATAGTCCTGGAGGTTTTATAGGTAGCCTTAAACGGCTCCCCTTCTACTAATTAAACAACTGATTGATCCAATTAAGTTATTACTCAGCTGTAATGAAAACCAGAAGACAACATGTCCAACATTTTTCTGCAGTTGTGATTACTCCTGGGGTCATCACTGTTCTCAGCTGAGTTCATTTTATAGATTCATAAAGACATTGCAACAATTTGGAAAGGCATGCAAGTTTAAACAAACAAGTTTGCCTCTTATAAGTGCTCGTAAGACTGCTTTGTTTTAGAACAGAATTCAAATAAACACTTACAAGATGTTCTCTATTCCTTAAGAGAAATAAACTTAACGTAGCCAAACTGATCATTGACAGTTACTGACAGGACTGGACTTTTCTGACAGGAATAGTTCCCACTTCAAGAAACATGCTAAACCTCTATAGGACAAGTGAACGCAATGGCAGTTTTGAGAGATACATTTGGCTAACTATATCAGTAAGATGTCTGACCTGTACTGTAGTACACTGTCTGAACTGTGAGTAGATACTTGGTTATGGTTCCCAGCTGAGACTGAACAGCGCTGAAGGACAGAAAGGGAGTCCGCAGTGACAGAGTGATTTTGTATGAGGCAGGGTTCCAGCATGGGAATGAAAACCAGATGAAATACAGCACAAGCTCTTTTCGAAGGGAGAGCTGCGTTCGTTTGTGGAGCTATGAGATTCATTACTAAACGGGGTTCATGCAAGACATTATTTATTTATTGAAAGGCAAAACAAAGTTTCAATAACTATTTTTGTGTCACAGACATGTACTTAGTGAAAATTCAGTCTTTTCATGCTAAAGGTCCAGAACAATCATATAACTTACTAATTATAATGGACATTCTCACGTGGGATTTAATTAGTGGGCTTTGCATATATGATGCTGTTTTTTTATTTTTTTGGCTGTTTAAACATAGTGAAGGCAGGGTTTCTTGTACTGTAGGTCTTTAGGAAAGGTCTAGGTGTGCCTGAATAAGTTAGTTTAAAACAGTTGCTAAAGCAGTTTTGTAACAGAAATACTTACGGGGACATGGATGCCCCTCTCTCAGAAAAAGTTTATTTTGAAGATGACTCATGTTCTTCCTGGGAAGTCTTTTGTGTTGTTGAGAAAAAAAATAATTTTTAAATGCCGGGAAATGTCATGGACCTGAAAAATACTGGCTCTTTTTTTTCTTTTTCACGTCCAAAGGATCCATTATATTGCAGATGAGGGTCTTTTACTTTAGAAAATTCAGCACTGGGTTTGAAATGACACATTTCATATGTGCCTTTGCACTGCAGCAGCTAAAGACAGGAAAACGAGGATTGTTGACCCTGGAGGCCATCCATGCTCGCGTGTGGAAGGAATACTTTTGCCAGGACCAGCTTGGCAATGCTGGGCTGGTTGGCAAAGTGGCTGAACTCTTATTGTTCAGTCTGGGGTGTTCCTCCTGTTACCAATAGTGCAATTTCCTTCCCCGCGAAAGAAAACTGTAGGACTAGCTTTCTGTAATCTTCAATGGGGCCATTAATTTATACTTAACTGATAAGGCCAAGGAAAAGCTCGTTGTGAAATCTGAGGGCTCCATTCAAAAAGGCTGGGGTGGTACTTTATGTGTTTCGGCAGCCGGGTGGAGCAGTTGTCAGGGCTCTGGCCTCCAGACTGGAGCAGTGACCCTGAATCCAGGGTGGGGCCCTGCTGTTGGACCCCCGTGCCAGGGGCCGTCCTCACATCACTCCAGGACACGAGCCTGCTGTGTCACGTACTCGGTCACCAGGGTCAACTGAGGCGAACTACACTCTGGTCTTGCTAAAAGAATGAAAATGTAGACACTCTGGTGCTCTGGGATGTTCCAGACCTGACAAGCAGTTATGAGGAGCTGTGCAAAGATTTACGTTAAGAGCAAAACGTAGTAAGGAAATGATGCCATGTCACCGTATGAAGCTTATTTATAAAAATGTGCAGATCTCCAGCACAAGCAGGCGTTGCAAAATGAGTGTGTTGTTAAGTACCGAGTAGCTCAAAGCCTGCACTTGTATTTTTTTTTTGTTATTGCTATCAATAAAGAGAAATCAGGCATGTCATTTGGCGTCTTTAAGTCACATTCATCAGATTCTTCAAACTGTAAGTCTAGTTTATAACATGTATAAAAGCAACCAATGTGAAGCAGTGCAGCAGTTAACTACTTCAGTCTACTTCACTCTTTGTCTGGTGTTCCTTAAAGACAAACTCTAAATACAAAATGAGAATCACTGAGTTAAGAAAAGGCTGGGGTCTTCACATCTTACATTTTCCAGACAAGCCTTAGAACGTATCCAGGGATGTTATGAGAACATTTGGCGATTTACTAGAAAAACCTCATTGAGAAATTGTGTACAATATTGTTCTTTACAAAAACAAATATTGCACCTCTGGAAGCTTTTCATAGAAGAACAACCAAAGGCATTCTGGGACTTAAGGGGATGTCCTACACTGTCAGGCTGAAAGAACTGAACCTCCTTGAACCGTCTAGAACAAAGAACACCTGATACATTTAATCAAGGACCTCCAAAGCACTGACAAAGTGACTGATAAAACTTGAAGACTCAGCAGAAGTCTTCACAATGAACAGTGAGACACAAACCAGAGGACACAAGTGGAAATTACATGGACAGGTATTGAAGACTGAGAACGGGAGACAATTTTTCACCCAAAGGGTTGTGGAATGGAAGAAGCTACTCACTATATGGTTTAAGTTTGTACTTTAATGTCTTTCAAGAAACTGCTGGATGAGATCCTCTGAAGAATAACCTGCCACATGGTTCAGATGGGTGGAATGCCTTCGTCTCATTTGTAACCTTTCTTATGAACTTAAAAGTTGATTATGCCATTGCTGATAAAAGTGATATGCAGAAGAAAAGATTAAGTCCTTTCCTTTAATAACATTTCTAAATGCACCTCTATAAAAAGCAACAGAACTATGCGAATTTGCTGTTCCAAAGTATTCGAGTGGTATTTCCACTGTGATTTATCTGTCTTTTCTGATGCTTCACTGTAGCACATTCTCCTGAGAGATTAATGCTTCCCTGCTCAGTCTGAAAAGGCAGTCTGAACGTTCCTGTGAGAAACACAGCTTGTTCTCAGAGGGCAGATCTGAACTGAATCTCAAGAACCGTGTAGATACAGAAGATTGTGGGTCCCAGCTTGCAGCATTATCTATACTTGTGACAAGAGTTCCAGGACTGCTAACCAACTACAATAAGCTCTCTGGTAAAGATTAACAATGGAACATGAGCATTTTATTTTTACAATGACTGGAGTCAGCCCACCCTTATAAATAAACAAACACACAGACAATAAAGCTCACAGAGAAAGAGAAACTGCATTCTTTCTTGTAAGATACAAGAAGATACACGAGGACTTACATGGAATGTCATTAAATTTCTAGATTTTATGACTTAAAGGTATGTTTGCATTACAATGACAACCTGATAAAAGCCATGTGCAACATGTACAGATCTCTGTGGGAACGAATATCACACTTGAAAGAAAAGTACAGTAAGTGTTTCAGGGAAAACCAGGAGAGACAGAGTTTGTTTTCAATTAAGACGCAGGCAAGGGGAGGTTAAGGGCCTCTCCTCTGGTAGACAGTTCCTGAGTGGAGAGGCGAAGTAGCTGAACGTGTGAAGTGATTGCTGTAGTTTCCCAGGAAGGTGAAGAAGAAGCAAGCTGATCTCAGGGGCCTCCTCAACCAGATTTAATGGGCAGTTGGATAAGGGGTCGGAAGATCAGAGAGCTGGTCACCGTGGTCTTGTGGTTAGCTGGATGAGTTTTGAGAACCTGAGTCCTCTATAGTTTGGATATTGTAGTCAGGACAACATGCCTCAATACTACAGCTGTAGTTCATACCACTCGGAGTCTGTTGATTGAGTGTGCCGACATTCCAGGTGTCTATGTGTCTGGAAGAGGAGCTGGTAGAAGGATGATACCACAATGGATGAGATATAGTACATCCGTCAAACACAGGTCCAGTTTGCGCAGGAAAGGACTGGGCTCAGTGGAATGAAAAGAACCAAGACTTCAGGGAATTTCAGGTTTAGTCAGCACTGGCTCTGAGCAAATATTTCTCTAGAAATACAGAGATGAGGAATTCTTCTTGAATTTTTGTGTTGCGTGGATCTTTTCCATTTGTTTTAAATTATATTGTAACCTCATTAAAAAAAATGGAGGGCATGTATGTCAATTCTATTTTTATTTCTATTCAATTTAATTTTGGCTAAAGGAGCAAGAGTGCTCCCAAGAAATTTCCTGAACTGCTCCGATGTTCCGAGTCCTTGACGGAAATACAGTGGAACAATAACCTGAGTTAGGGAATAATCAGGTTTTCAGTCTGGCACCACTTCCTTTGGCAATACAGTCATCGTGACTCACAGAGAACAATCTATTACACACACTTCAAACCTTACTGTTACACATTTAAGTCTAAAAATAAAAATATTATTAAGTAAGAAAGCTGTTCACATCAAGGTGTGCAGAAAAAATAACACAATCTGAAAGTCATTATACCGTTTAGAATTATAAACAGTTGTTCATAGAATCTAGAAACATCTGAATGTGCTGAATTATGTAAAATATGAAAGAAAAATCCTAATAGATCTCCGCCGTGCATAAGTAATGCTAAATAGCCATTTAGTCATTGAAGCAGGACGCAGAATTAGATCCTGATAAATCACTGGAATGGATCTTTAGGGACATAGAGCCCAGAAAAGTGTAAGGTAATCTACTAGCATAGTAGCATACTCTACTGCTCAGCTGTTGGGAATAAAGGATCTTTCAAAGGACGAAAATTTAAAAATCTTTCTTAGCATCATTATTACATAACAATCTTACGTTTTTATTATTTTAATGTTACCAAAAAGCTCGGTAGTCTGAGATCATTTCAGTTTAGTAAGAAAGGTTATTTCTTCTTCCTTGTAAAATTCAATTCTTTAGATAAATAAAGCATTTATAAAGCTTTCCTTTGATTAATTATTGTCCCAGATGAATAGACTATCATGATGTTTCATCTTCTGTGATATTTAGGGATCCTACTGTACATGTGTAACCTGATAAATGTGGATAATAAATCCATTCATGGACCATCCACAAAATGCCATCTGTAACATTTTATTTCAGATCTTTCACTCATAATCCTAGGTGATTATATGTATGTTTTGTTTTCCACAATGGAAAAGATGATAAACAGAGTATGAGATCCAGAAATGTCGGTATTTTGTGTTTTTGTCACTGAGCCCAGAAAAGACTTGGAATAACAGATATGTTTTATAAGATGTCACACAGCTGAAGGGTAAAATGCCTAAAAGATTTTTGGGGCTTCAGAGATCTGAAAGTCTGACTTAGTAGCACGTACAGGCCAACCTAATATCTTTCTTTCAGAATTACAGACCTATCATGTTCCATTATGTATAAGGAAACTCTGCAAGATATTAAATAAATGAAACGATGTCCTGGGCTCTTTAAAAAAGGCAGCAGTCATTTCCAGCTCATGCATTGCTGAGACTTTAATAATAACAAATGATGGACGCAGTCCGGTAAGAGTGCAAGCCTCACTCAGAAATGGGGAAAGCTGTTTTTCTTGCTCCTGGGTCTGAAGGCAAGAGGAAGGCTATAATTTCACCCTGAGCTGCGGGGGATCGGAAAGGCTTGTATATTTGTCTTAGTTTTAGGAAACTGGATGTTTTTGCTCAGGACTGCTTGCAGCTCATCCTTGTTGGGCACAAAAGGTGTTCACTGTAAGATATAGCTCTTTCCCAAATGCAGTGAAAACACATCTCAGTGCCTCTTCATTAAACATGCATAGAGGGGAAATATTTGTGTCTATGGTGGCCGAGGAGAGGATGTGACAGTGCCTGATGTACTGAGGAAAGTGACATTTGCCAGCACTGTGCTGCCATGGCCTTCAGTCCCATATTAGCAGGCTAAATCATCAACAAAAAGAGCTCAGACATTTTATGTATGACAAAATGTTTTTGTGCCTGGCCAGGGAACTATTTTCAAAAACATGAAAATCTCAGTGGTAAAACAAATTAAGAAGGCAACAGTTCTCCGCTTACTGTCAGCAGAACTTAGATAGAAGACAGAAAACTTAATCTGAAGCTAAACAATATGACACTGCCCAGATACGTAAAATGTAGGATATCACAGCTTGTTAAAATCTAGGTAATGATTTAAATACTCCATCAATAGCTTTATACGAAAGTCTGGGCAAATTGAAAGTGACATAATCCATTTTATTTCTAGTGCTCCTGTACTTATCATCAGTGATCTGCATAATGCTTTTAATACATATTCTGGGTTTCCATATTTGCTACTCAGTAAATCTGATATTTCCTCACTGTTGTGTTTCACTGAGACATGTGTCATGTGTTATTAAAATTAGTCACATTTTATTACTACAAACAAGTATAGGTGACATGAGGCTTTCCAGCACTGCAGCCTTTTCTGTACCAGACAGGTCAGATGCCCCTCTCTGTAATGCTTGGGTTGGGTAGGAAGTGTAGAGTCCTTACAAAGATCCTTAAATATCCTGGGGGCATTGTCCTCAACAAGGCCAGAGACCCCGCTGACCCAGGCACTGCTGATCACCTCCATCTCCTCTACGAAAGGAGATTTGGAGGCCAAGATTTCCAAAAATCTCTTTGTTGCTTTGTAGGTGTAAACGATAATAAAGCAAGAGTTATGCCAGGATTAGTGGGATTCGCCGAGTGGAGCGGCATAACAAATTAAAGTTGCAGGGCCCTCTTTGCTCGAAAGCTACCGCTTTTTCTAAAGCCAGCTGAGTAAATACTGCTAAAGGAAGAAGTGAAACTATGTGGCACAGGTCAAGTGGGAAAGAATAAGGGATGGATGATCGGAGGTGAATGGGGTTTAAAAAACAATTATGAAAGACAGCAGAAAGGCAGAGCAGATAAATAGGAGCTTTCCCTACTATGTACCATTTTAGGTACTATGCCAACACAGTGCAGCGAATCATGAGAATGCTAAACTATGAAGGATATATGGGATGTGAAAAAATATCCATTCAAAACAGAATGTCTAGAAATGAAATCAGATTATGGAAAAAAATGTGTACAATAATTTTCACCATTCATCATCTACTCATGTAATTCACATAAGCTATATCTTAAGGTTCGTCTTGGATTAATGGATCACTGACTCTACAAAGAAGATCCTGGAGGCTGTACATGTCTTAATTAAGACACACAGGAGACTTTGGCTGTCGGGAGCAAGCTGCCAAGCAATATTCCTGAGACAGGTTCTCTGGGATTCTTGAGGTCGAGGTCTGATGAGATCCTGCGGTCAACAAGCAGCCAAACAGATTAGATGGGTCAAACCGGGCCTTTTGATTTTGGACTTTTCTTATCATTTTGGCAGTACTGGCTTATGGAATATTGTATTTTTCCACCATACATTTTTCATGAAAAAGTAAGTTCTGAAGTACTGTTAAACTATTTTGGTCATCAGTGAGATAAAATAAAGTCCTGATATATGTTCTCTGTGAGTTCCTCCTGAAGCTGAGCTTCTGGGAATTAGCCAGATTGTAGATTGTAGTCCAGACAGAACCGATCAACTTTGATGTATTCCACATGGGAGCCTGCCAAACTCCCAGTTTGTACTGAAAACCTCATTACAGAGCTTGGCTAAAAATGCACTATATCTGAGAGGGGTGAGAGACGTTATTATTTCTGCATTCCTGAGCACTAAACAATATTAATAGAACACCACTCTGGGACTCCATTTTTCAGAGCTATCACTCAAGATGGGTCTCCTGAGTCTCCAGAGATTTCATATGCTGATATTAGGCATATGCTGTCCTTTATCCTTTATCCTTTCATGTTATGTATATGTCAGCCCCTTAACTGTACAACTGTACAATGAAAGTAACATTGAGGTTGGTTCATTGGTATTATAAACCTGGCTGTCTGTGTAACACCATGGGTATACAACCACATGGCTGTTGTCAGAGTAGGAGAACTTACATTAGTCACTAGGGGAACAATATTGTCACTGGGCATCACTTCATTTTGTTTAGAACGTGCGGTCATATAAATGCTTCTCTCTAGTCAGTTCAAAATTTCAATACATAAGCTAAGTAAAAGCAACGTGTGCATGTTTCTCTCCACTTTCAACTCTAGCTTGTGAGCAATAATAATAATAACAATAATGGCATCACATCTTCCAAAGAGCAGAGACGTAAGGGCTGGTCTGCTCTCCACATGGCCTGAACCCGCGCTTCAGCTGAGTGAAATGCTGATCTCATCCTCAGTGTTGCATCAGTGAGTTTTGTCTTTGCAGTGATGGAGCTGAAATGGCTCAATGCCGCTCCCAAGAAACCCCTTGGCAGCTGAATGATGCTGCTACTGGAAATCTCCAAAGTGTCAAATGCCGCCCAAGTACCTTCTTCTAAAAGATATAACATAAGTACACAATGTTTCATTATAGCCATAACCCTAGCCCTACCCATACACCTTACCCCAGCCCCAACCTCAGATCTAGCCCTAACCCTGACCATGGCTTAAACATAATGTGCAGTTTAATAAATGTAATGAACATTTTATATCTATTTCTTAGAACAATAGCCATAAAATACTTTTGTCATGTTAAGATATATACTGTAGTCAAAAACATATAAATCATGTTTAAATGCCATGTTAATATTGTATAATGCATTAGTGAGAACCTCATTTAGAATCCTCTACAAGTGTGGGCTCAAAGGAATGTCCTACCTAATCTTTCAGGATGAAACCAAACCTTTTTATTCTTGACCAGAGAAGCCTGCAAGGGGGTGTGACCCAGGTATTCAAAATCCTTGAAGGCACTGAAAAGGGCGGGTCAGCGGACGTCTTCAGAATCAGTCAAGTGTGGACCACCAGGAGTCGCCTCTCCATGCAGCAGGCCAGGGCTGGGGGCACTCTTCACGTTTCTGGAGGGTCAGCACACAAAACACTAAAGTAAAAGAGCTCAGATACTGCTCATTTCTGTATGTTAATTAAAGAAAACAAATACTAGTTTCTTTCCCATTTATTGAATCAGAATTTTGGCTACGTTTCGTTCACTCCTGCACTCTGATGAGTGTGAGGCATTGTACCCGGCTCGTTACTTTGAAATCATCTGTTATGAGTTGGATACTTTACAGGCATCCTTTTCTGACAGCTGAAAAGAATGTTAAATTACAGGAAATCAATCAATTCTCACGCTCCTTAAACTGGCAGTTTGACTCAGGAGGAGAATTTAAACATAGCTTTTTCCTAGAATATACTAAAACTGTCATTCAGTGTCTGATTTAACAGTGATGTGTTGTCCATATATTCCCATTCGCAAACAAATTTGAACTTTTAACCATTTTTCTTTAACTTTCAGAACAGCATCAACGCTTATTGTGAAAGCAATATTAAGGCATATCTACATCATCCAACTTGCCTCCCCATTTAGGATTTAGGATACAACAGTGTCTAGTTCATCATAAGATGAATAGCAATCCCGTGGAGAGGAAACATCAGAGCACAGACTCTGACTGTTATTATGATCTAAATGGAATGAATTCAATTCATACAGAAGAGACGCCCTTAAACACTGTTTTTAAAAAAAGCATCAGAAAACATTTAGGAAAAACAATTGAGACAGTGTTACAGTTGTGATTTTTAGAAAATTTATTTTGCTCTCACCCCTTAACAATAACCGCCAAATCCTAAAATCCATGCTTTGCAAGTACCAACTAGAAATATACTGTATCTTGAAACATTAATCTATGAAAATATGTTTTATAACATCTGGAGACAGACGATGTGGGTCCCTCAGCATGCAAACTTTGGAAACAGCTGGATAACAAATCTTTAATAACGTTTCAGTAGAGGACACCATCACCATATAATTATGTTTTATATGTGTATTCTGAGAATTGACACCTTTTCCTCTGCACATTCTCATTCCAAATGTGCAGGTACTGTAGTTAAATACAGGTAATATATGATTGGAAAATGTGCTATATATTTTACTATTAAAAGTTAAAAGTAAATTGCAGAGTAAGTGTATAATGTACGACAAAGTTTATAAGTATAAGTAGTGTGCAATCATCTTTACTGAAAATAGCTAAACATAAAACAGAAGTAAAAACTAAAGTAGGACTGGTAGCATCAACTGCTTGTTAAAAAGTGAGCAATTTTACTTCCATCACTGCATTGTCCAAACTAAACTAAAACAGGATTGTCCCCGCTTCTGCTCTGTTCCTGGGAAAAGGCTCTACTCTTCCGCTGGTCATTTCACAATTTACTGAATACTCAGCTCAATACTGTAACAACACCTCTCCCATCTGTATGTGAGAATCCACTTAGTGTAGTGCTCTCTGATCCAGACTGTTTTAGCTTACAAATTAGATTTAAAAAAAGGCTTTTTAAAAGTATCCCTCACATACTCCCTTTAATAATACATTGTATATTGTATAATAAGACATTGTAGCTTGTATTTTTTACCTAATGCTCAGGGAAAGTGTTTTCCAGGAATGGATGTAATGTACATTCTTTTCAAGTGCTGTATATTGTTACAAAAAGCCGCATTTTTGGTTCATGACACAAGAGGAAAAAACGCACCATAGAGCAAAGGGGGACACAGCTCACAGACCATGTCATCACAGAGCAATACAAGCTGTATAAATGCAGAATTGCTTAATGACTCAAAGGCAATGCACATAAGCAACAAAAGTTTATATTTTGCATTTTTTAATGTGGTCTGTTCAGCAGTGTTTTATCTTTTGGCTTTACTTTGCAGCAGGCAGAACAAAACAACTCCATCCTCCATCCAGATGTGGTTTTTCTTTCCTCCTCGGAGTTCCGTCTCCACTGTGTTGGCTAATTCCTTCGGCAGCCCTCCTCCTCGCCAGCGTGATGCATCTTGAATTGCACCAGGTTGGTCTTTTCAACCCCCTCCCGAAATCTGATCCTTAAGTTTGTTTAATTTTGTTTGGAACATCAACACAACCTTGAGACATCTAATACTAAACCTTTTCATACATAGTTTCAGCCAGAAAATTAAAACAGAAAATAAAATCACTGATAAATTGTTCCAGTGAAACCTAATGTCTTTATTTGTAATGGTCCATGAAAGTATTATTTACTGCATCTTGACACAAAGGTTACTTGTACTTAGAGTCCTACTATTAAATTTAAAAAAAACAATCTGGAACATTTTTAACCTCTGTCCTTATACTAACACTGTTAGTCACTTGCAATTTCTCTAGAGCTCATTTTAATGACTCAAAGGAAAAAAAAATCAAAAATCATCTTCATCATCATTGCTGCAGGGTGGCATGCTGTCTGTCTACATATGGAGTTTGTACGTTCCCCCTGAGTTCATCTGGGTATTCACTGGGTGGCCCAGGTATCCTCCTACAGTCCAAAGACATGCTAGCAATTGGCTTCTGGGAAAGGTGGCACTGGTGTGAGTGTACGCATGGTTGTGTCTATGTGTGTCCTTCAATGGACTGGCGTCCCATCCAGGGTGTATCCTGCCTTGTACCCACAGTTTCCCTCCAGGCCACTGGGACCCTGAATTTGATAAGCTGTTGTGGAAAGTGATGATAATGATATGATCATCACTGTAACCTGGTGATTCCCCAAGTGAAAATGACTCAAAGCCAAATACAAAATACGGACTTTGTAATGCATAAGTAATTAATTAGCTTTTACACAAAAACAATAATACATCTTAATATCGTAGGTTCATATAACATCTCTCCCAACCCAACAAATATAAAAAGGACGCACTTTATCCTTTACTGAAGTGCAGCTTCTCCCCATCTGGGAGACACACAGAGGCCATTCTGCACCAGCAGCCCCACTGCACAGCAGATCAGGAGGAGGAGTGAGACACTCCTGTACTTTGCCAAATGAACTACTGTAAGGGGGAACTTCAGGAAGGACAGCACAGTTTTAACTAGGGTTAATACCCTTACTTTTAGAATTATTGTACAAATATTCAACATTTGTGAAAAATCAAGGCTTTAAAGATTATTTCTGATTCTGGAAAGGATGAAAATTTTGTTAAGATGAACAGAATTATTGGTAACAGATCCAGAGGAACACAAGGGCGCAGGAAACCAGGTTGTAAAAATGTATTGTTCTAGCATTCCAGTTCTAATACGAATGGCATTGATCTTCTCAAACGTCCAATTTAAATCATAACTCCATTTCTATATATGGTATTAAAGTTTGTGATCGTACAATATGCAGTATATGCTCAGTTGCAGTCTGTCTGTATCTTTCATTATAAACTGTGCAAATTACTGATATCCAGAGTTATGCAATGTTTAGAGATGAGTCACTTTTAACACAAGAAAAAGACAATTTTGGCAGATCAAATGAAAACAGTCTGGGAATCGGGTAGATTAACTTCAAGTAATTGCACAAGTTCAAAAATGACACAACAGTTCGTTCGAAAGGTTCCAGCTGATTTTCATATGTATTAAGAACCAAATTAAAATGGGGGAGATAACAACTAAAAATGAAAATGAATTAACCATAAGTGAGCACATAAAAGTAATTGTGCTATGAAACATTTGACAATACAAACTGGAGCAAGGGAAATTTAAGGATTCCCATTGACAAGTGTTCTCTAGGACCACACACACATGTTGAATGGTTTAGTGTTCTGTGATAGTTTAAGATTGCATTTAATTTTTTTTGCCTGCCAAGGTCTAAGGTGTTCCATGATGTACGGCCTACAATAAATCAAATCTTTTACCTGCCCAGCAATCGGAAATTACTAGGCTTGTGCTTGATGGGTTCTTTCTTTCTGCCAGAGGCTTCACCCCAGTGGAAACCCGCCATCAAGCCCTGGCTTCGTAACTTGTAATTATTAAGTGGGCCAAGGTTTGCTTGGAAGTATTCTTTAATAAGGTTTCTACTTTTTGGCATTGTTTCATTTCCACACATTTTGAAAGCAGAAGGTGTAAATTCAGAGTGCCCATGAAGGTGCATTCTGCATGAGGGGCCTGCTGGCTCCTAGCAAAGGTTCAAAGACAATTTCAGCAGGGGCAATGAAGTATAAGCATGAGAAATGTACAGTACGTAACTCTGGAATGCTGCTGTGGATGTTTACCATGACAAAGTATTACAAGGGAAAGCCTTTCCTCCAGGGATGTGCTGATCACTTGAGTTTTGTATTTGGGAATGCAGTACACAGAGTTTTGAGCACAATAAACAGAGGGTGGATGCTGCTTGTTCTTACAAGACAAGGTTAGCTCAACAGAGACGCTTGGGAAACAACGGCGACAGGCTGCAGGGTGACAGCAGGAGACAGGAACCAGTACAAACACAGGAACCTCTATTTTACCTAGAAACAAAGTTGAGATATGAAAACCCTATAGGAATATGCCCTAAGACGAGACCAAGTATTAGACAGCAACTAATTATACCCTCAGGGATATTTAAATAGCAATAGGCTGTGAATGCTATGGAAATATGGTTAAACTTTGGTCTGATTAAAAATAAACAAAATTTTCCAAATCAAATTTAGTGCATGTTTCTGAAAAGAAAAAGGGTTGCGAAATTGAATTCTAAATGTAATGTAAATGTATATCAGTTATGAAACATATTCTGCTTAAAGAAACTACTTACAAAAGTGGAGGTTTTGCAGGCCTTTCTACCAGTAATTCCAACCATCACACACCTTGAATAAATATATAGTTCCATTTTTCCATTAATTAATCATTATATGATATTGATCATTCATTATAAGTGCTTATATACAGGTAGTTATACACTAATAAGCACCAAAAAAGACTCAGCAGCTGAAAGTGGGAGTAAGCATATTCTTTGTCAGGCTGTACTTCATTCTTTACGGTATTGTCAGAGTTATTAGCTTTGTAAATGATCTTTATAAAAGTTTTTCGCTTCTGAGATTGATTTAAAAACATAAATCAAAATGCATCATGTGCTCTAGAATAATGCCGAAGGATCAAGTAAGCAGTTTAAATCAGATATTTCAACCTTTAGCTTCAGATCTGTGTCAGCAGACAGTGATGTCTGAATCTCAGATTCGCTGTGGCTGTCTCATTTGAGAAGTACCTCCTTGGATTACGTTTTCTGTCCTGAAACTATTCTTGTTCACTGCATTTATTGGATGCATAACAGGGATTTAAATCATTCATCATTACAAATAACCTTTATTTGGCCTTGTACGTTTATCCTCGAAGGATGTAGAAACTAATAAGCATGGATATTGAATTACCAATCTGTGTTCTGCAGCTTTTGTGAGAGTGGTACGAGACAGAACCAGGTGTATGTTTGTACATTTCTGGAACTGTGGGAAGCTAAAGTACAGTAAGTGTGAAGGTAGTCTGAAATACTACCTGTCAGAAAAGAGCCCTCATTGGTGCCCTGATATCTCAAAGGCTTGAAGTGTTGGGAGACAGGAACCGCAGAGCTGAAGTAAAATTTTGAAAATATCGGGACACCGAAAGGCTCTAAATTAAGCTGTGACACAATGACGTGTGTTTAAAAGGCGCTCCTCTGTGTTTTAGACCTTGCAATAAAAAACATAACACAATGTTTCTGTGTCATTTTCTCGTGGCTTGCTAGGAGAGAGCTTTCTTGCCAGACATTCTTGTTATGGGATGTTTCCCCTCACAACTGCAGTACCTTCTAAGCCAGGAGGACAACTGGAGCATTGAGGGGCTCCTGCAGTCATGTAGACCCTCACAAGACCCACAAAAAGAGAATTATATAGCAAAGATTTCAAGGCAATCAACCAGCAAACTTCAATAATATATAAAATAGCATAATGTACAAGAGAGGTCATGAACAGAGGATATCACAATCTCCTTGTTTTGTAGCTTCGTCCTGCGGCGATGCGACACTGTTGAGGGTGTCCAGTGTCAACACACTCTGCTCAAGGAAATCCCCTGCATTGCTGATGGAGACCTATCGTCTGGGGACAGGAGCCAAAGTAAACAGTGGAAATGTGCTGCCACCTGTCTGGAGGGGATGGGCTCTGTGATGTCCAGAGACTTGTTCTCCTCAGCGAAGGGCCAGCGAAGGGCCAGGAACGGGGCAACGAGTCTCCCTCCATCCTGTATGTCCCCCATTTCACAGGGAGTCTGGTTCCACCAGGCAGCGTTCCCTGCTGTGCTGAGATGGGTCATTCTTTGGAACAAAAAACGTTTCCTTTTTTTTAAACTGCTGAGCGCATTTATGAGAACAATCTCTTATCTGGGGAATTTAACCCCTGGAAGAGACTAGCACATTGTTGTGAAGAAATCCTCTTACTCAACAGCCGAAGGAGGAAATGGGCAAACGTCCACACTGCATGCCTGTGTGACCCGAGTCCATTTTTGGCTTTTCAATAGCGCCATTAATCATACCAAGACCGCGCTCTGCTTCATTAGGAATCGCTGAGCAGCTAATAATTTGGTACCACTAAAACGAATGTCTGAGGTATATTGTTTCATATGTCTCTGAAATAGGTAATGTTCTCAGAAGACACGGCGTTTCAAGCTCGGGAATCGTCCCGCATTGGAAATGCCGTAAAATGATACAATGCTGTCAAATCCGGATGTTCAAAGTTGATCCCACTGAGAAAGTAAGTTAAAAAAAAACAGTGGCAAGGGAACAAGGTCTATTTAAAAGGAGTTTGTGTCTATAGATCCTATAATCTACTAAAACTACATCCACCGAGCAGCTCTGAAGTTGTGACCTGATCCAAAAAAGATCAAATGCCTGTCTCTTCCATTGAGCAAAACCTCAGATACCATCACTTACAGTGTTCAGCCTTCCATCTCAGTCAGTTTAACTCCTTTTTTATACCTACATAGGTCAACTAAGAACGAATTCTCATTTACAATGTCACCCTGGAGACACATTTATGCAGCAGGGCGAGTCCTGGGGCTACCAGAGCTCAAGGATACAAGAGCAGCATCTCACCTGACATCCTAGCCCGTGGCCCTCTGAGTTGTCCGCAGGCCTTATTGATACGCCGCACTGCTGCTGCAGCATTTCAAATAATGCCATTTCACTCTAGCCTTCAGCTCGGTTTGACTGACATAGTGCGTTTTCTTGTACTTCTGTCCCACAGCTTTGTGTGAAAAAAAAAACCTCACATCCAACAGGAATGAATTATGCTTGCTACATGTTCTTCAATTAGCGTTAAACAAGCTTTGTGTTTCGAAGAAGGCTTTCCATTGACAAGTTTTCGGCGCCTTCAATGGCCTCGATGTCAATGGAGTTCAGGAGCTGAGGATTGGCAGTCTGAAGAGGCAGAGTTCTTGCCAAGACAGCACACGGGGGGAAGGAAAACGAACAGTATTGAGGTTGTCGGTATTGTACAGTCAATAGCAGTGGCGCTAAACACCCAGGTCCCAGGACCTCAGGGGTCAAGAGGATGACCAGTAAATGTAGTGAGGGCTCTGAATAGCACCCATGCCATCACATTCTTACCCAGCAGTCAGTTCTGTGTTCAGTAATGCCATTTAGGCTAAGCAAGTCTCTTGATGGTCCATTCTGGGAACATTTTTTTTTAGTTCACAATAGAATTAATTAAAATGATAGCATATTTTGGAGGGGCGTCAGGTTTAAAATGGGGAGTTTCAATAGGGGCCTTCAGGCGTGTGACATTAAATAGACTCTTGTCTGCTGAAGATGGGGAATGAGAAAAGGAAATACATTATCTTTGCCACCTGGTTCACGGGAGAGGCTGTATTTTGTAGTATGATCACTAGTGAACACCAGATCAGTAGTAACAGCCTCAACACAGCCTTTATCTTCTTAGGTAATTTTCTTTCAAAACTGTGAGGAAGGAGCTGTTGATTAGGTTGTTTATTTTTTTAAGTTTGTCCTGAACAAAACAGTCATTAGTTTTTGTTTATTTTAATTTTCTTGCTGTCATAACACTGACCAATATTATGGCCCTGCAGGGCATTCACCTTGCCCCTGTTTCACACTAGATTAATAGCTGCACTTTACAGACCCCCCGATCCATTTTTAACAAAGGTTCTGAGCCTATTGCAGTTTTCAAGTTATGCATATTTGTGCGAAACCCTGGGGGATTATTCTCTCCGTGTTTGCAGAACCCAAAGTTCGCTGTCTTCCCAGCCACAATGACCCTTCAGCAAATCAAGCCTTTTGTACTCAGATGGTTGTGTAACCCGCCCCTGGTACCAGGGTGGAACACACTGTCCTGATCTGGTGTGAACATGGTTCCCCAAGCTGCTGCTGTACGGAGCTTCCACACCTCACTGGGGGGAATTTCACCTCCTGTGAAAATGGTTAATGGTTCCCAAGCTCGGTTTCCCAAGAAACCCATCTGGAGCTTCTTCAATCTGGGGAAGAGCAGACACAAACAAAAAAGCGCAACTCAAATTCATTTATCATGCATTTTGCTACTGTCTTTCTATACTTTATTTACACTGTTCTCGAAAAAATATGGAAACAAGACGCAAAACAAGGTTTTCCATTACTCACGGATTTTCAGTATCAGTAGTGACCACATTTCTACTGATAATGTTCTCCAGTGGTGTCAATGTCACAGCAGTGCATACCCCTAAAAAAGAAATGTTATTATCGTAAGGGGAAAATTATAACAACTGAACAAATCAGATGAATCAGATGTTGTTCTAACATATTAAAGGCAGGTGCTACAAAATTATCCCTGGGACTGGAGGTAAATTGTAAAGTCATACTCTAAACTAAATAAAATACAGAGTACACTGAGTAAATCAGTCTGTCCTGTTACAGCTGATGTCCTATTAATACAGTCTTGTTTTTTGTGCACAACAATTATATAATGACATTCAGTGGCACAAAATGCAGAGTTATAATGTTACTGTTATTTCCCTTTAAAGATGAAAAATACTACACTTCATTACTTTAGCTTGTAATTAATGGCTTATCGTCAAGGAACTGAAAAAGCAGAGGCTTCAATGGACATTTCCATACATTCCTGGCTGTCAGTTGTCATTAAACAAAGTGGGACAACGGTGCTTTACTACAGAAACTCTCTTGTTTGCACATTTCACGAAAACAGCCCCCATCTCTATTCAAATCCATTTTCCAGAAATGTTTTCTTAAGGTATGAAGATTTATGACTGTTGTGATGATCTGCTTCATGCAACTTAGAGCTTTTGGAAAAGTCAGCTGAATTCACCATCAGAAACTGCTACACAACAAGGCTCAGAAAACATTTCCAAACAGCCAACAACAATCTCAAGCCAACAAATGCTAGAATGTTGTCATTTTTAATATTTGTTCACTACACTTGAGTTTCAGGAAAAAAAAGCTGGAGAAAATATTTAGTTGTGGTTAGACACCACGCTGAAAAGTACATTTTCATTATTTTTCTTTCTTTGTGATGTGGGATTTCCTCTGTCAGACATGCCTCCCCTGGGCAGCCGAGATCTATTGACATGAGACTATGATGATCTGGTGTAGGCACTGTATGTAGAACTCCCGTGAACATCTGTAGACATCTGTATGAAACCTGAAGACTTCGGTTATGCAGATGTGCTTCCTGGAGGTGAACCCCCTCCCCCAACACATGAAGAGCACTTTAATAAATTTCCACTTACAGGAACAAAAAATAAAAGCCCAGAAATGCAGAAATGTGCCCTTTCCTTGCAACAAAATATGCTGTCTTTCCTCCTTTTGTTTCTAACTGTAAAAAAGATGTCTGTTTCCTGAAAATTATACCACTCATATGTGTTACTAATTATAAATACAAGACTCTCAGTAGTCCAATGTATCACAGTAATTTATATTAGTCAGTAGAACAACCCCCTTCTTTTAAAAAAAAACACTCACATGGACCTCACTATGAAATATTTGAGATCTTTAAGCTTCTCTGCAATTAACCGGTTGCACAGATGTCTGGACTCTAAGATTTAAGGGGGATTTCATAAGATAATGCATTAAAATGGGTTTGACCATTGCTAGTGTTGTGTGTTGGACTGTGTTCAACTTTAAATGAGTACCATAACAGAGGTGACCAGAACACATACTGAAACATCATTTGCTTCCTTCTCTGTATCCTAATGACTTTAGTGCCTGAAAACTAAAACATTTAGGAAGCTTTAAATCTTCTGTGGGATGCAGTGATACTTTGTTTTTCTGTGCTGCACCTCTACGTAAGGTTACAGGACAAGGTGCTATGTATCGTGAGCTTCATTTGGACCTGGGTTGGATGGAAACGCCAACCCACTGCCCATGAGTCACAAACTGTGAATCCGATGCTTGACAGTGGGTTTCCATTGGCTCAAACCCGCCTCTGCTTGAAACATGAAATTTGTGTTGGACTGAAGCTTTGATATAAACTAGGCCTTAGTGGTGCTGTTATTGTTGTTGTGTTGTAAGATGGACAAACCTTTGTACTTTGATGTTTTGCTTCAAAAACAGAAAGGCAAATTGGCACCGACTGTGCATAAATAAGAGCCTTAGCCAGAAAGAGTCCTAAGCAAAGCATGTTTGGCTCTGTAAAAGTCAAGTCTGTTTCCCACAATTCACCAGCTCCCTGCCGAGAGAGTAGACGGAGGGTTTTTAAAGCTCCATTGTGTTAATGCCCTGCAACACTGCGGAGGGATCCAGCGCTCAGCACCAACTTGTCCTTGTAAGCTGGCTCTTCTCTAATAAAAGCCTGCTATGTGATTCAATAATTAAATGGCTCGAAAAATTACCGCCCACAGCAGACTAATTAGCAAATAAAGTACTTTTTTGGATTCGAGACAGTTCCTTGGTGTACAGTATTGTTTTCCTCTCTGGTGTCTCATATTTTGCAGGATGCATTGCTTCTCCTGGTTTAGCACTTGTTTGTGTTCACTCGTTGCCTAGTTTTCAAAAAAGATACTTTTATCATAACAATACCTTTATTGTAATACCCAACTGTTGTAATAAATACTAGTACCTGCCCTGTGTTGCTGGCCTATAAAGAATTTTAATGATGAAATGGACTGTTTATGTTCTATGGCGATGGTGGCCGAGTGTTCCCCATGTGGATCTGATTAATAAGTAATAAAGAAGCTTCATCGCATGACAGATTGATCCTCAGCTGGTTGCTCTCCTTAGTGGACAGAACTGCCAGAAGAACTGGCTTGTGAGAACAAACCGCTTCTTTGTGTTCAGTTTCTTAAACATTCTGCATCATCCCACTTCTTCAATGCTTTCCCTTGCAAAGACCCATTAACACACAGCACCTCTTATCGCAGAGGTCTGCCAACAGGCTGGGGCTGCCTGCTGTCTGCAGTGGGCTGTACGCTACTGCTTTGAGCTAAAAATCAAAGCAGAACCAGATTTCATACTGCTCTGGAAAAGTATTTGATATAATCTTGCCCTCGTTAGGATACCTTTGCAAGTGCTGTGTTTGTTTCTCGGCTATTGCAAAGGTCCTTTCTCTGTATGCGCATTTCCCTGAATGAAACTTTAAAGGTGCATTTTTTTATTGACGATTAGTAGCAATTAGCAATAAAAACGTGAACAAGCCTTCTCTAACGATCACCCTGCAGAGGAGCATTTTAAACCCGGACAGCAACAACAGGGTTGTCAGGACAGGGCCTGGAAGTCAACCTGTTGGTGGGGCTGGAGCCAGGCTGCTGTGCTGAGTGCAGATGAGCTCCTGCAGTCCTGCCACCTCCTCTGTATCTGCAGCTGCAGGCTGGATGCAGCCTCTGGGGCAGCAATGGCCAGTATCTTAACGAGGCAATCAGGTAATCCTAAAACTGAAGGTTTACAGTATAGAAATGAACCATCCTTTTTGTAGTCAGAATATCTAGTATAACATGTGGAATGTGATCCAATAGCACATATTTTTCAGAAATTCAGTGAGTTGACATTGCAGCTTCGGTAAAGCCCAGCTTGGTTACGTGCGGACAACACATACTGGTGAGACCCTTCTGTGTTTGCGCATTGAAAATATTGAGATACAATTTTGCGTCTCATGACATGAGGTGTGTCTAGCTGGGGACGTGTGGTGCAGCACTGTGTAGCGGCGTTCAGTGCAAGCTCAGCTGGAAACCTAGACTCGCCTTCTTGTAGAACTGAAATCTCACCCAATTACACCCCCGTCGCCACAGGGGCTTCGAGCAACGTGTCCCATACAGGGACATGAGAAATGGTTTCTCGGTCGGGGAAAAAAGAAACCCCGGGTTTATCTAAACTTGAAAAGAAAATACGCTCCATGGGCTGTGCTCTGTCTCGCTATTTATTAAAGAAAACAAACGGAAATCCCCGGCAGACAGGAAGGCTTCCCTTTTGTAAATTAAGACACAAAATTTGGTGCCAAAAATAATCAGGCTATAAACAATGAGGAACAAACAAGATTCACATAATATATTTTCGCGCAAGTGAATTGCACAAAGTTGAACAATTGATCATTTAAAATGACGTGTCGCACAACCTACACACAGGAGGCCACCAGACACAGTCTGACCTCTTCTCAGCAGTACATTAATGAAGACAAGTTGGCATCTGTTTAACAGAGTTTGTCTTTATAAATGATTCCAGTCAATAATCCAGTCAATAATAATTCGACAGTATTATAACTATTTTTATAGCGAATCTCAAAGCTATTTGGCCATCTTATTGAGAAGAAATAGGGAAGATGTGTCATGAAATTCAGCTTCAGCATTAATCGGTATAAAACCTGAATTCAGCTGCCATAAATATAAAAGGGTATATTAAAGGGTGTTCTCAGTTAATATAGCAATTAACTATATTACAATTAACTATATTACAATTATAGCAATAAAGTATTGTTTAAAATCTAAAATGCACAGATCTCAAAATAAGTGCCTAGAGCTCTTAAAATACATAACTAATCATGTAACAATCTAAGTATACTGCCTGCATGTGGTCATCAAAACACACCTATACATTAATAACTGAACAGGGCACAGAGAATGGAGAATGAGTTCCTTCCACAGGGAGAAAACAAAGGCGAAAGGGTGGATGTCATTGTGGAGTGAAAGAGTGGATGGAGATAGAGAGCACTTCCTATAGCAGGAATAGACAAAGCCCATAAGGACATAGAAGACCATAAACCTGCCAGAATCATTTTCAATAAACGGATGTTCCTCATAGAAAAAAAAAACAATAAAACTGCCCAATGATGCAATGCTTTTGTCTCTCATCTGAAACCCAGGCATCTAAGCTAGGTTAAATTTACAGCTATAGATAGTAAAAAAAATCTAATTTAAGACAGTAGTTTCAACTTGTGGGTTAGGACTCAGTGGTGGCCTCATGATTTATTCTTAGCTGGGACACCACAGCTTGCTTTTTTGAGAATTAAATATAAAAACTGTATGGTGATACAGCATACAGTGCAATATACTGTGAAACCATGAACTCCACTGCAAGAAAATTCAAAGCCCACGATCTTGACTGAAGAAAAGCTTCTTGATTTCTCATGAAAGCTGAGTTGACGTTTCGTGAGGATTTAAACTTCAGGTCTCTGTTCTGAGAACTCAGCGTTGCTGCAGGAGAGACCGCACATGCTTGTAACCTTGTGTGCAACATCTGGGTCCAACAGCATTTTCCACACTGGCAAGTATCAAAGAGGCAATCTTCCCTCCACATGTGGCCTGAGAGGACAGCTTCCAGTGGTCCCTCCTGAAATGTCCTGCTCCACAAATTCTCATGTTTTCTTGAATCTTTAACATTTGTTTTCAGCTAGGTATCAGATTTTATTATCATTAAGAAGGATTTATGAATGTGCTGTCTGTGTTTTTGTCCATGTACTGCTGCATCATCAGGTTCCAAATTAGGCCTCTGCCCTTTCACAGGCAAGACACCGAGGGATACAAGCACTAGAGGTCTCTGAACATATGTGGTTCTAATTTTTTATTTTATTCATCTGATTATGGCTGCTTTTCAGGAGCAATCCCACAGCGCACTGGGCTTTACATCGGGACGGGTGCCCAAGAATGGTTTTGACAAACACAGGGCTCATGCTCACGAGGTGGGGCTGTGCTTCAGGGAGCAATAATTTAAACATTATAATCTTCACTACTTTCCTTCTCTGCAGGTGTTCATCCATCCCTTTTATTTTGTGCTGACACTTCCTGTACTGATTTCAGTCCTCTGTGAATGAAAAAGCACCAACAAGCTCTTTGATGGCTTTTAATGAAACCCAGTTCTCGAACATACAGTATATTGCCTTCAGTGAGGTCTTAATAAGTCATAATCTCATTATTCCTGAGATGCATTTAGTTGCACATAAAAGTCTGTTTATTTGTGGGAACGTGTTTTTGCACTGTAATGTTACTGCTGGTATTTTATTTTTATTTTAAGGATTTCATTGTAGTAATCAGATATTTTGCCAAGTATGCAGAATTGTTCTCCATTTCTAAATGAATCAGCTTATCCTGTCAGTCATGTTTTGCTAACCAAGTAAGATGAACAGTAAATAAATTCAGAAGACTTGTGGGGACATAATGTTGCGCTTTTAAAACATTTTGCGAGCAAACTCCAGTGCTGGTCAAGGCGTACGGTACAGACCTGCAGTTAGTCTAGTGCAGACCTGAATTTGCTGAACTGCAGGATAAACATACAAACTGGCAACAGTGCGTGACTGTTATGTGTAAGGTCAATATCCTATGCATCTTCAGGGGAGTCCTGTCTTCAGTGTGAGCAGATGTGACTGCCATGCCGCTGTCCAGTATGTCTTTGCTCTCTGCAAGTCCTTTCATTATCACCTCCCTGCTTCATTACCCTGCTAATTGAAGATTGTGTCGGCAATGATGAGCTATCGCAACGTTTTATTCATTAAATCTCCACCAGATGCACTTTTTCAGCCAGCAGAAAATATTCGGGACCCAAAAAATCATCTTAGACAAATATTTACATTGTAGATTGCAGGCCATCATGGAAGTGATAGAGTCACTTTGAACAGACGTTCCATTTCTTCAGCTCAGACACTCTGTTGTGGCCTCTCCCCGGGGGAGACAGGCCTGTGAACGGAGCATATGCACATTTACTTCATTTACTCTGCTACTGTGCACGTAGCTTAGAATAATGTGAATATGAACTT
Organism: Lepisosteus platostomus; assembly: GCF_059453375.1. NCBI lineage: Eukaryota > Metazoa > Chordata > Actinopteri > Semionotiformes > Lepisosteidae > Lepisosteus > Lepisosteus platostomus. Next base: position 17,643,645 of record NC_142616.1, on the reverse strand, counting down.
TCAGCACTTATTTTAGAACTGAATTCAGGAAGAAGTGACTTAAAGAAGATTTATTTTCAAGAGTATTACAATATGTTTTGTAATTAAAGAATAATGTAATGACTGTTAGCTGTCTTTCTAAGATGGCTTTCCTTCTTTCCTTTCCTTTATGCGAACTGTCTCAATTGATGAAATATGTAGCCCAGTACATTGCAGTACTGCAAATGCACTAATTTCAACTGTTTAATGGTAATTGTTGCACTAGTTTTGATTCCTAAATGTGTACGTGTTGCAAATGCAATGATTTGGGTTTGCACGTGGCTGAGTGTATAGCTTTAAGCCTCGAGGTACAAAGAAACATACTTGAAACACGCTTGCATTTTTTCTGTAGCTTCATCGCCGAGGTGCGCTCCTGCCGGCGTGTTGACAGGCTGCTGCAGTCTGAGGGGGTTGCTAGGCGATGCTGCGACGACTAACTGGCCACCAACAACACTGCGCTCTTTATCTAGAAGCAAGTGTCTGTCGCTTGCTGGTTCCTTCGAGTAAAGGACACTGTGAATGAAACACACATTTTGAGTAAAGCTGGGTGGTATCCCACAGTCTTCCCCGCTGCCTCGTCGGGCACCTGCTTTGCAGTGATTTGCCACAGCTCACAAAGTTGTGCCGCGACTCCACGACTCTTCGCCACACTTTACATCACCCTTACTGAGGTACAAGACAGTAAACGCTTCTGAGGTGATCGTTTTGATGTTGTAAGCAGGAAAGGAAGCTGGAAAGTGCCTGGGAGGGTAGTGATCCAAACCCTGGCTTCCTGCACCAAGCCCAGCGTGAGGCCTGGTGGCACGGTGAGGCCTTGCCGAACCAGGCAACGGCATCGAACTGTTTCCAACAGCAGCAGGAGCCCAGGCCACAGAGAGAGCCCCAGCACAGGCTGAACATTCAGTGCAGAAAAACCACAGCTTCTTTTTAACGGAAGCGCACTGTTGCCTCACAATTTAAACTTTAAAATTCCAGACTAAAGAAAAAATTAACTTGAAGTCCGAAAGAAATGGAAGAATGGAAAATGAGGTTTCATAACGGAAAAATACTTCACTGAGATATGCTACTTAGATATTTTCTTCAAACACAGCAGTTAATTCTAGGCTTGTCAATGTCTCCTGCTCTGTGGTGTCAGTTCGAAATCTCGCGGTGAGTCTCAGGAGGACAAGAGGCACGGCGGGCTGGTAAAGAGACATGTTTGGTTATGTGGCTGGCGTTGGAATGAATAAGCACTCTGTCTGGCCAGGGGCTCTCCAGCACTGACTTCAGACACCTACCAAATGCAAACTGTCTCCCTAAATGTACACCAACACTGTTACACGGCTCTTGCTGTTCTTATTTCACTCTGAGACCATCTACTCCAACACAGATGTGCTTGCAGAAAGCTAAAAGGAGTAAAAAGCAATTTATTTTTTGTGTTTTTTGACTTGTTCTTATCCTCCTGTGCAAATAACATATTTGTCTAAAATTAAGTAGCCGGCGTCATTTCTTTTAAAAACTTTTATCGCATATCCTGCCAGTAGTGGTGCACTGTGAACCATCAGCCTCCTCCTCCTCCTCAGAAAGTACTACCAGTTACATAAACAGCAGCACCTCAGGAAGCACATCCATCATATACTCTGGGGACAGGAGTTATGGTATTGCACAAATTCCAAACGGGAGATCAAAAAAGGTTCTTTGCAGATCAGTGTGCGCTAATTGTAATTGCACCTGGGTATTAGGACAATCGCATACCTCACTGCTCGGTTTAAAGGAGGAGGCTGGAGTACAGTGAGCTGGAAGACTCTCAGGAGCGCACTATCAAGATTGAGGCGGTTTACATTCCTTTCAGCAGACCTGTCCTGGCTTCAGTTATCGTCTAAATGCCATGAAAAGCAGATCAGTTGGTAAAATGATAAAGCGACTTTTTTGATAGTTTGTTTAAGTGAGCTCCACACCTGCATACACACAGCGCGGCGCACTGGGAACAGACCACCAGTCCGGTCTTCCCTAGACATTTCAGACTCACTGGTGGTGTGAACAAAGGTCTTACTCTGAGCCATACTCTGAACTCAATTCAAAGCCCCTGTGGACATTCCTTTTAGGCAAGTGCAAACTCCTCACCAATTGTGTCAAGAAAATTAAGCGCTTGTATTTTTTCATCTGCCTTGAAAGAAAACTGTGGAAACTTTTTTGTTTGAAAAAAAAATGGCCTGAAACGCCTGATCTTGACCTTTTCCCAAATATCCTGTGTTCACACATCTGGCCTGCGCTGGGAGCCTATCCTTCCCTTTTCCTGCAGACTGATGCAACCTGCCGGCCAGTGCGCCCACACACACAGGTGCGTGCAGCGTACCTGGACAGGTACAAATCACAAGCACGGGCTGGTGGGTTCAGGAGAGCAGACTGGGAGGCCGTGAGAGGGGGCTCGGGAGAAGCCGAAAGAGACAGGATGGACGCAGAATTCGTGGAGAGATTCAGCTTCAAGCACGGAACAGATGCATCTTAAGAGTGAGTTAATCAAAGCCTAAAAAACAGCGTCCAAAAAGGGACCAAGAAATCATTTAGGGACGGGGGGGAAAGGATTCTATAAAATCATTGAAAAACAAAAGCAAGATCCAGTTAAAGGAAAGGAGTGCAATGAATCACTAGAACAGGTAAAGAAAGAAATCAGAAAGTTCAAGAGAGAGACAGAAAGGAATATTGCAATGCAGACTAAAATAAACATCATTTCAGTATTACAGGCCCAATTACAGCGCCACGCGTGTATTATGCTGTGATGTGTAAAAGATCAGATTTAATCTGTACAATAAGCCCTTCTGATCTCAATACCATCAGGCATTTCTTTAACGTCATTACAGGTTTGTAGTCTAATAAAATGTTAAGGCCCCAGTTGCTGAACCTGTGAAGGAGCTATTCTGAACCCCTTTATGTCAGAAATGACATATGAGGCTCAGGCTAAGTATGCTGATTAATCTTCCTTACATGAGAGCTTTAATTGCCCCTAAGATTTGCGAAGGAAAATTTATTTCTGGAGAAGCAGGAGCAACATCCCAGATATCTCCCAGGGGTCACTGACGATTATACAGCTCACCTCTGAGGCCCACAGCTCTCATCTTTCCCACAAAAGACAACTGGGAGTTAATAGATTTCACCGTGAAACAGAGAAAATGTAGCCTTACCAAATAATTGTGTAAGAAATCCCATCAACTCCCCTTTTTTTGGACCTGTTTGGCCTTTTCAGCGGCTGCTCCTCGTCTGGCACCAGTGCTCACCGCAGCTCTGACTGAGCCTGTGGAGTGAAGGAGAGCCCAGCACTGCTGTGGAGCAGAGGAAGGCCTTGTGTGTGGGTTCAGCTGGAAAACCTCACCTCACATCGAGATTACAGCTCTGCTCATACAGTGCTGCCAGTCACCAAGACGAGGCGCCTGAGGGTGAGGAGCAGACGGAGAGCCCTTCGGGTAAGGCTCTCAGTACTCGGTCACGTCCTGCTCTATTTCCAGAGAGGGCAAACTCGCGACAGCAGATCAGCCCACACTGCAAAGGCGTTGTGGCACCAACGAGCTTCAGTCAGAGCTAGACCAGATTGCAGCCGCCAATGGTTGAATTGCTTCTTTTCTTGCATGGGATACCAACAAAAACAAGAATTTTCCATTCCCTAAAATAATAGAATATGAAAACTGCATTTATAAATCTAAATATAAAGGCAGATGCCAGGCAGGTGTTTTTAGTTTTTTCCACCTCCACTTTCCCTTAGAGACTGTCAACATCTTCAGAGAAAACAGCAGTCAAATCGGCTCATTTCTGTTCCACAAACAAATAGACATAATTTCTCACCATCCTCATCAATTTGTCCAATCCTTAAGGAATATTTTTTTTTCCTTTAAAGATTTTTCCAAAACATAATTTGTCACTCCGGTTGGGAGAGAAAAATCACGCAGACACTTGCAGGAAGCAGAGAGTAAAGAAGGCACTGAGCCACGTTTTTTTCAATGCAACTTACTCGACTTAAATATCTCACTGCGCCTGACATTTTTAATTATTTAAAGCCCAAACATTTCGGCTGCACAATATGCACTCTCCACATGCTTATTCATTAGTTTTAATTAAACCCTTTAAATTTATTTATGCTGTCACAAACTGATTAACAATTTGGTTACAGGAAGAACCTAAACATCACCTCGAGACGGTTAGCTCTCGTCTTGGCAGTGATGCCCAGCGAGATTTTACACAACTCCAACAGCCATTACTCTCATTTTACAACTCAGCCAGTGTGCTGCAGTCAGCAAATACGAGCTGTTTGCTCATTATTTCCCTTTAAAATTCCTCAGGTGGAAATTACTGGGAAAAATGCCTTTATCTCTTTGCGCTGAATGTTCATCGCCCTTCCCCGTCGTTACAAAGTCAAAAACTGCCCTGACTGAAGTGTAATGAAGACGGCACTGAACGCCAGGGCTGCCACACATGCAGAGGAAAATGAATGTGGGAAAATAAATACATAAAGCGAGCGGGGGTATTATCTCTCAGAAGACCTCTCTCCAACCCTGCTGCACAGACAAAGAAAAAGGGCCGAGAAGTAATCTTGTGTGCCAAGCTGGATGGAGGGGGCTCAGTGTGGTCTTTCGCTCTGCATTACTCCTTTTCCTGGTTTCCTTAACTCTCCGTTCTTTCTTTTCCAGCTCAAGCAACAGAGTCTGAGGGCTGCCCGAGTTCTGGCGCATTGATAACAACGAAATCCGTGGAACCGGAGCCCACCGAGCTGGGAGTGTGTGGCTCTTTTGACTCAGCTGATGTTTCATTTCAACACGGCTTTTTGTTTAAAAGTGCCAGCGGCGGCTTTGTTACCCCGCCAATCACTGCAGGCTTACAGCCCTGGGTTTTTCATAACACTGTGTTAGGCGTCTGCTCTACAGTGTCACTCAGACTCCATAATCCCTCTTATCACAGAACCTTCCTTATCACATTTCGAACAAACCGACACAATTGCCAATAAAAAATGTTAAGGCAGAGCTGTGATTCTCGGTACCATACGCGATTGAACACATTTTGCAGCACATTTGCTTAAACCGTCCTTCGGATGAGACGTAAAACCGAGGTCCTGACTCTCAGTGGTCATTAAAAATCCCAGGGTGTTTCTCGAAAAGAGTAGGGGTGTAACCCCGGCGTCCTGGCCAAATTTCCCATCGGCCTTTATCAATCATGGCATCCTAACAACCCCCCTCTATAAATTGGCTTAATTACACTGCCCTCCTCCCCACTGATAGCTGATGTGTGGTGAGCGTTCTGGCGCACTATGGCTGTCGTCGCATCATCCAGGTGGGGCTGCACACTGGTGGTTGTGGAGGGGAGTCCCCATTACCTGTAAAGCGCTTTGAGTGGAGTGTCCAGAAAAGCGCTATATAAGTGTAAGCAATTTTATTATTATTATTATTATTATTATTAAACCCAAGCTCTAAGAAGCAGAGAAAAATGTTGCATTTTTACACTCCTACAAACTTGCAACCCTGATCCACCCTGAAGGGAGAGGAACAAGTCATTCCTTCTCTGCGCTGTGGCGACACTAGAACTCTGTCCCTGTGGGACCTGCCGAACCTGGCCTGTGTTCTGGCTCCACACTTCCTTCCCACTCTTTGTTAGGGTCTGTATGCCCTCACAGGTGTGCCTATAATACCGAGACAAAAAGGCAATTCATCAGTTCACTCAGAACAATCAAATACCTGCCAAATTCACTACAGCGCAATTAGGCTCCAATTTTATGAAGGTTTCATTGAAAGCCCCTTTGTGAATGTCGAAGCGAGGGAGTGGTCATTCCAGTCCAGACGGAGAGAATGTATTCCTTTCGGTTTTCATCATTGTTAAAGGGATAAGAATTTAACTCGCACTGTGAATATCATTCTCAATATTCCAAACACGGTGACATACCACATATTTAAAACAAAGGCAGGCTCCCAAAGGTTTGACAGAAGAGCCTAAATATTATGAGTGTGACGAGAGCAGAAGTTTAAGTTTTCTATAACTAATGATAATAATATCAACTAACATAACAACTAATAATTGGGAATGTTACCATGATAAAAAAAAGAATAGTAGGGAAACTGTTGAAGTTAATGTCTAGTTCAAAAGTCTCACGGTTTCTCAAAAGCAGTGGTTGATGCAAGTATGTTTTTTTATTCTGGTAAAAAGCTTGGATTCTCTCACAGAAATGCTCAGTACAGTAGCTCTCTTACAGAGCTTTCCAATAGTATTTGCACCATAATTGATGTAGATACAGATCCATTATACAGAACACCTAACCATCCATCCAGCCATTTTTAGCTACTTTACCCAATACAGGGTCTCAGGGGTGCTGGAGCCTATCCCAGCAGGCATTTGGTTCAAGGCAGGAAACAGCCCAGATAGGACAGCAGTCCCACAGGGCACACACAGACACAGACAAGAAACACAATCACACTCACACCAGGGCCAATTTTCCCAGAAGCCAGAATGTCTTTGGATTGTGGGAGGAAACCCACTCTATTACAGGGAGAGCATACAAACTCCATACAGATAGTACCGCAGGAATTGAAACCCAAGCCACAGCACTGCAAATCAGGAATGCTAACCGCTGTGGCACTGGAGGTTTATAAACACAGTACCAGCACACAGGGCCCTTCCAAGGGCTGGGGTCATCACAGATGCATTATGTACAGTATGATTAATGTAGTTCTAGAAACAAGGAGTTGTTTTTCCTCTTACAGTTGTGTGGCTCTTATTTAAGTATTTCCTTTCTCAAGATTACTTAAGGAATGTATGACAGATTGTATGTAACTAAGCTTACTAATTCTTTTAATACAGCAAAGAAAAAAAAACGTAACTGCTTCTTTATAAAAAAGAAATTGTTTGACTAAGAGCTAGTTGGTTGGTAGAAAGCATGTTTGTACTGTAAATAGAACGCTTTTAGGCTCTTCTTCCTTTTCCAAAGCTGAAATTATGTTGAGATTCCACATCTGACAAGTTTTAAAAAGGTTTTAAAAGATATACTGGCATGGACCTATCTTTTTAACATTTGAATTAACATTGTCTACTGAGTCTGCAACACCTTTACGTAATTTTTGTTTAGTTATTTGCAACGAAAAAAATAAAAGTGGCTACGCTGTAGTTCTGAATAAACCACAAAATTGTTATTGGGGCCACGGGGAAAAAGTAAATTAATTTCACTGTCCTCTAGGTTGCAATGTAGTTTTGATACAGAACATAGTGACTCTGGGGAATGCTTTTTCTTTGCATTGGCCTAAGCTACAATTTACATTAAAAGAACCAACGAACCAGCATTAATCATGTTTATTCTCGAGGTAATAATAACAATTCTTTCTCACAAAGTACAGCACTGCAAAACTGATCTTCAAACATTCTCCAACGGCGTGAACAGAATACGCACTATAACAGCTCAGAAATCACATGGAAATGTTGTCGTTGTCGTTGTTGGATATTTTCATCAATTTAGCTGAATGCAATATCACTTTTTTATTTATTTAGTAACAATAAATGTTATGTAAAATGTAATAAAAACGGCAGAAGGCAGCTTTCAGAAGAAAAATGACTCTCAGGACATATATTTCCCCTCCAATTTACTCTAAAAGATTCCTGTAATTTTAGTTTGATGTAATCCAGCTTGTGAATTGTTTTTTGGCGGTCGGCAGACTGAGCATTTCTACATTATGTATAATCATCCTGGTTCGGCATAATTATATAAGCGAAAGCAGATTGGAAAGCCTTTTGCGTTCAACATATATTGATGCCGCTTCTCAGTGGGCGCCCGAGATAGTGGCGCAGTTGTTTCTTAAGGAAGGCCGCGAGCGCCATCTAGCGCTCAATGATATACCATATTCTCCTCCTGCAGACAGCAGTCATTCAGAAGATGATGAAACAAGAGGTGGTTGTTATTTACTGCTTTTTTCAAGGCGAAAGAATAGTAAATCCCAAACCAGTCATCAGCCATACTCGCCACACGTTTGAAGCTTGTAACAGCTGGATGTTTAATTAGATATGAACACCTCTTTAGAATATGTACATATACTCTGTAAGGGCCTTTTAATTTTTACTAGGATTTAGGGCATAAATATTTTGGCAGTATATGGAGCGAAAGTGAACCGTTCGCTGTATCATTCCTCATACAAATCCATCATACCGTGGCACTCAATACTGTATATTGTAACGCAACGGGGGCTCAGGCGGGCGCCCTTGCCGCATCTGGTCGGCCCAAAGTATAGGTGGCTCGAACCCGGGACTTCCGCGTCTCTCTGCAGCGACCTAGCCCCGTGAGCTAAAGAGAGATCTCTCCACAGCCCAGTAGCTGTGGTCCTGTGTAACGCTTACGGCCGACAAGCACTGTGTAAGAGCCGGCGTACCAGAGCGGGTGACGTCACCGCCCTTCCCTGTGATAGCAGGACCACAGCTACTGGGCTGTGGAGAGATCTCTCTTTAGCTCACGGGGCTAGGTCGCTGCAGAGAGACGCGGAAGTCCCGGGTTCGAGCCACCTATACTTTGGGCCGACCAGATGCGGCAAGGGCGCCCCGCCTGAGCCCCCGTTGCGTTACAATATACTTCCTCCTGTCCACGGGGTGGCGCTGCACTTTACACAGTGCTCCAGATTTACACCACGCAAGTTGCCGGAAGGAGGGCGCCGGAATGGTTCCATTGTGTAATATTGTATATAACATCTCTGGAGGTAAGATAGGGTTTGGAGATGTGTGATAGTAACCTTCAGTAAATTATCGTTACTGTTTACCTTTAGATGTCTGCTGAAGTTGTATAACAGGGTCGCCAGACACGGATTAATTGTTACTTTACCGAGCACAGGGGGATGAAGAAGGGGTTGTGTTATGTAATTTTGATGTTGTGGATCTTTCCCACCAGAGACGGAATGACTAAAAATGTCCGAGGTGCAAATTTACTTTTTAATCTGGATTTAGTTTTCCCGGTCGTATGAACGCCACAGCTGAAATTCAGTTTCTGTTAGTTTTTTTTTTTGTAACATCTCGAAGAGGCGTTCAGTGTTTCCTTTATAATTTTCTTTTGCCGGAGATGTCAATAAGCCATCAGGTCCCAGTTTTGTTGTCGGTGTATGCCGGTTGTGACAGGGGTCTCAGCAGTTACCGTAAGCAGCGCCGGTCAGGTGCTGGCAGTGACTGGAGCACTCCTCTGACAGCACCTTGACAGGATGGTGAATAGTCTGGGCTCTTTCCTGACTGGGCAGAGGAGAGCACAGCTATTTAGTTGTGGGAAATCTGTTTTAAAACTAAACTACATTAAACCAGGCCATCGATTCATCCAGACTTTGTACTGTTCAGAAACAATTGAATCCACGTGCATGGTTATTGTGTTGTTTATGGTAATGTGCACTTATTTAATAAAGCTTTGTTTACTATCACGGTGATTTCATCTTTAAAACCTTTAATGTTTTTTTTGCACTCTGTGCTTCCACGGCTTGAAACAGATCATATCAGGCGCTGTCTCTTTAACACCTGAAAGACGCAGAGTTGTGAAGTATGAAACACTGAGCAGGGAAAGGCGCTGCCCTTGGAGGATACTGTACTTCAGCCTCCTGTGTCTTGTCAGGCAGGTGTGCTTCAGCGCACTTTGACTGACAGTGAGTGATGCTTGTCTTCTGACCTCAGATTTCCAGTGTGGATTTTGACTAGTGTGCCTGTACCGGGGTGTCTGTGCACGAATACAGTAGTCCAAGGCCACTGCCTTTCACTCTTCGGTGTTCTGTACTCCACAGCCCTGCATCTTTCAGGCGTTAAAGAGGCACCGCCTGATACAGTCTACCTTCCAGTTGACTTTTGGAAGAATTTTCTGAAAATGGAGGGGAAATATTTTCTGTGCTTCTTTGCAGTAGTCTAGAAATGCCCACAGATGGAACTGGGGACCAAGACCCAGCAACGCCGAAGAGCCCTGTCACTGCCCCCGAGCCCCAGGAGCCCGAGGTCCCACAGGAGAATGGGATCGGCGGAGAAGAAGAGGCGGGGTGTTCGTTCTCCAGCAGGGGGAGCCCCGGAGCAGCGCCGGTGGCAGCCCCTGCTGCCGGGCCGGCGCCGGAGCTGCCCAGGAAGCCGCAGGCCCTGCTGCACATCGACCGGCAGCAGATCCAGGCCGTGGCCCACAGCGCCCAGGCGGACGAGCTGCGGGGCCTGGGGGTGGACGTGTACGACCAGGAGGTGCTGGAGCAGGGGGTGCTGCAGCAGGTGGACCGGGCGATCAGCGAGGCCAGCCAGGCCGCCAGGAGAGCCGACGCAGAGAAGGAGTACCAGGCGGTGCTGGATGACCTGAGGTTCGGTGGCACAAGGCACCCTCTCTCGTTCACTCCCCCTCTCTGACTTACTTGGCCAATGTCCGAGGGCGGGTTTCGGACTGGTTTCAAAGCAGGCACAGCATAAGAGCAGGTGAAGGGTTATTCCATGCTGAAAAGAAATAGACACAAGAGACAATGAGAACTGACACGCCTGAAGAAGGCTCAGCAGTCTTAATGTGGTGTCTCTTTTCCTTTCAGCATGGAATGAACCTTTCCTGTTCCTTTTCAGCCTGTGCTTGCTGACGCCGCTTGAGCATCAGTGCACAGCATAAGCAGTACTGGCATCTGTTCACATTTCTCTTGTTTTTGGAACTGATTTTTAGAGCTAATCCAGACGTGCAAAATCTGAGTGTTAATTATGAGCATAATGATTTCATGTATGAGAGCAGACTTGCGTCTGGAGTATACAGAAACCCTGTCCCACTCATCGGTGCGGTTTCGAGGTTTCCATTGGGCAGAAGGGTGGAGCTCCTGGTACACGAAAGCCCCCCAGTCAGGCCCTGGGCGTGCAATGGGCACCACGGAGCTTGTGAAAATCTCGATTTCCTGCAACTCTTTGTCATTTAGACAGGGCAGACGTTACGATTTCAGTTCTTCAGTGGTTCTCAAGTCTTGTGTTGGAAAATTTAAAACCAAAAATCAGCTAACTGAAATCTAACTTTTGTCTTGTCTTCCTTAGGTCCTGTACAGCTGCTCTCAAACATGCCAATAAAATCATAGAGCAGCTCACGCCTTATACTGCCACAAGCAAAGACATCAGCAGGAAAATTGAATCAGTTAAAAGGCAGAAGGAAAACAAGGTAACAGCACTGTTTTAAGAGTCTGTTTCATTTTAAGTAGAGTGTCAGGAGTAAGAAATCGCCTTTCGTATTATTTTTATGTCTGCATATTAAAGGTTATTGTTATTTTTGGTTTTATCAGTAAGGACATAAGAAAGGTTACAAACAAGAAGAGGCCATACTAGATCAATTAGTAGTAATTTATTCCAGGATCTCATTTAGCCATTGAAACCAGGTTATTGGATTCAACACAACAACAATAATAATAATACAAATCCTTACACTTATGTAACGCTTTCTGGACACACCCCTCAAAGCGTTTTACAGGTAATGGGGACTCCCCTCCACCACCACTAATGTGCAGCCCCACCTGGATGATGTGATGGCAGCCATAGTGCACCAGAACACTCACCACACATCAGCTGTCAGTGGGGAGAAGAGAGTGATGAAGCCAGTTCAAAGATGGGGATTATTAGGAGGCCACGATTGGTAAAGGCCAGGAGGAAATTTGGCCAGGGCACCTGTGGTAACACCCCTACTCCTGTTCAGAAATGCCATGGGATTTTTAATGACCACAGAGAGTCAGGACCTCAGGAGTTTTATGTCTCATCAGAAGGACGGCGCCATTTTTACAGTATAGTTTTCCCATCTGTTTACTGGGGCATTAGGACCCACACAGCCTGCAGAGTGAGTGCCCTCAACTGGACCCACTAAGACCTCTTCCAGCAGCAACCTTAGCTTTCTCAGGAGTCTGCCATCCAGATACTGGTCAGGCTCACTCCTGCTGGTTGCCAGTTGTGAGTTGCAGGGTGATAAAACGTGGCAGCTTGTCTTTCAGATTTGCAGGTTTAATGTGTTCAGTCCAGCTCAAAATGAAAAAAAGATTAAATTAGCATGATGGAGATCACATATAGGCCAAGGAATGAGCAATGGAAGTTGTTTGCACGCCTAAATCAGAATATTCCCTGACTGACAAACAAGTGATGTGCACTTTCAGAGCAGGGTTAAAGGCGAGTGGTGGGCCATGTGGCTGAGAGTAGCTCACAGGCAGCTGTTCGTGTGTCCCCTTCAGAATATTCAAATCCAAGAGCACCTTTTGTATTCAATTAGAAAAGTAAGTCATTCACGAGCAAAGTCGGCATTGAGAAGCAATTTGTTAATCAGCTCTCGATTTTGCAGGAGAAGCAGCTGAGAAAGATTAAGGCAAAGCAGAAGCGTCTGCAGGCTGTCCTTGGAGGAGAAGCTGTTCTGGAGATTGAGGCTGATCCAGATGAGGATGATGAAGGTGAGTGGGCATAGTGACCGCTCAGGAGTTCGGTGGATGGCTTTGTGCCTGCCGCTGGGGAGGGTGTGAAAATTGCTTCATGTTATATCAGTCGCTGCGCTTCCTCATATGGTTTTATAAGGGCAATAATATAAAAAGCTGATCTTTAAAATAATGTTCTATGGTGCTCAGTGTAAACGTAGGGCTGGTCGAGCATCCTGTGATTGTGCTGATACACAGGGAAAATTAATGAGAAAAAAGTGTTAGTCAGAGGTTTGTGGCTCATTAGAGAGCTGGATGTAAATGACAGTGGAAGATTTAGATTTCATCTGGATTACAGGAACGTAACTATTCTGAATTTCTTCATGGTGTCAGAAATGGCCCATGTGTAGAGAGTGCAGTGTATCTTTCCAGAAGCTTGACAGAGTGTTCCTCCCATCAGTCTGCCCTCCTAATGAATGTTGGTATCAAAAGAAAAGGAAAGACAAGAATGAGCCACACCATCCTCAATTCTCTAAGCTTCAACCCACCTCCGGTTTTAATTACCTAAGAGTAATAATTACTTGGATTATTGATTGGATAAGAAGGCAAAACACCTTTTTTAAAAAACAAATTGGGTACGCTTACGGCTCTTGAATTCAGTGGTTTGAAGGGGAACCGCAGTCCCAATTTCTCAGATCAGTTATTAAATCTCGGTAGCTAAATAAATTCATTGACGTTATAGAAAAAATTAACAAATTTCAAATTAGGCACAAAATCGTGCACTCCGTGAAAGTACTCTAAGTCTCCATATTTTCGCAGACTCGCATTTGAGTTCCCACTAACTGTGACGTGATTCGGCCCTTCCTCCTCAATGGTCGCTGTAATGACTAATGTAATGCGATGTACTAGCGTATAAGTACAGGTTGTTCAGCAGGCATTTCACCGCAGAAATGTTCCAAAGTGATCTGCATGCGGAGTTGATAAGTAGGTTGTATTTGTAGTCTTGAAGTCGAGAGCAGTATTTCTGTTGGAGATGTATTCACAAGTCTGCTTGTTTACAACGTAGCCTGCAACGCATCATTGGAAGTTTTGATGCCTCGTTCTGAATAGCAGAGCATGGCACTGTGCAGACCTGGAAAAAGAAGTCTATTTTGGGATGTAAATTGGAGGTTTTACAAGCTACTGTGTAGATTTTACATTTACCGTGGTTTGAAATGCACTCATCAATGCTGATTCTTTCTAGCCCCGAAATATGAAAATAGCGTTGCAGTTCCCCTTTGAGGAATGAGCAGTGGCGGAAAAAATAAAGGTCAGAAAAACCCATGCACTGTCTGTACTCTGGTTTTGTCTCCAGAGCCTGGCCCCTCGACTCTTGGCAGCATGCTCATGCCAGCTCAGGAAACCGAATGGGAGGAGCTCATTCGGACTGGCCAGATGACCCCTTTCGGTACCAGAATCCCCCAGAAGCCGGAAAAGAAGGAGCCCAGGAAAGTCATGCTTGATGAGGCGTCTGGATTTGAGAAGTATCTGGCCGATCAGGCCGTGATGGCAATGAACAGGAAAAAGCTGCGATCCAGGAAGAAGGTGAAGAGACCTCGCCGCGAGCCCACAGATCCCGGCGCGGCCGGGCAGGTCGGAGTGCAGGAGAATGGGAAGGTGTCGGGGAAGGGCCAAAAGCTCGAGAAACACCTGCGGAAGTTACAGAGGAATGCCTTGAAACTCCAGTCCAAAGCGAAGGTCAAAGGCGAGAAGCCTCCTCCTGCCGAGAAAAGGAAATCCCGTTCCCACCGTGGCTCCGAGAGCGGGGAGTCCGAGTACATTCCCAGCGACGAGCTCTTCGACCCCGAGGAGCCGGAGGAGGAGGAGGAGGAGGACAAGTTCTGGGCGGACGAGGAGGAGTACGACCCAAAGCCGTCCAAGCAGCAGAAGCGGCGGCCGGGGAGGAAGACCACGGAGGAGGAGGGTGACGAAGATTTCCGCAGCAGCTCCGAAGAGGAGGGTGCGGCTCGAAAGGGCCGCGTGAAGAGATGCAGAGACGACGGGGACGTCGAGTTTTACAAGCAGAGGTTGAGGTGAGGCCCGCCGCAGGGGTGTGCCCTCTTCTGGAAGAGTTTCCAAGTAGCCCGCCTCTGCGTTGCGCATTTCGTATCGGGCTAGGTGGCGGTTTCTCCCGAAAAAGCTCCTGTCTCTCAGGCATGGGGTGCGACCGTGACCTGGGGGTTTGGCGGGTGGGTTCTGCTCATGGCCTGTGAGCAAGATCTAGGGAGCTTGTAGACGGAAGCCGGCGTAGGACACAGTTGTTCTATTAGTGCACTGACTGTCTTCAACAAGAACGTCAACAGTGTTCGTACTGAACAAGCGACATGGTTTCACTGGCCTGAGCAGTCTGTATTTTTACACAGCTCTTCTGAAATGTTTTCTGAGCAGCGTGATACATCGCCACCCGTTTTTTTTTTTTCTTCCTCAGGTTTGTTAAATAAAGAGCAGTGCTTGCTCAGACTTAATTAAAAATGTCTACCAGGAAGCCTGAAGAAATTTAAAATGGTGTCCCCGTGAAGTGACAGGAGCAGGGCGTAAATGAAGATGGATTTTTTGTACCCTCTCTCACACCTTTCATTTGAAGCTCAAATGCTTAATTGTCTGTATCAATCTTAATTTGCTTCATAACGACACTGCTACTAACTGCCATGTCCCTGCAGCTAGACTGGATCAATTAAAGCCACCCTGAAAGCCCATAAAAAGTGAGCTAACTAAGGCAGAGCAATGGGTTTCTCAATTTGGGAAATTAGTATAATTAACCAGGGATCCTTTCTTATTTTAAATACAAACTATGCATTTTGCTAAAAATGTAAAACTATATTAAATCTCAGTGTGATGCCTGCAAAAATGTCTCCTAAATCAAATTGTAGTGACTGCTTGGCTTGAAATGCGTTGCAGTGATTTCTCTACATAACAATCCTAAAGAAAAATGCAAATTAAATACACATCCGTAAAACATAGAGGACCGTGGGGATAGATTTGCGAGGAGTTTTAATAATGTTCTTCTGGAAGACAGTTCAGACAGAAAATATTGGAAGTGAGCAATGGCTTTCTTCATATTTACACTCTCTAGGCTGACAGAGGCTGGGTGAGGCTCTTTGTTCTCCTCTGGAAGGCAGAGATGTGGAACGGAACTACTTCAGATTCGGGGTGGAAGGGAAAATACATGAATGAAATTCCATGAAACGAGTTCATGGTTAAGACATGGCGAAACCCTGTGTACGTCTGTAGAACTGATCGTGTCCCTGGCTAAATCAGCTTGCAGGATTAGTCATGAAGATAGATATTAGAAGCTTAGTAGCGTTGGAGTCCTGCTTGTTTTGAAAACCTCTTGGACTGATTTGACGGGATTAGATTGTCTTCTTTTTGACCCGCCTGATCCTGTCGAATCCTTCGAACTGTATTTGATGGCCTATTAGTTCAACACGTGAGAGAATTATTCTTTGTCTTCTTAAAAGATGTGACCACTAACAGATTGGGCCATGGCTATTTGGTATCCCGATGCGGGGTCTGGTGCTTTCAGACTTGCAGATGGTGCAGAGGTATGGGTTTCTGTGCCTTGGGCCGGCAGCTGTAATGACTCGGTCGCTGCATTTGTCCAGGAGGTGGAAGAAACAGAGACTGAGGGAAAAGATGGAGCAGCAGGAGGCTGGAGCTGACGAGTCCGAAGACAGCGATGCTGAATTTGATGAAGGTTTCAAGATGCCTGGATTCCTCTGGAAAAAGCTGTTTAAGTAAGGTTTAGGTGTTTGATTGAATATTGGTTAAATCCTCCGAGCTCTTCAGGCATATGAAGGATACCTTGAACCTCTGTACACGGAGAGTATGTTTAAAAGAATATTCAAAAACACGTGCAAGTGTAATTGGGTTTTTATTTTTTGACTACAGTGTTTTTTATAGAAATCAAAAGCAGAGATATAGGCTATTTATACACTTGTTAAAATATTTTTACCAGTCGTGTTAGATAAAAGTAGTATCTATACATCAATTGTCAATAGTAGGTGCTTGGAGCAAGGGAATATATTTTGGAAGTGAGTTGACAGTGGTTTGGGAATGCAGCATTGAGATAAAGTCAGGTGGTGTCTTTCAGTGTGCAATTTGTAGCTCCTGCCATCAAGGCTGTTAAAGCACATGAAATATAAATGCCTCCTCATAGTGCCTGTGTCTAACAGGCATGATTCATGTTACTCTTAGAATTCTGGGTTGAATCAATACAGATAATTACCAGGTGATTAATTTATCATTAGTTCTTGTTGTGTGTTTGTCAAACACGTCTGGCATTGTTCACAGGTATCAACAGACAGGTGTCAGGTGGCTGTGGGAATTGCACTGCCAGCAGGCAGGAGGAATTCTGGGGGATGAGATGGGCCTGGGCAAGACCATCCAGATAATTGCCTTCCTGGCAGGGCTGAGCTACAGCAAGATCAGGACTCGTGGCTCAAATTACAGGCAAGTGCCCCTCTCTCCAGACTGTCAGTCTCGAGCTCAATTAATATTTCATCAGCTGTACTGCTGGTGGAGGAGGACCTCCTAAATTATTAAAGACATTTCAATTACAATATTCCTTTAATTCTTTTAGTGGGAACATCAAAGGAAGATATTTACGAGATGGTAGAGCTGTAGGGCTGGGGAAATTAAACATGTAACACATTTAATGAATTCCAAACGGTAATGCTTTGTTTTGCAGATGCACAGGGGCTGGATATGCGTGGGTCAATACAATGTCTAGCTTTGAATTCCACAAATTGATTGTTTACCAACTCAATTACGGCTCAATATCAATAGTTTACACAACATAGAATTTTAAATTGCTTATAATACTTTTAGCAGCATTTATCATATCTCGAGATTGCATCTGCTTTGGTGAAACGTGGACTTACCATTCTCTGCAGCAGACTCTGTTATGAAACCCACAAATGTTGTTTTTACCGCTGAAAAACACCTTTTTCTGTGGCTTAAATCTGGCGACTGGAGAGTTTGGACAGATCTTAATTTGGACCTCCAACAGGCTGTACATTTTTCTGTTCAGAGTGAAATCATTCTTTCCATCTTCAAACTGAATTCCAAAGAAGAGAGGCATCGGAAAGAAATAAGCGCGGTGTAGTTCGCCCAGCTGTTCTTGTGATTGTAAACCGAGAGCCTTAACGTCTATATTCGCAATAGAATGATGCATATTTCGATATATAAAGCCACTTGTATTTTATTTTCTCATCGGAATGTCATAATCACCATTCATGTCTGATTTCCTTTAAATTAAAACATGCATGCATGGGCAGCATAACAGATATTAACAGGTATTCTGTGCTTCACTGCCTCACTCTATATAACAGCAGCTTCTGTGTGTTTAGATACGCCGGACTGGGCCCCACCATCATTGTGTGTCCGGCCACGGTGATGCACCAGTGGGTTAAGGAGTTTCACACGTGGTGGCCTCCCTTCCGCGTGGCCGTGCTGCACGACACTGGCTCTTTCTCCAGCCGGAAGGTGGGCTTAGGTCGCAGGACCCTCGTTACAGATGTGCATGCTTTAACTCTGAATTAATTCCATAAAAGTTTCTGAATTTTGTGGGCTGTGAAAATGTAACTGCGATGACTGGAGAGATCAGAATACAATCCTTTGATTCAGTTGGGTTTTCCTGCAGTCTTTCCGGTAGTGTTCAGTCTCCAAGCAAGGCCTTGGGGCTCAGATTTAAACGTCGATCCGCCCGCTAGTGTCACATTTCGAGTCCGGCGCTCTGTGGCAACTGTGCGTT
This sequence comes from Lepisosteus platostomus, assembly GCF_059453375.1. Classification (NCBI taxonomy): domain Eukaryota; kingdom Metazoa; phylum Chordata; class Actinopteri; order Semionotiformes; family Lepisosteidae; genus Lepisosteus; species Lepisosteus platostomus. The sequence continues at coordinate 17,625,498 of NC_142616.1, read as the reverse complement.
GAGCTGCTGTGAGACAGCGCTGGCAAGGGGACAGCAGTGGACACACTGAGAGCTCCTCATGATTGACAGGATGACCACCATGTTGATTTCATCAGCGCCTCCTGCTTTGCCCTATTATCAACGTGCTACAATAATGTAAATAATGTAGTCTGCGTGTACTGTGTGTCTTCCGTACTCCTATGCAGGTCAAGAAAGTGTTTCATCTTAAAAAATTGTTTTATTTCTGAAACATGACTTTAAATAACAAAAGGACATACTAACAACTTTTGTCACAGACTGTATTTGTCCGGTTCATGATAGTGGGACAAACGTGCTTATGTGTAAAATTGAGTAATTGGTACAGCTGTGTGTATTCCATGATGAACATATTCTAGACTCACCAGTACATGTTAAATTATAGGCTGTTTTAAAACAATGATCATCTCAAAATATAAAGCCACTTATATACTGTATTAATAGAATCAGAAAACAAATGTACAACTTTACAAACAGCATTATTTTAGGAAATGATTATATTGTGTATAAACCATAATTAGAATATTATATACTGTTGCCACATTGCCACCTTCAGATTTTACAAAATAAGCAAGGCTGGGCCTGGTCCATACTAGGACAGGGTTCCTTTAGGGAAAAGGTTGCAACTTTGTGTTGAACCTGTAGGTGGCGCTCTTCCCTCTGGGATGGTTTCTGGGACACCGCGGTAGAAGGTGTCGTCCTTCAAGTGAACCATTAAACTGAGGTCTTGATTGTTTGGTCGTCCAAGACAGCATGGCCCCGTTCTTAAGAGTAGAGGTGCTGTCAATATCCTGTCGAACTTCCAGTCTGGGCTCTCGCAGTCTGGGCTCCCTAAAGTTCCTTCGTGATTCAGCTGGTGAAGCAGTTTCTCATTCCTCCCCCTGATCTGCTGCACTGTGATGGGTCAAGTGACTCCTGTCCAGTATGGGAAGTGCTCAGGGAAGCGCTTTACATATTAGTCAGGTGAAAAATAAGTTGGTGTTGGATGTATTAGAACAATGAATCCATCTTCCACACCAATGGTTATCTTCTAATCCACCCAAATATCGAATTCTGTTTTCAAATAACTATATCATTACCATGTGTGGTTATTTGCACTTTGAGGAGAGGGGACCAACACATCTTTAGACTTCTTCCTCTTTTAAAACAGACCCTAGATGGTTTTGGCATCAGTAGAAACATCATTATCTTCAGTTTCACATTTTACAGTTGCCTCTGTTAGACGTCTTGATTTTCATAATTTTTAGAAAGAGTTATCTTGTTGAATCCTTTCTGTTTTCTTACGTCTTTAATCACTCTTCTGTATGTTTGTGTCCGTGGTTCAGAGTCTGTGGAATAACCCCTAACCCTTAATAAAATACTGTTGCTCTGTTAACTTGGTTATCTTAATTAGGATCTATTTGCTGTTGTCTATACTAATGAACTAGTTTGCTGATCCAAATTAAATTCCTTAGTTGGTTTCAAAGATAATCAATACAATTGTCTAATTTGCCTTGGCGCGCTCAGCCTGGAAGGCCTAACCATAAGCACATTTTCTTTGTTTTGTAATTGTTAATTTAGCTGTTTAATAGCTCTGGTCATTGCCAAAATCGCCGCAGATTTAACCATTAATGATGTTTTTTAATAATTCTGATATTTAAGGACTTTATAAAGTATATTATATTTGATAGCATTTTACCACTTTTTACAGCAATTTTCATTTCAGTGTTTTATCATGTAATCCCAGCAATAGCGCTGGTATCCTGTACTCAGCATAAAAACCTTGACATGGAGTTACTTTGTGATTTTGAACCTAAAGAACTTAAGGTGATAGTCAAACAAGTAAAGCTCAGGCCATGCATGGTGAATTATTTGCTTTTTTCCAAAGTGACCCATTTATAGTTTTTATAGTACGGTAATAAAGTTATAGTGTTGTTTGTGAGCAATGTATGAATTTTAGACTTTTCTAAAAATGCATGGTTTGTCTAATTATATTCTAAATTGGAATTATTTCGCTTTAAACAAGACCGTAACTAGAAGGTTAATCACAGTTCTTGTGCATGTATTTAAAGGGAATTCAGTACTCACAATCACACATGTATAACCTGGCACGCTTCTGTTTTGCGTTACTCATAAAATATCCTCAGGCTCACTGCGCAAAGTTATTGAAGTAGCAATAATTCCTTCAGTAGACGTCATTTTAGCTTTAGTTTATGTGGTGCTGTTTTTAGTTGGGGTTTTTTTAAAGTCCTCTGACAAAAAAGGAATTACACCCTCCCAGTCTGAGTGCCACTGAAGAATGGCTGTGATAATCCAGAGGCTCAACGACGGAGACACGAGGTGTGCTGCCAAGACCTCCTCTCGCTTTTCGTCTCTTTTCCTCCTTGTCAGCACAAATCCTCGTTTATTAAAGATTTAGCTTGAAGGAAGTTTTAATTAATTACAGGTTCAGTAATTCCTGACTAGGAGGCTCCCACGCCGTGTTTACTGTGAATGGTCTTCAGGAGCCTGAGCTGCCTTTGTGCTCTCTCCGCTGCCTGACAGTGTGATTTATGGCTGTTGTTTTCCACCCGTCCACTGTTTGCCCTCCAGGAGGGATCGGTCTCAGGAGCATCTGTAATATCTGCAGTACACTCGCAAAGTGTCTTTTAATGACAGCAGCACAGCATTCAGCAAGTCAGGCTAATAGCAGATGTACCCTATTAATTGCACAAAAAAAACCAGAGAGGTTACATATTTTACAAGCTTTTAATTTGAAGTCACCGGAGATGATTTGTGTTAAGTGCACAGATAGAGATCTGCGTTATATTTTGTGATGGACCGCTACCAGGTATCGAGTTTAGACAGTGGCAGAGTGATATCTGGTAGCCTTTAGCCTAAAGGTGTTTCATGTGGAACATTTTTCCTTGTGAGTGGGGAAAAAAAGAAGTAAAATCTGAACTTACTAGCAGGACAACGGCACAGTATTCTGAATGGGAAATGAGAGTGATTGTTTTTTCATTGTTTATCATCATTTCGCCTTATTTAGACAACAACAATCTTTCATTTTACTACTTATTGATGTTTGCTCTTTTCTTTTTTTTGTTGTTGTTGTTGTTGTTGGGATTTCTTTCCACGTTTTGCTAAATGGAATTTGATTTCTGTTCCAGGAAAAGCTGATCCATGAGATAGCAGCCTGCCACGGGATTCTTATCACTTCCTACTCGTATGTTCGGATCATGCAAGACTATATTCAGAAGTACGACTGGCACTATGCGATTCTGGATGAAGGGCACAAGATCCGAAATCCATATGCTGGGGTTACACGTGCTTGCAAACAGGTGAGGCTATCCCCCCGGGGGGGGTCAGTGGACTCTGATATACTCTTGGTGTTCAGCACTGTTCATTTACAGAATCTGTACCCCAACAGTGTGCACAGATTCTCTGCAATCAAATCCTACCACTGTTACATAAAAGGACCAGTTAAGCTGTATCATTTCTCTATATATTAAAATTTCATTCCTCTGTTCCTGTTCTTTTGTTAAATGGATATTAATCTGCGTTTAGATTATAAAGACTCGTGTGCCAACTTTGAGTATTGGTTTTGCCACGATTGCTCAGCAGTACTGTTGTGAATGAGACGGAACATGGACTATTTTCCATGTGTTCTAGAACATGTTTTAATTGTGTGTTTATATGTGTATTTCCTTTTCTCCTTTTCTTGTCCCAGTTCCGCACACCCCATCGCTTCATCCTGTCGGGGTCTCCAATGCAGAATAACTTGAAGGAGCTCTGGTCGCTCTTCGACTTCGTTTTCCCCGGCAAACTGGGAACGCTGCCCATTTTCATGGAGCAGTTTTCAGTCCCTATCACTATGGGAGGTTATTCCAATGCTTCTCCGGTCCAGGTATGACACTTGTCACTGGCGCCAACTCGTCCGGCTGGCTCTCAGCCCAGCGCACTTGTTTCCCACGTCACCCCCAGTGTGTTGTAAAAGCGAGAAGGCGGGTTTCACTTTTCTCTGGTTCCCCCTAATATAGTGCCTGAGTCTGCTCCACACCCAAGGCCTTGCTCAGGGATAAAGCATCCACTCGCTGAGCCTTGAGTCCTAGGAAATGTGTTGACCAGTCAGCATATTCCGATACTCTCCCATCACACGAACTGTTAGAATACGGCAATAAAACAAAACCAATTACAAGCCCGAATGAAGACAAGTGTTTAAATTCGGTCTTTTTAATCACGTAGCAAGAGCCCCTGTGTGTCTGAGAGGGGTATTCCTTAGCCTGGTGGCCAGACACGTAAGGGCGCGAGAGGTTGGCAGCAGCAGCACAGAACGCAGGTTTGCGGAGTCAGTCAGTGCGGAGCGAGGTGCTCAGTTGGGACCGTCCGCACCGAGCCTGGGAAGTAGGAAGTGAGAGTCCGTCACAGGGACAGAGGCCAGGAGTCAAGGCTTGTGAGGAGGTGGTGTCCAGCCATGTCTCCACGTCACCCGTTGCAAAACAGAGGAGGCTTTTGGCCCATCAAGCCCTGTGGTAACTCGGCAGCTCTGCAGCAGTGGCTGTTTGTGCACAGCCAACCTTCTTGTTGCTGCAGAGAGTCTGCTAAATACTTCAGTAGCATCAAGATATAAATGTTCTTTTTGTGCTGAGTTTATTATCTGATCCCCAATAACAGGCTGCGTCGGGTTTTGTTTGTGCCTGTAAACTGCTGAGAAGGCATCTACCAATAGGACACTGATCTAAAATATAAATATTGAACTGAAATTGATTGTAGAGCAATCCAGAAAGGGCTAATGCACTTAATTTTTTTAGCTTTTAATACAGGCCATTTAGGGCACATGGAAAAAAGGATGTGTGTGCCAGGCTGTGAAAGGAATAATCTAGTGTCTTTATCAGCGGACCTTTTTCAATAATGCACTGACCGTATAGATTTACTTTCTTCGATGCCTTAAAAGGAATATTGATGTTCCTTCCCCAGCCAATAATGAAAACCTTTACTAATTATTAATGTTATTAAATGGTTGGAAATAGCTAACTTCACTGTTCATTTAGAATGCCTTTAGCAGCAAATGCTTCTCAGCTGTCTGTTCCCAGGTTCTCTGTCCTCCCTACGTTCTGCTGAGTTTGTGTTTTATTTTTCTTTACCACGTTTCAGACGCGGATTTATTCAATAGCAAATAGTGAGAAATAACGGAAGGCTGGAATCGTAGTCGGAGGAAAGATGTGATCACAGAAGAAAATATATGTCGGCTCACAAATCATTTCAAATTGTCCTTTTTAACGTGAAGAAGGGATTTTAATAAAGGTCGCTGTTGAAATATTCACATTTTACTGCATTCAGCTTCATTTGTTATCTACAGCCAGATGATAGCTTTTACTACATATTCATGGTTTTAATGACGTGGTTCTGTACTGATAAAGTAAGGGTGTAAGAAAGCAAACACTTGACTTAAGCTCCTTGCCTTCTAAATTAATGTCTTCATGCATTTTTGATTGTTTTTTTTTCATGAGATTATGAGTTCCAATTACAAATAGTTTTTAATTCAATAATTTTAATTGCTCCGTGTTTCATCCTCTTTTAAATGCTTTTAGTAAATTAGCAGTGAGCTTGTACATCATGCGGGTAGTACTTCACAGATGATTCATTATTGTAGCATATGCTCACTTAAGATCAGCATGGCCTTTTATTTTTCTGTGATCACAAGCTCGGCCTCTCACTGCCTTTTGTCGTCTCAAGTGGGCACTAATCTCCACTCATTGTCTGGTGTCTTCCAGGGCTGCAGGCCTCCTGCTGGTTTCTTTTGATCTTTAGGCCCTGTTAGATTACTGGTAAAAGGCATTTGGCCTAACACAGGATTAGGCTAACGGCAGAGATAGAAGAGAGCTCCCCCCCCTTGGGAGAAGCAGCACTTAAATGAATCTTTAATGTGTCGATCTGCTGAATGAAAACAGCAGAAGAAGGTGAAACTTTATGGTTGGCACCGGTCAAAGCTTTTGGTTGGGCCTGCCGAGTTCTGCATAACTTCTTCTGGAGCCTGTTCCTGAGACCTCCTATATCTCGGCTCTGAAAGCAGCCCAGTGCCATTGACTGAACATTCCTACAGTAGGTACGATACAAGACAGACAACATTGGCACTACAACCTGCCTGCGTCTAAAGTCCTTTTTTTAATGAGGGTTATGAGGTGACCACATGGAAAGACCACAATGTGAATTGTTTCACATCTCAGAAGTTGCAAAATCGTTTTCATGTGGCGGTACTTTGACGTTTTATCTTTATAGGTACAGACAGCTTATAAGTGTGCCTGCGTATTGCGAGACACCATAAACCCATATCTCCTGCGAAGGATGAAGGCAGATGTCAAAACAAACCTTTCACTGCCTGACAAAAATGAGCAGGTAAGCTTTGCCAATAGAGTGGAGTCCAGTGCCGTGTTACTGTTTGACTTGACCTTTCTTAACCTCCCTTAAGCGTAGATGACATGACTTGATTTCTGTTCCGAGTGTCATAATGTTTTCCAGACACTTTTGATACTGCAGAATAACATTTCTTAATTTTAACTATATTCATACTGTATGATGCCGTATGATATGAGCCTCTTAAAAGCCTACTTTGGCAAGTTAATCTATGTTCTGTATTTAAAATGTTCAGTTAATAATTTTCTTGTTTCTGTTCCCCCTCAAAAGGTGCTGTTTTGCCGATTAACAGAAGAGCAGCGCCAGGTATACCAAACCTTCATAGATTCCAAAGAGGTCTATCAGATCCTGAATGGTGAGATGCAGGTATAGTTGCCCTCACTAATAAAGTCTTATGTTTTCCTCTGAAATGTGTAATGAATATTCCGGTGGTTTACAAAGGTATGTTTACTTTGAGCATTATTTGGACTATGTGGCTTTTTTCTTTATAATAGTATTGGGTATAAAAGAAATCTGAATAACTAAGCCTGGTTTTCCTTACTAAATCCACTACAGTGAGCGCTGATTATTAAAGCTTTGTTGCGCCACTTCCCTTTTTTGTGTGCAGCTCTCGTAATGCAAACAGGGAGTCTGATGAATGGCATTGTAGATGCTTGTTCAGTACTTCAGGAAAGTGCCCTCACTACCCTGATGCATCACCCTGTCTTTATCAGTGATCGGCACATGTTGAATCCAAACACTTTTAGTTCTCCCACACAGTCCTGGTTTATTGGGTACAGGGACTGTTGCGTCTTCCCTCAGCTGTGACTGACGCAGATGCAGAGATTCCGGCCCATTATTTTTACATAAGCTTGCCAATTCGACGACTCTCTTTAGCGGTCTGTTGAAAGGGCCCGCTTCCTTCGAATGCAGGTGCAGTTTCGCGTGTGCGGTAAGGACATCTCGGAACAGTGCCATGCACACTTCAGAAGGAAAGGAAACAACACGATTCCACTTCTGCCTGCTTCTGCCACACTTCTGTGTTCCAGTAACTCGCAAATGTTTCATCAATTATTCAGCTGTTTGACCTGAACATTTGAGCTCACTAGGTGCTTTTATTGCACATTATATCCAGAAAAAAAATATTTAGAATGGATACATTTTGAAATGCAAAACAGCATCCAAATAATAGCGATTAAAATTAGGATTACCAATTATCATAAAACATTCATGTAGCAAGATTTTAGCAGTACGCCGTACAAACATAACTTCAAACGTTGATATGTCCGTGTTCAAGGGTGACAGTTGTGTATATAGTTTTCTTTATTTTCCAAGGAAAAACATTTGAATGCTTTATGATCAGGTTAGTAATGCTGCTTTGTATCAGCAGTGGAGGGAACTTATCTGATAGAGCATGTGGATATCTGTTTACTGGTTGCATATCTGTCATGATGAAAAATGCTGTGTGAGAGAGCACTGCAAGCAGGACAGACTCAGCCATTCTCATTGGACCAGGATGTCAAATACACAGTCCCCTTCCATGTTCTTGATGTTGTCAAAACTGATACTCTGGATTCTTTCACGAAACAGATGGATGAGATCTTTGGATCACTTAGCTGCTAAAAATAAAAAAATATAGAATGGTCAAATGTTCCTTTGAGCCGTGTCTGTCAGTCCAGTTTTACGTCGTTGCTCTGATTGAGTGTGAATGTTGTCCAAGGACAAACGTGTTATTTTAATTTGCATGTTGTTTAATAATCGTGTTACAATTTGTTTATTTCCTTTATCTTTTCTCCTTCTTATTTAGTTCTCATGTTTTGAAAGGAGAGGTGGAAATAGGCAATTTATTGCACTGTCCCAAGTGCTCTAGAGGTCATTTGGGGATAGATGTGCAGTTTACAAACCCTAATGTGGTCTAAAGTCCATTAAGTTGAATTTTTAATGTGTAGTCTGTTGACGTTTCTGTTTCAGTTTCCAAGCTACCAGAAGAGAAATCTTTTTTTCTTCCTTAAGGATATTTACATTAATGGGTATTATATACCCCATTGTTTCTGAGAACTTTGGACATTTTAGGTAGATTTTCTGATGGAAGACCAGGCTTTGAAGAATGCTTAGGAAAGATTTAATTTGAATAAAGCAAATCTATACAAATGTAAGGAAGTGAAATCGTTTTTTTATATGCTTTTCAATGAGTTACTTCCAAAAGGTCCTCGGGTTAAAACTGAAAGCAAATACAAAATATGTAGAAAGTGTTCATTCAAATGATATGGTAAGATCTGGTCCGGTCAGCAGATCCACTGTAAGCTTTGTTATAAACAGTCCACTGGTGAAGGAACAGCGGACGCAGTTTCTTTTTGGTTGAGGAATCAAAAGTTTGCCCCAATGTTTTAGGGAGATTCTTTGAACCATGGACCCCCAAGCTGAGCAGGTGAATGGCTGCCAATGGGTATGAACCCCGGATATTCAGGCTGGCCTGGTTTCTCTTTCCAGGTGTTCTCTGGCCTGATAGCTCTGAGGAAAATCTGCAATCACCCAGACCTGTTCTCTGGGGGTCCTATGATCCTGAAGGGGGTTCCGGATGAGCAGCTAACTGAGGAGGAGCGCTTTGGGTACTGGAAGCGCTCTGGTAAACTGATTGTCGTGGAGTCTCTGCTGCGGCTGTGGCACAAGCAGGGCCACCGAGTGCTGCTCTTCTCTCAGTCGCGGCAGGTCAGTGCTCACACCGCTCAGGAGAAGGTGCTGTTACTGTAGGAGAAGGGCCTCACAGTGTCTGTCACAGTGCTGTCAACACTGCACTGCTCTGGAGAAGAGCCTCACAGTGATGTCACAGTACTGTCAACACTGCACTGCTCTGGAGAAGAGCCTCACAGTGATGTCACAGTACTGTCAACACTGCCCTGCTCTGGAGAAGAGCCTCACAGTGATGTCACAGTACTGTCAACACTTCACTGCTCTGGAGAAGAGCCTCACAGTGATGTCACAGTACTGTCAACACTGCACTGCTCTGGAGAAGAGCCTCACAGTGTCTCTCACAGTACTGTCAACACTGCACTGCTCTGGAGAAGAGCCTCACAGTGTCTGTCACAGTACTGTCAACACTGCCCTGCTCTGGAGAAGAGCCTCACAGTGATGTCACAGTACTGTCAACACTGCACTGCTCTGGAGAAGAGCCTCACAGTGATGTCACAGTACTGTCAACACTGCACTGCTCTGGAGAAGAGCCTCACAGTGTCTGTCACAGTACTGTCAACACTGCCCTGCTCTGGAGAAGAGCCTCACAGTGATGTCACAGTACTGTCAACACTGCACTGCTCTGGAGAAGAACCTCACAGTGTCTCTCACAGTACTGTCAACACTGCTCTGCTCTGGAGAAGAGCCTCACAGTGATGTCACAGTACTGTCAACACTGCACTGCTCTGGAGAAGAGCCTCACAGTGTCTGTCACAGTACTGTCAACACTGCACTGCTCTGGAGAAGAGCCTCACAGTGATGTCACAGTACTGTCAAAACTGCACTGCTCTGGAGAAGAGCCTCACAGTGTCTGTCACAGTACTGTCAACACTGCACTGCTCTGGAGAAGAGCCTCACAGTGATGTCACAGTACTGTCAACACTGCACTGCTCTGGAGAAGAGCCTCACAGTGTCTCTCACAGTACTGTCAACACTGCCCTGCTCTGGAGAAGAGCCTCACAGTGTCTGTCACAACATAGCACCTGGCAGTGAAATGTTTCACACATACTCCACATATAGACTTTGTGTTGTGAAGGAGATTTTTTAACTGGACAAATTCTGCATAATTTCAGTCATTGTGGGTATTGTTTTGTTTTCCAAAACAGTTCTTACCAAAGGTTTAGTTTATTTATACTTTTTCTTCTAAGTAATCAGTAGTGAAGTGTTTTACGTTTTTATGAGAATTGTGTGTGTTTATACCAGTGGCTGCAACTGTATATATCATTTTCATCCACAAATAAGTTTCTGAAATGCCATTTGTTATTCAATACAATTCATTATGAAATGCATTTTATTATACAGGATCTTTCAGGGGCCAGCTTTTCCTGTTCAATAGAAATGGGATTTTTCCACAGAATGCATAGAAAATTACGGTGTGTTGCTTTTCTTTGTACATGCACTCTTAATGGCTTTTAATCCTAAGTAATCCTGTTAACCATGTTTGGTGTGAAACCGCCTCTTCTCCCAGATGCTGAATATCCTGGAGGTCTTTGTGAGGGACAGAGGGTTCTCCTACCTCAAGATGGATGGAACCACCACTATAGCTTCACGGCAGCCTCTTATTGCACAGTACAATGAGGTGAGCAGAGACTGGCTGTGCTGTCCCACAGAGTTACAGGACATTCGGTCTGCAGACAGTGCAGTTTCTTCAGTCACATGCAGTGCCGATGCACATATCTGACCCTAAAGCCAGAAAAAGAAGTGCTGTCCCAACCATACCCAGGGAAGGATTTGATTTGTTTAATTCTTATAATTGCATCATTCTTTAGCAATACCCCCCCAGAAAATATCTCCATCTCTGTAAAGTGATTTCAAAGATTCATGGAAACAGAACAAAGATGGAATTGAGCAAGACTCCCACTAATGAAGAGGCTCCATGGCTTAAACTCTGTATTTCTCTTTTCTTTTTCTGCATGGAATGAACATTTGCACCCTGTTTTATTGTCTTAGCAGATCAAAAAGCAACACAGTTTGCAGCTCTAGTCATAGCATGCCTAGTGCCAAAATTAATATATCTGCATCTTTAAAGTGTTGGCTATTGAAAAACGGGACTCTTTTACTGTACTAATATGGTTTCACAAAGCCTGCTGTAGAGTTCGTAATAAAGGTTAAGATGGTTATACAGTATTTCACATAGACTGCTGTCTGCTACCCTCACTCAGCTCAGAGAAGCCCCAGCAGTCAGTTTTTAAGGGAAAGTTTCACTCTTTCATGTCAGATATGTAATTTTTTGCCAGAAGCGATTGTTGCCCTGCTGTTCTTGTACCGAATGGCCCTTACTTGCTGATACTAGGGCCGTGTTTCTTAACCCCTGGTCCCGTGGACTGAAGCCGGTCCCTGTCCCCTTTCGGACAGAGCCAGAGAGGCCCAGCTCACAGTGATCATGGATGACTTCAGTATGGTTTCTTCTATCATTTTGTTGTGGTTTTTAAGTGGTCCTCAAGTGAGGAATGCTTCAGGGAGCTGCTCCCTGGTAGAAAACAAAATAGAGAAACACTGTAAGGACAGTAAGGCAGATCTGTAAGGGCTCTGCCATGCCTGTTTATTCAGCATTGTTTGTTCTCTTTTTTCCTTTGTTGTTAAAAAAACATTGCACATTTGCTATGTCCGGTTTAATAACTTTTTTTTAATATTCAGTAAAGAACGAAAGATGACATAACGGAAGTATAATGACTTGTAACATCTCGTCTGATTGTCTAGAACAAGTCCATATTCCTGTTTCTGTTGACCACCAGAGTGGGAGGACTGGGAGTGAACCTGACAGGAGCGAACAGGGTGATCATCTTCGACCCTGACTGGAACCCTAGCACTGACACGCAGGTTACTGACCGTTTACTGCCGTCATTCGGAGATCTCTGACCCTGGCGACAGCAACGAAAAAGAAAGACTCCAGTATGATGTAGCTCACATGTAGCTTACAGACGTCTACCCAAGACAACACAAGACACATTTGTTTTAAAAATGAGTACAGGTTTATAAAACATTATAAACATAAAATCGGTATAATGTAATGACACGAATCCTTATGTTGCATGTTGTTAATGTACAAAGTCCAATTTGTTATAATATACATTGTTCAGCAAACAAAAAATAGCATTTTGTCTGTTCTACTGCTTTAGTTTTGCTGACTGTTTTTCAGGGGTATAATAGTAGGGTACACGTGCATAACAATAAAACAGAATTCATTGTTCTGAGGCAGCCAGACTTTTAATTCGTGGAAGCTGGAGACGTTTTTTTTTTTTAATTAGGTTTTGTTTAGAAATGATTTCAGTTTGCAAAAATGCCGTACCTTTGCAACATTTGACTTGTGTATTATAGGTAGGTAAGGTAGGCAAGATTATATTTTAGATTATATCCAAAAGCAGCACAAACACACTGACTTTCCAATTAGGAAAAAGTGGATTCTTTTTCTAATGTCATGTACATTTGTCAGTGTTGGAACAGTAAATATTTGCAGTTTTTTTGCTTTTAAGTTTAGTTTTTCTGCCAGTATGCAAATGGTGAATGGATAAAAGACTCTAGATGATTTATTTGTCTTTTAAGCTATTTATAGAATATTTTAACTATGTTAAAGGTCATTTGCTAATGCTGTATACCAAAACCAAATATAACAAAGAAAACATCAGTTAAATGCATTTGTACAAGTTTAAATGCTTTGGTTAGTTATAATGGTACGTAAATTCATTCTTTTAATGAAGCCTTTAAGTACAATTCTCTTGACTTCCTTGATCGTTCTGACAGTGCAGTGGCACTGTACGTCAGTTCAGCATCAGGCATTCACAACCAAGTTACTCAAGTACAGCTTTTAAGACTGCAGCTTGCTTTATTTTTAACAAGAAAGTTTCACCTGTTGAAAATCCTTGGTTGGTGGATAAAAGCTTAGGGTAATAACTGAAAGGCAGTGCCAGCTGGTGGCAAAGTTAGTTGATTTTTTTGTACCCAGCTTTCACAGTGAAAGAGAAGTCAGATGTACCTCGTGATTAAGCATAATTTGTGAATGATAATTGCAGCTCAAATAGTAATGTGTATATTAATAATATGCTAAACAAAGTCAATCACCTGAGTTTTCCATTAAAAAAATTCTACATATTTTCTTTTAAAAAAACACCCAAATTTAGACAAAAATATCCTATCAATCCCGAAACTTCTTTTCTTTTTGTCAGAGGCAGTTGTTTTTTCGTGTTGCATAGTAAATTGCGAATCTAAACTCACTTTCCTGAGCACTTTGATGATTGTCACTGGTGATGATTGTGAAATAAATAATAAAATTGAGAGAGAACGCGAGGGGGATCGGTATGGTTTAGCACAGCGGTTCCCAGCCCTGGTCCTGCTGAGCCACACAGCCGATGCGTCTGTTCCCAGCTCTTAAACTTATTGGCGCTTTAACCATTGTGTTTTTATTAGTGAAGTGAAATTCCTAGCTTGTGACCAGAAACAAAATGCAAATATTCAATTTGAAGCAGCTTCTTAGATCAAGTAAGGCCTCTATTATCTAACTTAGGTAGGGAAACCTACCAGCAGGTATGTGGGTCACCAGAACCAGGATTCAGAACCACTGGGTTAGGGGCTCAGGGCTGTTAAGACTGTGGCTTCAAATCCCGGTTGGAGAACTGCTGTTGTGTCCTTGAGCAACGTCATTCACAACCACTGCCTGCTGGGTAAATGTGTACCAATGTAAGTCTCCTTGAATAAAAGCAGTAGTTTAATAATAAAAGACCGGTGAGTGACAGTGAAACCCCTGGACACATGAACATTATCCCTCGCAGTAGATGTCACGTGTTCCTAAATTTTGTTTCAGTCTGTTCCAAGTATTTCATCCTCGTGCTTTTCATTGCTCTGATTAGAGTTGTGATGTTTCTGCTTTTTTAGGCCCGAGAACGTGCTTGGAGAATAGGCCAGAAGCTGCAAGTGACAGTGTACAGATTGGTGACGGCTGGGACTATTGAAGAGAAGATTTACCACAGGTCTGTAATAACAGGCATGGTTTTATGGAAGCCTGGAGATAGTTACTTGTTTCAGAGAAGAATAGCTACTTAGGGTCCCTGGATCAGAATGCAGTGAAAAACTACTACTGGCAAAGCAATCTCGACAACTTTTTTTAGTGATGCAGAACTGTCTCATCCCTTATAATTGTTTTACTTCATGGTTTGCAAAACTTTAGTGTATAATTTCAGCTCATTTTTGAGTCTGCGTGAGTTTAGCTTTATGTAATTTCTTGGGTTATGGAAATATTATTTTAAGACAACAACAGCACATTAAGACAGAAATGTAGAGATGTCCAAAGTTTTTATTTTTAATAAAGGCTTTATTTCTCTCTGATAGACTATATATAATGCTTCCTTTTAAAACTAGGACATATTCTGTGTTTATTTAAAACACATGCTTTGCTTGAGTATTTTTAACACATTTCCCTTTTATTAAAGTAATATATTTTTGTTTAATGATTAATGCATCAAATAATTTCCTGTTCTACGGCTTTATAACACATTTAGTCTCCTAATAACGGAGAGTTTCTGGAGGGCTTTGGTTTTCTAAAGACCATAGATTTGTTTTGTTGTTGCTCAGCATTCAGTCCTTTTGAAGATTTCCAATTGTTTTTTCCATAAAGATAACACAAACCATTACCAGTCATATTGTTTCTCGCATTTGAATTCGCATTTGAAACAGACTATAAAGTCATTAAGTGCCAAAGACAAATGTTCACGCAGGACGTTCAGGGACAGTGGTAACCTGGTGTGTTATTTGATTCTTGAAATACTGTAAATTCCCAAAGAAACTGAATTTGCGGGTTGTTTACAGGTTAATTGACTAATTCAGACCGAACCTATAAAACAATATTCTTTTTCCAGCTGCTTTACAGTTCAGTGGGGTAAAATTGTGTAAAATCAAGGGGTAGTAGGGTTTTATTTCTGGTCATTATGTTAATGACTGTGTTACGGGCGAAGATCCGATTGAAGAATTTCAATATAACTAGTTTTTTTTTTCTTTTCCTCAGACAAATCTTCAAGCAGTTCCTCACAAATCGAGTACTGAAAGACCCAAAACAGCGGCGTTTTTTTAAGTCCAATGATATTTATGAGCTTTTCACATTGAGCAATCCTGATGGCTCTCAGGGGACAGAAACCAGTGCTTTGTTTGCAGGTATTTCAGCCGTGGAACTCATGTTAAAGTCGGTTCTTCTTTGTGGGTTCACAGACACATGCAGAGTGTGCCTTAAATGTGTGTATGAGGGTGCAGAAGTGTTTCTTGGAAGAAGGTTCCTCTTCCATATGAGTGATGTCATTGAGTCTGTGACTTTCTTTTAAAAGTGCATTATATTGATTCCTATGTCGTTTTCCCCACATTCGTTTTCGCCAATAAAAAAAACCATGTTAAATGTATCAGAATGTTACCCTTTGATCTCCACTGATATGCTTTTTCGGTGTGACGTCATGCCTTGCAGAAGAATCAGGGTCTCGTTCTTTTTCTTGCGCTCAGGCACTGGGTCCGACGTCACAATCCCGAAGAAGCTGTCAAAACCCCGGACCTCACAGCCAAGCCCCGGCGACACCAGGCAGAGTGTGGCCGAGAGGCCCAGGGAGGCCACCTCCTTGGAGTCTAGCCCGGGGCTCAGCGGCCGCGAAAACCCAGCCTCGACAGAGCGCGGGAGGGCGAGTGTGAGCGAGGGCGAGGGCGGAGCCGACCGCAGAAACGCGGGGACGAGGCGCGGCCCCCCGGCCGGCAGCACCGGCGGAGAGGACACAGGAGACGCCAGCACGGCGCCGGAGGCCTCCGCCCCCGCGGCCGGGCCGGCCGTGGACGGAGGGCAGAGCCAGCCGGGGCACGGCAGCCCCCAGAAGCACAAAGAGAAAAGGAAGCACTGCGCCCCTGGAGAGGGCGTGGCGCCGCCGCCGCCACACAAGCACAAGCACAAGCACCCCAGCGGCAGCAGGTTCGAGGGCCATCACATCCCGCACCTGGTGAAGAGGAGGAAGTACAGAAGGGAGGAGGGGGACGACAAGGAGAGAGAAGACCAGAACAAGAGCGACGATTATGTCTTAGCCAAGCTCTTCAAGAAATCTGGTATCATGTTTTATCCATTATCACATGCCAAACGACAAGTCGCGGCACTGTTTTCGTTTGCACAGTTTTATTTCTTGCATCTGAAAATTATGTCGTGTGTTCAGCAGGCGCAATACCTGTTTTGCAGCTGCATGCCACTTGCATGGAACATTTTTGGGAGGAAAGCGGAGTTCAGACATTATTTTTTGTTTATTTGGCTCCTGCCAAGCATTAAAAGGGTCATTAAACAGTTCAGTTCTTTTACAGAACAAATGAGTTGTTTTCTTAGTTATCGAGTATGCAAGGCTTGAGGCTTGAATGGTGATGGCAGTATTGTTTTCTGTCTTGCTTCTTAGGAATCCACAGCGTCATGAAACATGACTCGATCATGGAGGCCTCAAACCCAGACTATGTCCTGGTGGAAGCGGAGGCGAACAGAGTGGCCAAGGATGCTTTGAGAGCTGTGAGGATCTCCCGACAGCACTGCAGGCTGCCCTTCTCCAGAGCTCCAGCCCCACAGGGCAGCCCCCTGGTGGGAGCAAAGTTAGTACATGCAATTTCAGCTTCTTTAAAAAACACTCCCGTTTGGCCCTGTCTGCTGTCCTAGATGTGGCACTGCTTACTTTTCATCATCCTAATGGTTTTTTCATTTAACATTAGGAAAAGGTTTGGAACAAAGAAAAATTCTCTGCTGTCTGCTGCAGCCCCAGTTACAACCAGTGTGCCGGAGAAGTGCAAGGTAGGACATCTTAACTTTGGAGTTTTTAGGTTTTTTATAGAGACTTAAACATTTCTTTTTTCTAACAGATGGATACGTTTGATTCTAATGTTAAATGTACTGAAACCAGTATTTATCCTCTAAGGCACAGACTCAAAGACTTGGCGGTGGACTTAAGCAGAGCTGTGTTTTGTATAGTTGTGTGGTTACCAGACCTGTCTGGGTTTGTATAGGTCTCATGCCTAGCATCGGGCCATAACTGACCTCACGCTCCCTACACGGTTTGTGTTTTAGGACGCTGCTGTTATTAAGAAACTAGGCTTGAAGAAGACTCCCTCCTCCAGTCATTTCAGTGGGGAAGGCGTGGAGGAAGACTCCAGCCTCTCTGCTCTGTCCTCATCTTCCCTGCTGGCCGTGATGAGGGCCAGGAATCACCTGAGCCTTTCCCAGTCCCTGGAGAGTGACAGGGAGCAGGACGGCGTGCCGCCGGCGTCTGCCGCATCCCTCACCCCGACCGAACACGACGAGCTGCTGGTGGACTTGAGGAACTTTATTGCCTTTCAGGCCCAGGTCGATGGACAGGCAAGCACTCAGGAAATATTGCAGGAGTTCACTCCCAAGCTGTCTGCCTCACAAACAGTGATTTTCAGAGAACTGTTACGGAACATCTGTGATTTCCATAGGTCTCCTGGTAAAGAAGGCATTTGGAAACTTAAAGCAGAATTCCAGTGAATTTATATGCATTTTTTACACATTGTGTTAATTTGTACTGTATTGTAAAATATTCCATATCTTTCATTTTTTTTACCTGGGAAATACTTGAAGCCATATACTGTACAGTAATTTTGTTTTGGAAACTGAATTGGGAAAGAAGATGGGTTTACCAGCGCAATAAACTAACTACAAATGGATCTGAAGTATGTTTCAGAATAAAAGCAATGTTTGGAAATATTGGAGATTGTCTTCCATAATGGACATAATTAGAAGGACATGCACTATGCATCAATAAACATACACATACCTCTTAATGGGAACATCCCAATTTTAAACATGAAAAATAAAGAACTCCTGCCCTCTACGCTATTTAAAAGTCACTTTGTATTGTAGGCAAAGCAAAGTGCCAAAAAGCCAATATTTCAAAGACCCCAATCAAAGGATTAAAAACAGAATTGTTCTGCCTGCCTATGCACATAAACATGTTCCTAATGGACCGTTAATCAGTGATCTCAAGAACATATACAGTACATTGATAACACTTCCATTTAGTCAAGCGGCTAAATTAGTCCTTTCTTTTGCTTTGTGAACACTTTTTAAAGTTAAAACTGGAAACTGGAACAATCGCTCACTTGTCTGTGGCATTGTCATTTTAATTTAATCTGCCGTCGTCAAACATTAAATTAAGAAGAGAGATCCCTAAAACTGTACAAAAACAATATTGACACCACGTTTTGTACCGAAAACGTTTGTTGGGGTAGAGTGAGAAATGCAATCTGGCTCTTGCTACCCAGACGTTGTAGGTGGAAATCTGACAGGTCGAGCTCCACTATTCATCACTGGGATTTCTGTTTTCAATTTAGCAGGGTAGGCTGTTGTGGATTAACGTTCATACAAACATTTCCAGGGGTTTTGCAATATGTTCTGATGTTGTAGAATGACGAGGTTGCCAGAGCTGTGCCGACTCAGTTACTAGTTTTTACAGCTCTCCGGAAAGAGGGGGTCTGTCAGACGTTAAATCCGGTTGGCCGTATGGAAAGAGCTGTCCAGCAGAGATGTTGAGGAGGGAGATCTTATCTGCAGCAGAACAAAATAATTATAACAGGCTTTGAACATTTGTTTCCTAAAGTCAGCAGGAAGTGACCACGTGCCTAAAAAATGCTACAAATGAAGCATTTTATTTTTAACAGACTGCGTGTTGTTGACAAATTGTCTAAGTATCCCTTGTCCTTGGATAGGTAAGAAAATGTAAATCCCATTACGCATTGCCTATTCAAACTCAGGTTTCTTTAAGTTACGAAGAGCTCAAAACCCATTAAAACTGAAGGAGTATTGTATTCTTGTAAAAGACAATACTATCAGAAAATCTTAACCCCTCTCATGGTAGCGCATATCCACTGATGCAAGTCATCTAGTGAAAACACTTCTAACTAAAATAGTGCCAGCTTTTTTTTATTTTAAAATTTGTTTCTACAAATCATTTGAATGGTAACACACTTAAAGTGAGAAGAATGAATTAACGTTTTACGAATCGTTTCTCCTGGATATACTGAAGAAAATGGATACAGCAGACTGAAGACCGCTGGCCGTGGGGATGGAGGCTTTAAGGTTTTTAATCTTCTGGTTCATAAACCAAATCTTGTGCTCTTCGCGTTCCGTTGTGGATCTGTATACAGGAAAGAAAACGACAAAGAGCGCATCCAGACGACACTTACAGTAACTGCTCCATATCGGTTGCCCCCACTAGTTAGAAAGACAGTTTGTAGTTACAGCTGTTAAACCAAGACCAACCTGGACACTGTCAAACCCTGATCCCCTCAGGTGGCCCAGGAAGATGGTTTTTATCACAAAAATATACAGTATATATATATCTGCGTTAAGCCTGCTGCAACTCGTTCTCTGAGATTCCGTCGTCTTGGGCTCTGTTCTTGCTTCATGATGGGACACTTCAAACGTCAGCAGCGTCTATATCTTTTGTTACGGGGCCTTTTTTTCCTCTGTAGGGAGAGGCTTATAAAGACCAGAGTTGTTCACAAAGATAATTCTGTACATGAAGCGTCAGACCATTCTAAAATGTTTTATGTCCAACTCATGCATTTTAAGATTTAAAAAAAATATGTTATATAACCATGTTCATGTATTAGTTGGAATAATAATTACAAATAACTTTCCTTCGATTTAATATTAGAATTAACCCCTGCTTTTGTTTATTAATAACGATAGGAATTTTATCGAGACAATTCATTAATTCCAATTTGCGTGCCAAGGGTCTTGTTAGATAAATTAACGGATTTGTGCCGGTACTTGATAGCGCTTCGATAAAAGCTTTCAGAAATATTGGTGCGGGTTGAACTTTCCACGATTCTGAAAAAAGCACAAAGTTTTTTTCCGTGACAACCGTTAATGGTTTGGATTTAATCAGTAGTTCGCGTTTTCCTCCTTGATTACCAATTGATTAAATGTGCCAGAGACCTACAAATCCTTTGATCAGGGCGGTGATCTCAGCCGCAATCGCACTTGTTAACACTTTACCCCCGGCACTTTACAAACTTGATTGAAGATAATCCTCAATTTATTCAGCGGGGCCTGTAAATAGATCAGTGGGTTTGGTGACACTTCGTTGATATCGTTTAGCCGTTTATTCTCCCAGTAATTTGCTCTCCAGGGGATGTTTTGAAGAAAAGCTTTGGTGTGACGTGAAAGGTATGTTTTTGGAGAATGACAGCGAATAAATCTCTATTTTCATTTGCGTCACAGATCTGTCTCTTAGTTTACTTTTATTTCTAAGAGTAGGCTGGCAGCGTGCTGATAACAGGACAGGATCCTGAAAGCTATATGAATGCACACTTGCATGAGCAGGAAGTGTTCCAGCGCCGCGACTCGAACAGCGTTCATAGTGCGGTTTTTCTTGGTTAAAATCCCCGTTTTGCTTTGACGGGAATGTCGCGGTGAACGTCCCTTTGAAGTGTTCGTCTGCTCTTCACAAGTAGGGCTGCCGTGGAAAAGGGCTCTTGAGCCAACTTCAAGACATTAAAAAGCTATCTAGAACTGCTTTACAACAAGATTTCCAATTAGGGAAACCTGTAGTCATAGTCGAAGTCAAACACACTGCAGAGCTGAAACTGTTTTGAAGCGGCTGGCTGTCCAGACTAACGCGCCTCTATCTTTAAAAGACGTCCACAGATTAATATAACATTCAAAGAATATGGTGTAATATTGG
The DNA here is from genome assembly GCF_059453375.1 of Lepisosteus platostomus. Lineage (NCBI taxonomy): Eukaryota > Metazoa > Chordata > Actinopteri > Semionotiformes > Lepisosteidae > Lepisosteus > Lepisosteus platostomus. Next base: position 17,604,709 of record NC_142616.1, on the reverse strand, counting down.
GTATAATAAATATGTACATAGGGAAATCCCTCTCAACCAGTTGCACGTAAGAGAGATTAATACAATCTTCCATACATCACGTTTTGCATTCTTGGTTTGCTTAAAAAAAGTTAATGATGTTGAAATATTCATGTGAAGAAGGATATTGACGAAGCAACCTCTGAATGCGTGCTTTTGACGCTGAAAGGATGCATGGATAAGTTATGGCTTTATAATAATGGAGTATAAACATTCGATGCCTGAAGAAGCAAATAGCAAGATGTCTAGTTTTAATTAACGACAAAATAATACACCCATCTGGATTTGGCCAGAAACTGCGAGATGAACTTGAGACAATACAGACAAAGACAAGTTTCCTAGAGGTGCTGAAAGAATTGTGCGTGTTTAAACAGGTTTCCTAAGCATAAACTCAGAATCTGCACTGTGTGCCAGGGACGTTTAAGACGTGAAGACCCGCTAACAGCCTAAACAAATGACAGAGGCCTGCTGGGTTTTAATAATGCCATCAATTAACACTGTTTATCCTGGTTCATCGTGTCACCAAGGGGGTTGCCCACTCTGTCAATGTCATCAAAACACTGTACCCGAACATTTGATTTGGTTATATATGCAAAACTCGGTGGAGTCGCGGAGCTTTATAATGACTTGTCATCTTGTCTCTGGACCATTCGGGCACCGGGAGCGACAGCTGCGCTTCAGACTCGGGATGATCGCCGAGGGTTTTCCTACACCGTTGAAACCGTAGCGATTTCTCCAGCTAGCATGCGAGTCCGCTGCATGTGGATCTGCTCTCTGTGGACGCTGCTCTTCCAGCCCGGGCGGTTGTTAAGGATCCCGCAGACGGCTTCGGCGAGGCAGACAGAGCAGAACAGCGTGCAGGGGGTCGTCTCGCAGGCGATTCAGAAACTGCACGAAGTATTTGAGATTGGAGACTTGCCGCCAAACTTTCTTCCCCGCAGGAGACCTCCTCAGTTCATGCTGGACCTGTTCAACGCTGTGGCGGACTCAAACGGCATAACCAGGGATCCGGGGATTTTGGAAGGCAACATTGTGCGGAGTTTTGAGGACAAAAGTGAGGGGTGTTGCTTAATTAATTTATTTTTAAAACATATCCAGTCACAAAGAACCTCATACTGTCAAACCACCGCTGTTAGTACATCTGCAAAAATGCATTATATTAAAATAATGAAAAATATATATTAAGCACCCTGCACTTAAAAAATAACATTTTCAACATGATGATGTTTATTGTGACTGAAACTGAAATCATACCTCAAATTTAAAGATTTTATATTTTGATCAAAAAATCTGCAAAATAAGAGTAAAAAGGTAACAATTTTGACAATTGCATCAATCTGCGCATGAAGTGAAATAATGATGATTGTTGTCTAAACCCTCTTCCCCTAGTGCAATCCGATCAAACATATCATCTTTTCAACCTGTCATCTTTTGGAAAGAATGAGAAAATGATCAAAGCCGAACTTCGGATATTCAAATATAAACATAACTTTGTCGCTGGAAAACCGTTCGGGCATCGTTTCTGCAAAGTAAGTGCCTGCCGCCTCCCTCGCTAAAGTCGTCAGCGTTTTGTTTTGTGTTCTGCTGAACTATTGCTTCTTGCTTAATTTCAGGTGGATATTTACGAGTCACTCGACGGCGAGACGAAGCCCTGGAGAGGAAACCTGATTGCCTCCCGATTACTGCCCTTGTTCGCCCAGGGGTGGGAGGTGTTCAATGTCACACTCACTGTAAGCTCGCCGTGCACGTTCTCTTGACCCGCTTCTGTTACTGCCGCCGCCGGTGGTACTAAGGCCACCAGCGCGATCGCCGCTACACACGACTACTGCATTCCTACCGCAGCGAACTGCCTCTACGGCAGCTAGCATCAATACTGCCGCTACTACCAACGACGTTAATGCCCCGAAAACTCATCGCTGGGCTCTGAGCCAAGCTGCCCAGCCACGGTTTTGAAGCAGAAGCTCAGGGGTCCTTCAAGGAACGGCCACACGACATTCTTCGATTAATACGCAGTTGGCAGCCGATTGGCCCACTGTTACTCTTACTGTTACTTTCACTGCTGCTACCGTTTTCCTCTGTGTTACAGAATTAACCGTAACATAATACACTGTAATATATACTTATCTATAATGTAACGAACACATAAAATACATAGATACATAAAATAGTGTTAGTGTATAGGGTATTGGCTAACAGCAGTAAACGTTTATTGTACATTCAAGAGAGGCAGAAGACAGATTTGGCAATTTATTCATTAAACAATCGTTGAACCGAACATACGAGACAATGAGACAATACAAAGCAAACCAATAAAAAAACCTAGGATCTGTAATTACTTAATATCAGTAAGTCCCACTAGGGGCGCTTTGATCTAATAGGCTCTGGGCCCTATTTAGGTACTGTAGAGCCACCTTCGTTCTGGACAAAATACGGTATTCTCATAACACACTTCAACAGTAACTTTCTTTTTACATTCTCAAAACAGGTTTCAAAATGGATTCACAACAGCGATTCCAGTCCTGGTTTCCTGATCGTGACGACCCTGGCCTCAGGAAACGCGCTGGGACCCAGCGTAACGACTGCCGACAGGTACCAGAGACGCGCTGGCGGAAAACGAGCCTTCTTGGTTCTCTTCTCTGATGATGGGAGAAGGGCGTCAAAGACCCATATTTCACCTTTTCCAGGTAATTACCCTCCCAACATTGAGATTCTGTAGAAATGCACAAGCTGGAGAAAGGTCCACCTTTCCTTTTGCTGTCTTTCCATTGTTATCACTGGAGATACCGAAGTGCCGTGCACATCAAATTTAAAATCGGGTAATATTTCCCGCCATAAATGTGACTTGTTACTGGTGTGGGCTTTTATTCCTTGTTGAAAACAACGTGCATATTGCATGAATAAATTGCACATGCAGATAGTAATAGCCTCGCTTTGATATCTGGGCGTTTTGGCACAGTATTGAGACAGTTACTTACAAGGCCGCAATGCCTGGGGTTTAATTCCAGCTTGAGGTGACTGTGTGGAATCTGCTTGATCAACGCTGTTTGCATGGGTGTTCTTCAGGTGATCTGATCTGTCCCTACTTTCCAAAGGCTTGTCAGATGGGCAGGACTGCATAATCCAAAATATTTGGGTTGGGCAACTAGTAGTACCATGTGATGATACATGAACCCAAAGGCTGACTAGCCTTCTTTATTTTCAGGTTGATCTAAAAACATAAGAAAAGTTACAAATCCAAAGAGGCCATTGGGCCCATCTAGCCAGTTTGATAGTACTGTAGCTAATAGATCCCAGGATCTCCTGCTAATTCTTGAAAGAAACCAGGCTACCAGCTTCAACACCATGGCTGGGTAGCTTGTTCCACTCTCCCACAACCCTTTGGGAAAATAAGTGTGTCCCTTTCTTGGTTTTAAATGCACATCTGCATGGTTTCCAATGGTTCATGTTTCACTGTTCATTGTGAAGAAATTTGGGTTGACCCTATTAAGTGCCTTATAAGAGGATTTTGAATGCTTGTATCAGGTACAGTTCTTCTTTGTTCAAGACTTAAATTCCATCAGCCTGTCAGTAGTGACCAAAATTCTACACAATGTTCAAACTGAGCCATTAGTAGTGCAATATACAATTTTAACATAACATCCACTGGTTTAAATGATATGCTTTTAACTATACATCATAACATTTTGTTTGCCTATTTAATTGCTTGCCCATATTGTTTAGAAGATGTAACATAAACATCCTTTTCATAGCCTCTTCTAGCTCAGCATTTCTTTTTTTGTATTTAGTTTGTTTTTACTACCTCCATGCTAAACCCTGCACTTGTCTACGTTAAACTTCATCTGTAAGGTGTCTGCCCAGTTACGAATTTAATCTATTTTTAAATTTGATTTGCAGCTTCTACACTTTTTTCTAAGCCTCCTTATTTGGGATCATCAGCAAATCTGGCTAGTTTATTAACTATCCTGGAATGCAGATCATTGATATGAATTAAGAAGAGCAATGGTCCTAGAACAGAACCCTGCGGTACTCCCCTACTAACATCACATGCGCTGATGTTCTTTAATTGCTTGGTAGGGGAAATGAGTTTGTGGATCACAGTGGGGTTCTCCTTCAACACCTGTGAAAACCAGTTTGAACATCGCTAGGCTTGTTTTCCAGATGGTGGCAGGGCTTTTCTTAAAGGACGCTTTATGTAGCCTGAAATCCGTGAGAAGGATTTTTAAAAATGCCAAGATGCCCCTGTTATTTATTCCTTTATTTCACAAGGTCAGCCAACTGACTAAATTCCTAATTTGACTAATTTGTTTGAGCAGTCTAAGTGAAGTGTTGGGCAGCCCAGGGTTCATCCTCATGACCCTCTTGTCTGGAGCCTTGACACACGCATATCCTCGTCCACCTCTCAAGGTGTATGTTTGATTACATATTTTGGATAAGTTGGCTGATTAAGTTAATATGCATAGTGATGTGTGATTTGCTTGTAATCAGACCAATGAATGGGCTGTTATCAATGTGAGGTTGGCCCATTGCAATGGTGAAGGTGGTGCCTACTGCACCTCCCAGGAGATTGAATGACCCAGCAGGTGCCACCCAGCCCATTTGTTGTCGTTGCATGTGCAGAAGGTACCACCTTCCCCCATTCCATGGTCTGAGTCTGATCATAAACAGATCAGGTGCATTGTCATGACATTGTTTTTAAAACCTAGTACGATTGACTGAAGGGCCAATCTCCTTCATCATCCACAAGCTTTGGCCACATGGTAGCCGAGGAAGCGTAGGAGCTCCTGCTGTACGAAGTCAACATTTACATCTGAGCACCTGGTCAAAGCATGAAGCACAGAAACAGAAACAATGTTTTAGCTGAAAGAAATCCCATTTAAAGTAGCTTGCTAAGGAGCCATCTGGCAGGTTACACTGTTGACAAATTTCTGTTTTCAGTATCACTTCTTTGTGGTTTAAGTAGAACACACTAGGAAGTCCACCTTTACCACCCAATATTCATGATAAAAATGTAAAGCCTTTAGTCTTTGTGGAATACTTTTTCCGAGCACAATATCAATCTTGTTAAACAGTGGCAGAATTTGCTCCCTTGTCTAAAACGCTGCCTCTCTGTCTTCAGGAGAAAGCACCGTTGCTGGGGGTCAGGCAGCCCCTGCGCCAGTCCAGGCAGAGAACGCAGCTTCTCCAAGCAAGACGAGAAGCCGGATCCGGACAGCCCGCGCGGCCCCATTCTACGCTGAAGGGTATCCGAAGTCATGCCAAAGGCTGCCTCTGTACGTGGACTTTGAGGAGATCGGCTGGTCAGGGTGGATCATCTCTCCGCGGGGTTACAACGCCTACCACTGCAAGGGCTCTTGCCCCTTTCCACTGGGAGAAGGGTTAAGGGCCACCAACCACGCCACCGTGCAGTCCATCGTGAACGCTCTGAAGCTGTCTAGCGAGGTGGAGATGCCCTGCTGCGTCCCTGACAAGCTGCACTCCATTAACCTCCTGTACTTCGACGATGAAGAAAACGTTGTGCTCAAGCAGTACGACGATATGGTCGCAGTTAGCTGTGGCTGCCACTAGCCAGCAGGGTTAGACGGTGATGACCCTGCCATCAAAGCAAAGGGGAAAGTGAACAACAGACCCACCGAGCTGATTCGCAAAAGGTTTGGAGAATGAAAAACCCCTCTATTATACAGTAGGCAGTTCGGCATACAAGCTGGAAGAAGACCACAGCCATGCTGAGAAAGGCCGTTCTTTCTCTTTCTAACAAGCACACTGTTCTAGAAGATTAACAACATGCCCTGGTTGTTTAGCACAGTTAATGGGATCTCGCATAATAATCTGTTCCCTACTGTTCTTAGCTCATTGTATTTGATTGTTGGTGATTTTGTTTGTTAAAGTTTTGCTGTTCGTTGTTTTTAATTTGTATATTAACGAGATGTACATACTGTAAAAGAAAATAAAGGTTGAAATATTAATTATTTTCTTATTTTTCACATGCACAAACACTCAAACATAAGATTTTGGAGTAACTTAAAGCATTTCTCTAATAACACCGGCTTTTAGGGTTTAAGTTGGAGACAGTGAACATGATTTTCATACCTGGCTCTGTCAGTCTATAACTATATTTTAGTCTATCGTGCTGCCTTCAAGTAGAACTGAGCCTCACTATGTGGAGTGACGAGATTATTACCCAGAAAATGCAGAGGTTTCCATTATTGAATTATAAACTTATATATTTTTTTGTAACTCCGCTCCGAAAAATAAATTATATAAAAATCCGCGGAATCGAGAGAAGATATAAATATTTCAACGGTTCGATATGCACGTGCCGATAGTCGCGCATCATTTAGGAATGACAATTTTAAAATCCGAAACATTTAAGTAGAAAAAAATTAAACATTTAAGGAGAAGTTCGGAGGGGTAAATACTGTATATATCCATACAAACACAGAGCTATGTTCTACAAAATATATTTAGGACAAAATCCTTTAGTAGTTTGCGTGCGTTTTTAGTGTACACATGTACGCTTCTTTCTCAAACTCTTTTCACTTTATCGAACAGTTTAGACACGATATTTAATTTGTTTTTCTTAACACTAGGTATAATGCACATACGTGTGGTTATTTTAGGAATGTATTCCTAAATAAAAATAGACAAAACATAAATGAATTCTAAAATACCCCTAAAATATGAATGTAAGCAACTTCCATTCAGAAAAGAAACAGTAAATTAGGGACGGTCACCTCTTTTCTCCCTTCAGTCGTGTGAAGTATGATCAAGATATCATGAATAACAGAAGTCATCACCAGTGTGCTTCTGCTAATTGGCATATGTACAGTATGTCCTAGTGTCTATTAATTTGTCCTGTATTTGGTATTTATTTATTAGGCCAGTTCACATAAAGATGAGAAAATGGACCATTTACAAGTCCAAGTACTGTAGGTAGCTGCGTCCTCTTTTCTAAAAGTCCTGTCTTCTTGGACCACAAAGATCCAAGTGTCTGGTGTCTTTGGCGCTGACCGAGGTGCTGAATCCTTTCTCTGAACCCGCGCCGAAGCGAGCTCGTGAGAGTTCTATTCAAAACAACCGAGATCTACAAATGAGCGTTCAATTATTTTTTAAAAAAAAAAACGTACCGAAAAGCGAATTATTCGTGTGCACTCCTACTTTCGGATAATAATTATAACAGGGATAATGTTTTGCAGTTTATTTCTCTTCTCTAGCACGAATTTAGAACGGTATTTTTTAAGATAGAAAAAACCACTGACGAATAGAAAAGCGTGTCTTTTGTTCATGTAATTGAGAATATCGCTGTTTTTGGTTTAGATTGCATAATCTATCCGTATATTATATTCGTAATGCTGTTTCTATTTACATATATTATATAAACTATATACAAAGACTTACATAGTTAACTGATTTATCTTTTTTCAGCAAATTGAAATAAAACTCCTCACCAGGAACAGTTCTTTATATACACGCCTGCATGCCATAAATGTATACCTTGCCTAACATGTAAAAGGTAAGCGAATATTCTCCAAATTATTTTAAATTTCTGCATATACGGCACATGTGGAAACCGTTCCCCCCAGCACAGTTATCTTTGTTCCCCCCACTCAAATGATATACTTCTATTCTGGATATAAACTTTTTTATTGCCGCGGAGATCTGTCCTTCAGAACAGAATATGAGCAGCGTCTGCATATTTATACATAACTGCACATGAGGGCTCGGCACTCGCTTCCTCTTCTCGTGTTAATGGTCTGCCGGTTTATTTCCGCGGATGGAGATGCATCCGAGAGGCGAAGTCGCGCAACACCGGCGAAGGGGTCTCCCACCCCTTTAAGGGCTCTTCCCCGTGTCTCTAACACGCCTGTAACATTTCCCTGTACCGATTGCCAGCCTTTATGAAATATTCAATTTCTGAAGTCTATCCAAAAAAACAATCAGCCTCAATATTGTCTAGACAAAACACAGACCAAAAGTTATCAACAGTTGCTCGATTTCAATTTTCTGACGCATCTTACCGAGGTCATAATACCAACTTTATTTTCAGCGGTGCATAAATTAATTACACGCATTTAATAACCAAAATATCATTATATTCCCCCCTTAATATCATAAAGCCATTACTCCGGGGAAGCACTTAATAGCGCAGGGGGCCGTAACAGGCTATTATCCTTGTGTAATGCTATTAGAGAACCAATTATGCGCCATTATACCTGTTTTTTTTTTTTTGCCGTTTATGTGATTTCGTCCAATCCCGCCCCCGACTTCAAAATTTCAGCTGGTACTTAGAGTCTAATTTTCAGAAGGCAGAGAAACGACGATCTCTCTCCACCGTGTCCCTGATGCGTTTTAAAAGTAATTGAAAGGGTCCCGCTGCATATCATTTGCAGGGGAAAGCGAACATAAATCCGAGACCCCTTGCTGTGAACAAAATCAAAATTTGGTAGCGCGAGCGCCTGGAAAGTGAAGCCCTGAGTAAAGTGGACCCCCCAACCCATCTAATGTGCAATTACGGGTCTGACAGTAAATTTAAAATCCTGAAGCAGTCATCTTGGTTTTAATATAAAAACGAAAGGGGAAAAAAAAACGTACTGTCTTAAAAGGGCGTGAATGTTTACGATTTGTGATCGCGGCGCATAGCTCCTGGTAATTGTGGAAATAAGGACATTTTTTTAAAAAATATTGGGTACTGTTGAGAAATGACGTCCTCGTCCACGTGAGGTCTTTGGAAAGCCCAATGGACCTATCCAAGTCACTCACGGAAGACAATGCTGGAAATAATCAGATTAAGGCCAATTATGCGTGAGATTATAAAGGCAAGTGCTGAGAGGCTGAACATGCTGGAGACAGTTATAAAGACATCTGGTCACTCCCAGGGCTGGGCTCTCTTTCTCGCTTTGTGTGTGTGTGAGAGAGAGGGAGTGTGGAACAGTAACACGCTCAGACGCACAGGAGCAGCTTGCATCTTCCCAAAGGCTATAACAGCGGCTGTGAATCTGCTCCAGGAAAATAGGTATGTACCGTTATCTGTCTGGTGTCTGCTGATACAGTAGATACGTAAATATAGTACACTGAAACATTTAATATATACAGTACATACAATTTTGTTGTCCTTCTATGAGCATTTGAAGCGCTTATTGAACAAGATACAATTTTTGAAGTTATGTGTACCTCAGCTGCACCTTAATTCTGCCAGACAGTGTACTTTGTAATCTTAAATATACAGTAGTAAATACCGGGGATATCTAAGGTCTGCATGGCTGGGTTGTCTTATCTGTGAACAAAATGTGTCTCATTCGCGTGTGAAACCGATGGCTTATTGCAAACTCATTAAAACAGTTCCAGATGTTCTCGCTCGAGTTCGTCTGTTATTGTTACATTTCTTTCACACATGAAATGGTCTTTTAGGTCTGAAGCGACACCCCCTGCGTAAAACAAAGTTCCTCACCGGACGGCGCGATGTTTTACTTCCATTGTCCACCGCAGTTGGACGGGGAGTGCTGCAGAACTAATACCTGTGAGTAAAACACCAGCCTGGCTTGTTCTCTGGACTTGATTGGCATCATTAGTACAGGAATACTAACTATGGCACCGAAAAGGGACTCTAGGTTATCTTGATCCTGACGCCAGTTTTAGGATCTGTACTTGCGTATCCCCGTGTCTTTCTTATTTCTCAAGATTGTTTTCTTTCTTTGCATGAGGAGAGCATGGTCTCTTTTCTTTCCAGGATCCCTTTTTGTGAAGTAAGGGAATCTATGCGGGGATTTAAAATAAGCATTTTTTATGTCATTCACATATTTACCAATTGAAAATGACGATTCATCTTTGCCACTTCCAAATGTTCTTTCAGTCTGTGCGTTCCATTCTAGGTTCTTGAATATGCTTAACTCACAAAAAGTGAAGGCCCAGAGCGAATTATAAATTGCAGGTTTTAATCTAGATCTACTAATCATCGTCTTTGTAGGTCACAATATTTTTTCCCACAAATATATTTTGAAAACTAAAATCACGATGTCCAGAAAGTGTCCTCTAAGTAAATTAACCGGCTGTTTGATTCAGGAAATGTATTGCCTTAGAACCTGACGGGTCATGTGAATATTATGTGTCCCGGTACCTGAGCAGTCAGATCTGTTTCATCCCTTACGGATGACGTTATCTGATGTCATTTGTTGCATTTCAAAATGGGCATAAATACCTGCAGATTTGGAGGAAATCGCGCTACTGTTGTGTCAAGGGGCACGTTTTTGCCGAAGCTACTGTATAAGACAAAGTTTATTTATTTGTTTGTTTGACTTGCTCTTTGCCACCTGCCTCCCTTGTTTGTAGAGAAGCTGGTTTTGCCCTCAGGCGCCGACCGCTTCTTTTTTGTCTTAGTGATCACAGATGTTTGGTGTCAACCCTCTAGTCGACAATTCAATCTGGGCACGCTCCTCCTTTCTCCCAACTGTCCAAATTAATCTTTTATGTTGTTATTCTAAATATTTGTAAATAATAAATCACCATTAAAATAGCCAAACCGTCTAAATACGCTGTGCCCTGGAAGCAATCTGCAGCCTTATTTGCATTTTAAGGTGTAATAATCTAATATTCTATTGTCTTCACGGAAATAAAGCTTCTAAAACTCCCTCGCTCGTGGCTTATTTTTACGTTTACAATGTACAAATTTATATTCTTGATAAATTCCTGATTTAATGTTAAAATGTATTTTAGTCCAGATAAATCTTGTACTTTTGCATTCAAAGACAACATGTCCTTACTGTTCCTTGACTCAGAAGGCCAAAAGTTGTCTCGGTCGTTAAAAAAAAATCTGCTGTGCTTTAATGACCATTTCAGTGAACACCAGCAGTTTTGGGAGTCACGCTGCCGGGGACTTCGATGATGGTTTCCTAAGAAGAAAACAACGGAGAAACCGAACAACGTTCACATTGCAGCAGGTAATAAATAGCGCTCATGCCCGGCATTGTTTCACTGACACTGGGCGTCAGTTCAGCGGACCCGTGAACACGAGTCATGTGCTGGCCGTTCTGCATGATCCGGGAAACGCGCACAGCCGGACTGCGCTGGCTGCACACTGTGTATAATGTGTCGATTTCCTTCAAGAGAAAACTTGCTGTCTTTAGATGCCCGAAAGGATTTAAAGCAGCATCCTGATTGACCTTTTTATTGTATCGCGTTCTCCTTAGGAAGAAAGCAAAAGTAAAGGTGTGGAATATGTTAGAGCAATTTTTTTTTTTTAATGAGTGCGGCCCACAAAGTGAACGGAGAAAACGGTGACATGGTTACTACTAGAGACATGTGGATGTCTCGAATCCCTTTCTTGTGAATGGTCTGCTGTCGGTTATATAAAGTTTATGTAAAAACATGGACCAGCCCGCTATTGAGATACTGCGTTGGTCTGAAGTTATTATTTTTTTTTTCATGATACAGCGACAGTGTCAGACAACAACCGCTGCGTCGCGGCCTCCCTTCTGATTTTAATTTTTTCCACAGAAAGAAAGTTTTCTAAGGTGCGAACTAAATGAAATTAGATTTAGAATTACTTCGAAAATGTGCGCTGCTGCCGACGAGGCCCACATAACAAAAGCAGAACATTCTCATTATTACGATTGTTGTTGTTGATGTTTGTGTTGTGAAAGACTGCTTAAAGCATTCCGATTTTTTCTTTACTTGGCTGCACTTATGAGACCAATATAAACCACCTGAGGTCAAGTTGTGGCCGTCGGTAGCAGACAATTAAAAAAACAACAACAAAATGACAAAGTTCGCATCCTGCATATCGTCGTCATTTTCCACTTTTAATCGCAGTTATTATTCTTGTGGAAAAGAAGCGCCGCACAGGCCTTCACCAATGGTAAGGGTCCGCCAGCGTGTGGCACAGAGATCACTGTTTCCACTGAAGGAGGCGATAACGGAGACCTTCGAATTTGGACATTCCTGTGGGCAACCATAGTACCCAGAGAGCCACAAGAGCAACCGTGGATTAATACAGTGATAGCAGCAGCATTTCTATGACACAATATTCATAAAAGTCTGTATTATTCGTGTCTCCTGCATACATGTATTTCATTCTATAGCCCTGCGGACATGATCACATGTTTATGTAAGTGGAAAACATATAGGAAATCACATATTGGATTTACGGCACTGTAATACATGTACTTTTTTATGTATGACACGAACTGAGAGATTTATTTAGAAGATTTATAACTTCCTAAAAAAAAGGAACTTAAGAAAAGAAAAGGACCATAGGACTTAAGACAATTTAAAAATAGTGGTGACCAATTCCGACGTTGAAAGTGATTCCTGGATCATCCGTAGTAAGACTGCCTCATCTCTCACGAATCATTTCTTTTCATTTCAGTTAGAGGCTTTGGAAGCAGTTTTTGCACAGACTCATTATCCCGATGTGTTCACGAGAGAAGAGCTGGCGATGAAAATAAACCTGACCGAGGCTCGTGTCCAGGTGAGTAGTTGATCTGAAGTGAAAGATGAGCAGACTACAGAGCAAGGAAACAATTTTTTTTTTTTACATTAGTAATGTTCAGAGCACGTTTGGCCAAAGAAAGTAAATTAAGCCAATCTGTCATTTTCGCGATGCACTTTAATAACATCAACATAATGTGGAATATTAGATTAGGTTGATTAATCGGTCATTCATAATTAACTACTGATAATGTTCTACACTAATTTGTCCGCGTCTCTAAGGCACTAAATTACATCGATGCTCCATTCATTTCCGTGCCACGAAAAAAAAGGAATAAAAGATGCTATGCTTTTAACGATGCAGGAGGATCTTACACATTTCCCGATAATATTATATATTATATATTATATATTGTATAGTATATATTATATAGTATATATTATATACATGCCGATATATATATATATGATGTTACACGGTCAGTACAGGAGGTCTTGCATTTGACAATTTATATTCTGTACTTGTTCTGCAAAAAGATCTGCAGTTATATAAACATGGCCACGTGTAATTAAATTCAATGTGTCCTATATGTAATTTCCTGCATTCCAGATTTGCTTTTGGGTTTTGGTGCAAGCGCAGATTTAATTGTAAGAAATATAATAGTTTGCCTTTTGTTCCCCTGGGTCATCTTACTATCGCTTAAAACCAATGACTGCAGAGAGATAATGGAATTCGCAGCTGTAAATTAGGGATTGTAAACAAATTATTTCTCTCTAATCGGATTACGAGATTCGTATTATTAAATCTGAACATGAATCAGTGGCAGCATGCAGGGATATTAAACTTACATTATTATTAGAAAATAAATTTTCTTTTTGTTGTAGTGTGTAGACCTTCTTTTAAGTGTCAATTGGCCATTGCCGCCTTAAGACCAAACTGCAAATTGAGATAAATGGGGCAATTATAGACCATTCAGAAGGAGGAGATCATGACTTCTTGCTGGAAGGTGCAGGGGTGAGATAGTGTTGTGACAATTAAATTCTGAATATTGTTGTTCTGCCAGCAAACTGTTGTCTTTTATTATGCTGAGTGAATGCTATATATATATATTTGTGCTCGTGTTGACATCATTGTACCTATGCACAATAAGCGCAAGCCTGCGGAGATGCGTTTCATTATTGGCTCTTTCCTATTCAAATATGATTAATGCGTTAGAAAGCCCAGTCTTAATCGAATCTGATGTTGTCAAACAATCACTAAATAGGGAAATAAACGACTTCATCATGCTTCTCTCTCAGAAGCAGGGGAACTGTCAGTGGGAAGTCATTAAAATATGATAATGAAAAATTGCTCAATTAAATGTTGTTATAGCCAATGACCTTCATTCAATTAAGATACAAGAACTTCCCTGCATATGCTCAGCATTTATGTCCTCGAAGTTTGAAAATAAGTCGTCACGTACAGTGAGGTCCAGTCAGGCACCTTCAATTAAACAGGAAGGATAAACCGTTTCTTTATTTCCGGCGTCGACGAGGTAACTGAAAAGGTGACACATTACCGTTGATATCTTTACACAATGACTATGAAATTGATAGAAATACCTACCAATTTTATCCCAAGAATTTGAGAATATCTTATTAACCCTTGTCCAAGAACGACATTTAAAGCGCTTTTAAAATACGAGGGAGAAAAAGTTGTGACGAGGAACAAGATTACAGTGGGTATTATACAGAAATACATAACGCTCTGTGCCTATGATTCCGCACGTTAAATATTATTCATTGAAATCGGATTAAATTATACATAGTTATCTATAGATCTATTTTTATTTTTTCCCGAATATTTCATATCTTATAGGTGTGGTTCCAGAACCGGAGAGCCAAATGGAGAAAAACGGAAAGAGGGAGTACGGACGCAGAGGGGGGCAAAGACTCGCTGGGCGAGGGCGCCCCCCCAGCGACCAACATGGCCTCGCCGGCGCCCCTTGAGCAGGGCAGGAACAAGAAAGAATCGCTGGAAATTCAGCAAAGGTGCGGCCGGTCAAAAATCCAGCGTCGAGGTGCACAGTCCGTTCTTTTAGTTACTTAAAGAGACCCATGAGTGTTCTGCGAGTTTCGGGGACTTGTGCGACAGGGGTTCATGCTTGTTAGGAGAAAAGAAAGCCCAGCAGGGAACATGCCTGCGCTCTGCCCGACTATAGCAGGCTAACCAACCCGGAGTGCTGGGACTCATTTACCGTACCTGTATATAGCAAGGCGGACTGGAATAGGGAGCGCTAAACTGTTCAGCAGAGTGCGCAGCTGGAGCCCGGCTTCCGGAAGCACTCCCTGAACCTCGTCGACTCGTCTGGTTATCGTGTCATGGCATTCAGTTCTTCAATTTAAGCCCCTCTCATGTTTTCTTTTCAAGCATAAACAGGACTGTGGGTCCCGGCGGTCCGTTCTTCCCGTCCTGCCTGCCCGGGACTCTCCTCAACACAGCCACGTACGCCCAGGCGCTGTCTCAGGTCGCGACTCTAAAAGGTAGGAGCTCTGCTTCTGGCCTGTTAAAAGTGACAGTCGGGCGCCATGCTTCAGCCACTGGCCCAGCGATAACTGACCTGCTTCCAGTTTATTGAGAAGCGATATCGGTGAGAAGAACCGAAATATTGTAGCAGTAGTGGCTGATTCTCCATATGATGGTGGCCCAAGTATTGATCACTTACTGTACTGTAATCTGTGAAATTGAAAATATAGACAATAACGAATAAATTGGACCCCAAGGCTGTGTATTAGTCACTAAAGTGATCATATATCCTTATTTAAACAAATTGAACTCACTGAAGAACTCGAATAGGTCTATAGGAGGCAGCCCCACATTGAAACACGAATAGCTGGTACCTCAAGCCCTGTGGTTCTGTGCAGTGTTAGCAAAATAAAGTGCTTTAAAAATAAATAAGATGACAATCAAAAGAAGAATGGTGCTATTTGTCAGCTCCAGGCTCCAATATCAAGTGTGCTGTTTTGGTTCCTTAATTCTGTGTGGTGTGAGGTGTGGTTCCGGTGATGTAGTGCTGAAGAAGGGTGCTACCGTATGTACAGTACATCTAGACTAGAACAGTCAGTTCTCGGGCAGAAAGGCTCTTTTAATGATTCAAGAAGTGGCCTTATTGATCATGTTTTCCAATAGAGTGGGTATATTAAACTGAATTAGGAATGTTGCTGTTTGTGTTTGTAGCCAACTCCTGGGCAGAAATGTGACTGAAATAATTTTCTTAGGATGCGTGTGAGTCCACAGCCTGACCAGGCTGACTCTAAAAAGTCTCCTGCAGAGAAAAAAAAAACAGCCCAGGGTAGAGCCTCCACAGACTGCCCTGTGTAAAAGGCTCTGTTCGCATCCTAGCGGACAGAAGCTTCTGTGCAGTCCGTCTCGGAATTTTCTGCAGAGTGGGAAGAGAAAATGCCCTGTGCTGGTCAAAGCCATTATCACCCGCCCTCATGACTGTCTTCATTATCCTGGTGTAAGTGCGACCGGCGCTCTGTGGCATTACGCGCGCTGCAGCTCTGCTCTGCTCTGTGTCCACCCAGGGGGGCCCCTCTGTTCCTGCTGTGTGCCTGACCCGATGGGTCTGTCCTTCCTGCCCACCTACGGGTGCCAGAGCAACCGGACGGCCAGCGTGGCGGCTCTGCGCATGAAGGCGCGGGAGCACTCCGAGGCCGTGCTGCAGTCCGCCAACCTCCTCGGCGCCGGCGGCAGCCCCAGTCCCAGCCCAGCGGCCAAGCCCCCGGCCCAGGATGGCGGCGGCAGCGGCGGCGCTGACAAGCCACAGCGCCCCAAGGACCAGCCGGAGAAGAAGAGAAACTTGTGAGCGGGACCAGCGCGCGGGACAGCATCACCGCACCAAAACGGCCCGCGCAGAGGACCCTGGAGAGCAGGACACCAGGGGGCGCTCATTCCTCCCCCGGACAAGCGCGCCTGTCCCCCGGCGGCTTCCGGATTCGAGAAGACAATTCCTCGCGTGGGACGATTTTCGTTCTTCCGAATGCTTATTTATTAGTGAGCGAGTCCCTCCCAGTATTGGGCCCTTCCTAATTTAAGTGTAACGGCAGTCAATTCCAGTGGACCATGCCTGTAAACTGGTTTGCAGAAGCAGACTTATCCAGTCAACCGGACACTGTCTTAGGGTTGGTTTAGTTTGTATTCTCACAAAGAGGAGAAATTGGCGGGTCTTCCACTTCATTGAACTTCGTTTCGTCAGTTCAACTTCAGTTCTGGGATATTAACAGTTCGGCTGCCATCCTGGAAGTTCTGGTGTGTTTGAGGCCCTCCATTACACTATGTGGGCCCTTAGTCACCAGCTGTACAGATACTTTACCTCCACAGCCAGTATTTCTTAGACATCCTGCAGCCTCTTACCGAAAAAAAAAAGCAGCTGACAGATGTGCTGCTTATCACTCAGTATTGCAAACTGGATTTACTGGTCCCATTCTATAAAATGGGCAGTGCGTTTCTGTGTCAAGAAAGCTGAATATTGACGTTGCTTTCTTCCGGTTAGTTGTTGTCAATTCATACTTGTTTTATTGTTCCAGGATGATTTTCTTTTTGTAGAGAGTTGTGCTTCACACATGACATCTGACAATTATGAATATGCAATGTACCATCAGCTCAGCGATATGTTCTCAATAGCCAGGCTTTATTCCTGTACTGACATGTATTTTAAAACAATTAAAAAGATGTAGACATTTATGTACATCTCCTGTAGCCTATTGCTTGGGCCATCTGGCTCTAATTAATTATTAACTTATTTCCCTGTACACCTAGAAAAAAATGGACTTATTATTTAT